>NC_035438.2:141693655-142052405 GCF_002127325.2 Helianthus annuus | reverse complement strand
CAAGATTTTATTATAATTTTCCCAAGTTATAAAAGAGTTTGTGCCTTGTGCATTCAAATCAATTTTAATAAACATTTTCAAATGTGTCAGTTGAATGTATTTACCAGTGTAAACTGACGTATTTTCCCCAAAAAGATTAAGTGCAGGTACCTAAACGTAAATTGGCTGGTATTAGCTCCCTAGCGTCGTGATAAGTCTCGCAAGCTTGATTGCAGTATCTGATGGAACAATACTTATGTTTATTTACGATCCACTGTGGATACGTTCGACTTCTGTAATACATTTGATATTACAATCAGAGGTTGAAATATATATTTATTTATCTTTAAGCTTCCGCTGTGCATTATATAATTGTGTGGTTTGACTATATTGTTGCCAACATCGTCACGGTAATCCCCCACCGGGCCCACCGGTGAGACACGTGGAAATCGGGGTGTGACATGTTGATTTGAATTATAAAAGAAAATGATACGCTTGAAAGCGTGGCCACCTCCAGTTACAGGGGAGACTCTGGCGAAATTTTTCCAAAAACCTAACACTTAGAAATATTTTCACTACAAGTGTTAGAAATACGTTTTTAACTTGTTTTCACATATAAGTTTCGCCACGACTTTATTTACAAAATATCGGAGGTGGGATTTTCACAAAATAAAACGTGATAAATATATATTTAGTAAATATATTTTTCATAACGTCACTTGTCATATGTTTATGATTATTTTGTGAAGATACTAATATTATTTTTAGGGTAAAAATAATATTACCAAACATTAACGGCTCCAAAATAATACGAACGCTTTCACGATAAATATTTAAGTTACAACGGTATAGTAATACCACCCGATCTTTAAAATGTAACTTACGCATTTTAAGAAAATATTTATGAACGCGTATTTTTGTCAAAGTATTATTTTGGGAAAATCATATGTGTTAAAATATAATATTTTTGAGAAAAATAATTATATTTTGGAGTTAGAAATAAAATATATATTAAGTGAGACTTAATAATATATTTCGAAGTTATACGAACACACATGTATTAAATCCCCCATCCTTGGGAAGGAAAATAATCACCAAGTATTTACAAAATGTAAACACGAAATAGTTATCTAACTATTTCTCCAAATACTTAAACCATGAAGCTAAGGCACGGCCGTCCGTCTAATAGAGTTAGTACATGTAGGTCGTCGCACAGCTGCTTGATCAGGAGATATACTTGGTAGAGACGCACCACTGTGAGTTCATGTCCCCCTTTTCTCTTAACTGTTTTCAGTTTTCTAAACTGCGGGGGTGAAATACATGTTACAATGTTTACGAATACTTTATACATGGTATGGTTAGCGTAAGGAGGTTTACTACTTAGATCATGTGAGTAGGTAGGCGGAAACTTGAGGCCATTAATCCTCAGGGTAGGACCGAGGGACAGGAGCGGTAGATCTACTTGGGTGTAGCTAGCCCAGCCCCAGGCCCAACAGTACGGACCTCGGGGTGAATTTGTGCCCAACGCATAAATCCACTAGGTTTGAGTCTCCCTACTTGCACTTCACACATATCAATGGCCTTGCAAACCATTGGTGATCTCTTTTCCTTATTTGCTACATACCAGGATTTTACATACTTACAAAGGTTTATTTACTCACCTACACATGAACTCGCTCAACATTATTGTTGATTTTTCAACTTACATGTATTTCAGGGAACTAAAAGTATCTGGCACGGTATGGCACGTTTTCCCGCTGCACTAGTTACGAGGTCATCCGAGTTTAAGGGATGTGACTTTTTCCTGGACGAGTCACAGTTCTTAAACTATGTTATGTCATGTTGATGTTGTGTCTGTTGAACACTGTTTATGTTGTTAGGATGTGTTTCCGTTAAGACAATGTTATGGTATTTTACTTTTCAAACTCAATTTAATGGATGATCTTGCATGGTTTTATTTCATATAGCTTTGTTATGGTTAAGCTATGGTATTAAGAAGTTACACCAAAATAACCACGCTTCCGCAAAGCCAGGGTGTGACATATTTATCAAATGATCTTCCACCACAACTATAATTGGGGTGGATTTAACATGGCAATCATTATATTCCGAGTTTTACCCCTCGGATCGTTATTTTACGGCTAAGACTCTTATAGAGTTAAATGACCAGAGACTTACATTTTTCTCTTTTTATACTTATTCTAAGTATTTATTTAAGCATAATACTTGTTTCCAAACAACCTTTAAGGGTCGTTCGCTTGATGTAGCTTACAAGGGCGTTTTGGTCCATTTCAGCTGTCACACCCCGACCACGATAAAACAACAAAACGTGACGGAAACATCGGGGAGTGTTGTAACAGAATCATTGTTTCAAAACACACGGAAATTTGAAGTTTCGTTTTATTAAACATTAAACATTTACATCGTCTTGAAATCTAACAAACAAATAGTCTATCATTGTTATTAAGTCACTAAGGCCTTGTCCAGTCCTATGTGAGAGCATCCTATCAATCAACATTACCTGAAACATACGTGAAAACAAAGTCAGCAAGAAATGCTGGTGAGTATATAGGTTTTATGAGAGTGTCGGATTCATGGCTAGTTTATATGTTGCAGTACCTTGTTAGACTCAAAGAGTCAAAATACTTACCTTGTTTTGAAAAGTGTATTGCAACATAAATAACCAACTCAAATCAAATTGGTTATAGTTTGTTATAAAATCTCATAGCCATAATTCTTAACCCAAAACATTTGTTTTATCAAATCAAATTGTAAAACATCTCGTAAAAACTCGTTAATAATACTCGTATGGTTTATAACATTTCAAAAAAACCTCGTTTGTGTGACATCGTCTCAAAATCGTTTACCCAAGTGAACTAAATAACGCCACGGTATGTAATATGTTGAAAACACTTATATATAGGAAGTACCAGCGGCGTATCCACCATGCTTTCAACATACTACACTTGTCTCGTTATCTAAACACTAACCAAAAACCAATCGTTTACCCAAATCGTTTAACTCGTTAAGATCGTTTCAAAATCGTTAACTCGTTAAGATCGTTTCAAAATCGTTAACTCGTTAAGATCGTTTCAAAATCGTTAACTCGTTAAGATCGTTTCAAAATCGTTAGCTCGTTAAGATCATTTCAAAATCGTTAACTCGTTAAGATCGTTTCAAAATCGTTAACTCGTTTAAAATCGTTTAAATCATCCTCGTTTTAATTAGTGAAAACTACTTTTGGTCTCCTCGCTAATAACATTCAAACCTTCGTGACTCGCCTATCTCGCATTAACAAACCACCAAAAGGGTAAGTTAACAATCTCGCATTAACTAACCACCAAAGGGTAAGTTAACAATCTCGCATTAACTAACCACCAAAGGGTAAGTTAACAATTTTCGCATTAACTAACCACCAAAGGGTAAGTTAACAATTTTCAGGTTCGGTCGCTACCCACCTAACCCACACATAACCATGGGTGCAGTCTGATAACGGGATTTGTCAGATCCTATGGTACCATAACCTAATACTGGTCGGTTTGGCCAAAATTAATGAATGCTATTCGTTATGTAATTACAACCAACAAGTTTGTTCACTTTATCAAAATCGTTATTAATTTTGTAGAAATCGTTTCAATCGTTTTTCAAAAAAACATCGTTTAAACATTGAAATCATTTAACACATATGGATCACCCCAAAACAATCGAAAACAGTAAAATAGGGGAACTATGTACTCGCCTGAGAATGCTTAGCGGTCTCTGAACAACAACCAAGCAAAGCTAGAGGGAGCACGGAATCAATCGGCAACCTAATAACTATATAAATAAACCGGACCTAAGTCGGAGGATCGGATAGGATGAGGTCTTGTAAACCAAATGAGTTATTGTAACTCATATGATATGATTTAACAATGCCTACATACTAAATTGAAACCTAACCTAAGTGCTTTCGACCCGTTACGACCCATTAAGGTAGCTTACGCTACTTTAACGCGTCGTGCGCACAAACGCGCGTTCGAGAAGTCTAACTAGTCCTATGACAAGTACTATATGCCCATACTTGTTTAATTATGTTACATAATTAGTTATGTGTCAAAAGTTTAGGTTACATATGCTTAATTACCAATTATGTATGAAAAGGGTATTTTGGTAATTTACTAAAGGCATATAACTACCTATCATGCGACTAATTAACCCTAAGTGACCATAAGGTATAACCTCGAAAGGTTATTCCCTACCCTACTATGGTCACAAAACATGTTTGGTCGGATCCTAATGATCGACCAAACGGGTCGTGTTCGAAAGTCTAAGCGGGTGTTTAGTCCGCTTGACTTACGACTCTACACAAGCACAAAACTAAAAAGTGACGAGCTAAACATGTCAAAACATGTTTAGTTAGGTTAGAAAACAGGTTTGGTATCAAAAGAAACGGTTTTGACACCTAAAAGTAGCTTGGTTACAAAATACGCGAGAATACGCATTCTGGCCGAAGCTACGGCTCGTCACTGAGCCTAGATAACGTGGTAATCAGTAGGTATAGTTACTAGGGACTATAACCATCGTGATTACGCTCACGTTATGAAGTTCAAACGAACTTCGCGTTGACCATAAACTGGTCAAAGCAGAAAGTCAAACGCAGTTTGACTTTAACGAAGAAAACGAATGAAAAGAATGAAAGAATACTTACAAAAGGTCCCCGCAAGCCTTGATTTCCCAAGTATTCTCAGGTATGAAGTGGCTAGCACTTCAACTTAGAGAAATCTCAGAAAATCAAGTGTGGGTTTTTGCAAGTGAAGGCAATGGGTATTTATAGGAAAACAAGAGCCGTTAGGATCGTTCCTTGAATCCCGAGCTTCGATCTGGACCGTACAAGTGCACCCACTGATTTAGAAAACCTTGGGCACCCCTAAACCAGCCCATAGAAGGCTAAAAACCATTTGCACAAGAGGGAAACAGCTGGAACAAGCTGGATTGCATTTTTTGCTGAACTGGGTATCTCACGCGGCCCGCTTAAGAAATGCACAAATTCTCACGCGGGCCGCCTGGGCATAGTTTGACAGATTTGTCAGTTTTGGTCCCTGCAGCTTAGAAACATGCGTTTCGGCCCATTTTTGACACGTTTAAGCCCCGTTAACCTCATTTCAAGGCTCTAAAATGAAGTTAAAGTATTGGGAACTCAAAACATGCTCAAAAATATCTCGGATGTCGGTTCGTTTGGTCGTACGGTTGCGTTGTTCGGTTAATTACGACGGGAGTCGTAACGAACGCAAAAACGATCCAAATTGAGCGACGAATGGATTTTTATTATGCCAAACACTAAAATAAAGTATTTTAATGCTTACATAAATTTTTGGATGTCCGGATATATTCCGAACGTAAGATATGGGCAAAAATGCAAACTTGTGCACTTTTTGACGCTCTTAGTCCCTATTGATCAATAAAGTTTATTTTAGCATACCGAACCCTTCAAAGCCTATTTCTAAGCTATGTACAGGTTATTTAGGGTATGTTTAACTTATGATCAAGTTCCGGAATGTTTGTTACAGTACGAATCAGCATACTTTCACAGTTTGTCGAAATTAGTCCCTGTAAGCGAATAAACTTGATTTCGACATACCAAACCTTCCAAAACTTATTTCTAAGTTATGTAAAGGTTATTTAAGGTATGTTAAGCCTATGTCACTATTCCGGAGTGTTTGTCGCGCTAAACTGATTATGTTTACGCATCAGCTCGCGTATAACTTTCCAGAAAGCGATTTAGAGCTTGAAATCGAACGAGAATTGATATGTGCAAATGATACACATATTTATACAAATCCCAAGTATGAAATACAATATTTCATTGATTTGGTATTTGTTTGATGGCCGTGGAGGCACAGATGTCACATCAGCCTTTCATTTACGATGAAGGGCTTCTGGAAAGCATGTTTGACCCAAAATCCCTCTTGTAGCTATGATCTTATATTAATGGTCATTAGGTTTTCAAAACACCATGACCATCATTTAAATCATTCGGTTTACTTATTTAAAGTAACCGAATGTCTATTGACTTCATTTAACTCTCAATGAACCTCTAGTTCAAATTGAGTAGTTAACCTATTATACATACGGTAACATACCTGATTCGGATCAATATATTGACCTGTTTCGATACCTTGCCTTAGTAGCCGTTAAGCAATAGCGATGTAAATATCCATTTGATATTTATTCCTATAATCATACAACTCGACAAACCATTAGTCGATATTGTCAAAGGGTGATAATTTCACCTTTTGACCCGTTTGGTCTAAATGACCGTGAGTCTATATGAGATGATATTTATTACCATCTTATCTATATGACTCGCTCTGGTTTACACCGTATAGTCATTTTACTTATAAATCATTTATTGATTCTTTTGACCCATTATAACTTATGCTATAAAGTGTCTTTCACAAAGTAACGATTATTGTCAACAAGTGACCAAAATACCGTTTTACCCTTATTATTTGTATTGGTTTACCCTATGAGGTAACCACTCGAAACTCAATATCTATTAGTCATTGCATGACCAAATAATCGTTTTAGTCCTTTTTAACCATTAAACATGGTTTATTACCATTGTCTTTTGTTCCGAACCGCACATGTCGTGTCGGAACATCATAATTCAAACATGACTTTCTATTATTCATAACCTATAAAACCAATAGGTATTAAATAAAAGGTGTAAGCTTTGACTTACCTAACATCCAGATTATGCTTTTCCGTCATTCTTGATTCGTTTGACCCGCTTCCTTCCCAAGCTTTCACCTAGCTTGTCAAGCGTCAAACTATCATTGTAAGTTGTAAGATGGTTAGATTAGTCATAATCATTCACGACTACTCCATCCTACGATCTTTATGTCGAAATTATCATTCGATCATATCATTGGTCAGTTTGACTTTTTAAAGTCAAACTGCCTATTGACAAAAGTAATTACACGATGTAGCTTAACTACTCGTTTTATTACTTTGCCACTATATGGTAAGTATCCTTATTATGCTACCGTTTAATCACTTATTTACCAAATTCTTGTAACCATAAGTTACCGAATTATTACTTGATGATATTAGACATCATTTAACATGAACCTATCATCAAATTTTATCATATCATACTAAACTTATTTCATAGTAAGTATGATTATATACTCAAACACACAATTTGTTCAAGTATTTCCTGATTACTAGCATGTATGATGATTCTAATCATAATTATATCATCATACGATTAATACCCACTTATCCTAGTGTGGTAATTCATCAAATCATTCAAATTATAACATCATATGTAAAATTTTCACTTAAGGTTTGGTTCCTAAGCATGTATACATCATTAATTCAATCATAGCTTCAATAATTCATTCATAATTCGCGATTATGATGATTATCCAAATTTCAAAACTTCACAAATCATCAAAAATTGACATACCTTATGATCCCCTAGCTTGGGTGATCATTAATTCACATTCAATTGTGAATTTAGACCTCGTTTGAGCCTTCAATTTGATGATTATGTTGAGAGTTAGGGTTTTGGCTCATGGGGAACCTCCTGGGTTCGAACAGAACACACACTCTGAGTGTGTGTTTTGTTTTGACTTCTTTATTTATAATTTAAGTTCATAATTATCCAGGTTTGGTCCCTCTTGTTTGGTTAGTTATTAAGTAGGGCACAACCTACTTATTTCTAACAATATTCCCACTTATTAACTAGGTTAAATATTCCTAGTTAAATTAGCGGGTTCGGGGAATCTATAACTCAGTTTATTTTAAGTCCCGTTAACTCGGGCTTCTATAAACCTTATTTTCTCAAAAGCTTTCTTTAGCTTTTAATTTAATAATAGGCTTATTTATTAAAAATCCTAATATTCATCGGATTAATTTTATTACTAACGGTACTTTACCCGTCTTTTAGTATTAACGTGGTTTGGTTACCAAACCCATTTTCGAGGTGTTACATTCGCCAAGCCCAAACCGGCCCGAGCATGGAAGAAATGCTTCAAGAAGGCGTGCTCAAAAACAAACGGCATCGCCTTCAGCTGGGAGTTCTGGCTCGCGTAGGGGAATATACAACGATCAGTTGGATGACATTTCATGCAAGTTGGATACATTCAACGTATTCCAACAACAAAGGGCCGAAATACGAAGGAGCAAAGAAGCTAGAGATGCCGCTAGAGATGCCCTGAAACAAAGACGGGATGATTTGAAAATTCTATCCCAGCAGATTGATCACCTACAGGGTGACGAGTTAGAAATAGTCTTGGCGTTGAGAGAAGAGATAAAAAGCAAATATAAAAGTTAGGATTTTTTTTTGTAATTTTCTTTATTTAAAAATATTAAAAAAAATTAATTTTGTGTTTTAAATCATATTGGGTCTGCCCGCCCAGCGGGTCAGCCCAGCCAGCCAACCCACAAGCCCACCAAACCCACGCCCCAAACCCCCGCCCGGGTCATACCGTGTTCAAATGTGGGTTTAGCCATGTCTGCCACCCCATTTCACGTGTCAACCAATGCCCAACCCAAGCCCCACCATACCCCATTGTCTAAAACCCGACTTGATTAGTGATTACGTGTTTGTATTTTTAGTAAAGATTGATTATTACTTCATGAGTAAATGGGGCAGGAGATTATTATGGTATTTAAAATTCAAATGATGGAAGAAGAATTTTAGCCAAAGTTCAACCTTAGACAACAAGCTTGTTTATGAACGTCACTTTTGAAATGATTAAATGTCAAAGGCCCCTCTAAGCAATCATTTTATATCACGATTTCTAGACCACTCTAATTATTGTTATTGATTTTGAATTAATTTAAATCCAGCTCATAATTAAAGGTCATTTGCGTAATTTTGTTGATTTTCTGTAACTTTTGGATAGTTTTCATGTTTATTGTTTAAGGAAAACAAAATTAGATTAAATGAATGTGTACTTTCATTGATAGGGATGGAGTCGCACTCTGGTCTGGACCACGCCTCAAATCCCAACGCAAGCCGATTATGATTGCGAACAATAATTCCTATTGCAGTCAGTCCGTATATTTTAAATACGTTTCTCACCTACTAAAAAATACATTTACGAGTTAATTGTCAAAATCGTCCCTGAGGTTTGGGTACGTTTGCTATTTTCGTCCAAAATGACACTCTTGTACCAAATTGGCCCCAACGTTTATAACTTTTTGCCATTTTCATCCAAACCACTAACTTAGTTTATTTTTTCTGTTAAGTTGAGGATATTTGGATGAAACTGTCAAATATAAAACCACAGGGACGATTTTGACAATTTACTCAAACCCTTTTTAATTTCTTTTATTTAATTATTTTTGTTACATATATAATAAAAAAAGAATATACATAGAGTTTTTAGAAAAAAAAAAATAATAGTTTTGTCACATAATTTTTATAAATTTTTATCCAAATCACTAACTCAGTTTATGTTTTCTGTTAAGGTGAAACATGTTTTAATTTTTATAAATTAAGACATAAGTTAATTTACAACTTCTTTATATAAATCAGTTTTATAAAGAGAAAACGTCATTGGTGTGCAACACATAACAATCGATTACAACTTTTAGTATTTATCAGTTGTAGAGATAGAAAGAAATTGTAAAACGTTACATATTTTTTAAATGTGTTGAGCACCTGGCAAATATGTTGGTAGAAATAAAATATTTATTTCATTAAGATTATGAGGGTAACTAACTAATACTTATTTTGAGTGGCTTGAGTAAATAAACTTTTGGTTCATAGCATTATAATTACAAAATGATGGGTAATTTTAAGGTTTGGTAACGATACGTTGTTTGATAGGGGGTGGGGCACTGGCTTCTATTTTTCTTTAGAAGCGAATTTAAAATAGTAGAAGATGAATTACAAACTTGGTACATATGATAAGATGTTTTTTATTTGACCTTTTTCAATAAGGTCACCAGCATTTTAGTTTTATAAAATTTAGAGGTTTAAGTAGATTTTATTTTTATAAAACTGATCTATATAAAAAATTAGAAATTAATTTCTGTCTTAGTTTATAAACATCCTTCGGATTAATAAAAAAATTAACTTAGTTAGTGGTTGGATGAAAATTTTTAAAAATTATGTGATAAAACTATTATTTTTTTCATATGAAAATTGCATGCATGTTCTTTTTATTATATATGTGACAAAATTAATTAAATAAATGAAATTTAAAAGAGTTTGAGTAAATTGCCAAAATCGTCCTTGTGGTTTTATATTTGCCAGTTTCATCCAATTATCATCAACTTATAAGAAAAAATAAACTAAGTTAGTGGTTTGGATGAAAATGGCAAAAAGTTACAAACATTGGGGCCAATTTGGTACAAAAGTGTCATTTTGGACGAAAATGGCAAAACCGCCCAAACCTCAGGGACGATTTTGGCAATTAACTCTACATATTTTCTTTAATGAGTTTTGAGAAAAATAACTTTTTAACGGCAAATTTGGTTCACTGAAGGACCACTGGAGTATTATCATTTCACCAGCGGAACCACCCGATCATATCCACCTCTCTTGTGGGAATCGAACCCAGTACCTATTGATCCCAAAGTTTTATCTTACCCTCAAAATATCACTAGGCTATAAAGCCATGGGCACATAATAACTTCTAGGTTGTTTTAATATATATGGTTTAAACATTTAATGAATGCTTAAACGTTGTATGTTTTTTCCAAATTATAAATGATGGCTTATACTTCCATACTTATAAAAATATTTTTTAAATTTATGTTATAAAATCGAGTTCTATCAACTCATCATATAAATGCTTAAACGAAAATGAGGTATAGAAAGTACACATAGACAATTCAAATCGACAAACATTCGTCATGAGAATGAATGATTTCTTTTAGCATATCATCAGGCCCTCCTTCCCAACTGTCCCACACCAATATAAATGAGTATGACCAACTTTGCATTAATTAGATTTCAATATACATATCTATGTATATGTTTTAATTTAGGATTTTGTGGGTGTTCATTTGGTTTTTGGCTTATTTGAATCCGCTATTTGAATATTGAATGCTTAAAGTTAATTCAAATTCAAACTGATTTCCTATTAGATTTCGAAAAACCGTTTTGAATTCGGTTCGAATTAGGGTTAATTAGATTAAACCAAGAAAAGAAACATGTGTATAAAAGAAATTATATATACATATATAGTATGTGTGTGAGGTTAATGGGAAATATTAAAAAAGTGAAGAATTGGGGAACAATATATTTAACATGTTAAATATATATTAAAATTCAACTTAAAAATCTAAAAATCATTTTTGTAAAAAAAATACTTTTTACCTTTTTTTACTGCTTTTTAAGATTTTTTTTTTTTTGGGTTTTTGAATTTTTTTTATTAATAAGGCTTCAATGTGTATTTATATGAAGAAACTTCGAAATTTTTTTATGTTAAATTGAATTTTTAACATGTTAAATACATGTTCCTTGATTCCTCACCTTTTTAGTGTTCTCCCCTAAATTTTTAGGGTATATTATAACAAAAGTAAAAAATTATAAATTGAATTCAGTTTGAATTAAGGTTGATTTGAATAAACGGAGAAAAGAAATATGTATATAAAATAAAATTTATTTATATCATATGAAAAGTGATTATTTGGTTATTGGTAGCTTATATTTCTATACTAATTATGTTTGTTGGTTCGTTGTTTGTTTTGGGTCAGGGCTCTTCTAAAGATAGAGGTAATGTTTCTCTATATTTCATCATCCCAAAAGATTACATATAGCTTTGTTATTTATAAGATTTACCGGTATCATTGTTGTTGTTTTATAAGAAAAGTAAAAAAATTGTACAATGTGTAATTTTAGTATGAATATTCTGTTTGAATCGGTTTGAAAATCACATATTATGTATATTATGTTAAGCTTATTTGGAAATCCGAATTTGAATTTGTTCTCCTAATCATATTTGGATGATAAAAGTTATATTCATTTTAATGTTAAATGATTTTTTAATGAAAAAAAGTTATGAAAGACACTTTAAACTATTAAGACATTAGAGGTTGTTGGATAAAGAATCTTGGGAGAGCTTTTTGGATTGGAAAAAACGGTAGGGTGATGAGGGGGTGGAGTGACCAATTTTACATCATCGAGGCGTGGTTTAGAAAGATTAATTATCACGTCATATGAGTGCTAATCATGACCATTTCTTTTGTGTTCTTCCCTTTTAGCCAATTTACACTTTTATCCTTTTATATTTTTATCTTTTCTGCTTTGACTCAAAATCAATCCACTTTAAGTTTTCATCCAATCGATTGATGTAAACTTGATACAATTTGCCTCTCGGATAGGGATGGCAAAAATACCCGAGTCCGACGGGTATATTCGAAACCCGACATAAATGGGACGGGTATACCTGATACCCGATGGGTATTGGGCCGGGTATGGGATTAGTTTTAAAAATTTTCGCGGGTATGGGTCGGGTATGAGATTAGGTGATACCCGACCCGATTACCCGAAACAACATAGCCGTTTACCCGAACTATATACCCGATCATATACCCGAAGTTTTTAATTTATATTTTTATATTTTATTTTCCATTAATCCTTATCTATTAGTGATTTATTTTAGTATGTTCATAATTTGAAAAAAATAAATTTTCTTTTAGCATATGTATTTGATGATAGTATTTATATTTTGTATGTTGTGAAGTATATACATATAAGTGTACAAATATTATAAAGTTATTATTAATTTATGATATAACTTATATATGTGTGTAATGTATATTTTAATTTAGAGTTAAATGCCATTTTAGTCACCGTGGTTTGGACTATTTTTCCAGTTTAGTCTAAAGGTTTCATTTCACCCGTGGGTCTAAAAAGGTTTCACCATTGCTATTTTAGTCCACTGAGTTAACTTTATCCATTTTTTCTGTTAACGAGAAGGCCAATTCGGTCATTTTATATGTAATTCTGTTAACTAGAAGGGCAATTTGGCCATATAAAATGACCGAATTGGTCTTCTCATTAAAAGAAAAAATAGATGAAATTAACTTAGTGGACTGAAATGGCAACGGTGAAACCTTTTTGGACCCACAAGTAAAAAATGAAACATTTGGACTAAATTGACAAAATGGTCCAAACCACAGGAAATAAAATGGCATTTAACTAAAAAAATGTTAATTAGTTGAAACATATTCATTTCCCTTTCTATGATTAAATGTTCTTAGTTGTTTTCATACACTTAATTACTTGTTAAGACATATAAACACAGTTTGTTTTGTGCATTTCACCACAACCTGTGTGTCAAATTAGACTATGAGGTATGGGGCTTGGGTTGGGGCGTGGGTTGGCTGAAAACGCCCAAACCACCACCCCGGGGGCTTGGGTTGGGGCGTGGCCCAAGGGGTGGGAGTTTGAAGCTGGGCGTGGGGCGGGCTAGCGATCCTATGTGACGGGCTCCTATTCGCTTTTTTTTTAATAAATTGCCAAGCCACGCCCCAACCCAAGCCCCGCCATACCCCACAGACACGTCACTCATAGGTGAGGGGGCTCGAACTACACGTGTCAACTCATGCGCCCAACCCAAGCCCCACCATACCCCACGGTCTTAGTAATCGTACAAAGATTTCATTGCCGTTCCTCTCTTAATTTCACCATATTTTCACATAACCATTTCTCTCATTTTTTTTAATTCAAATAATCTTTAGTTCTAATTTCACATCATTTTTCTGTTGAACCAAATTCATATATCAAAAACAATACACATTCACTTTATTTGCTGAAAAGAAGTACTAGTGTGAAAGTAAGAATGTTTAGGGGCAACTGAAGGTGTTGGTCAACCTGTGAGCAGTTGTCTAGTACAAATGTTCAACACGTCTTAATCTTATCACAAACCTAAAGTGGTCACACCACTCATGCTTCATCATCAACTCTAGTGTTTTTTTTAAACGGCTAATTTTTTTAATCTTCTGTTGTCTGTTGTCTGTGAGATTTGAATTCAAGACCTTCCTCTTCTGAGTCTTCCCAACCTAGGTGTTTTTAAAAGCTTTGAGTTTGCCAATGGACCACTACCCCATTGATACTCAGGGGCGGATGTACCATATAAGAAGGGGTAGCCTCCGCTACCCCTTGGCGATCCGGCGGTAGTGTAAATTTTGGAAAAATTTGACATTTTTTTAACGTTTTTTCGATTTCGTTACCCCTTTCTTTTAAGACATTACCCCTATGAAAGTTTTCTAGATCCGCCACTGTTGATACTCTAGTGTTTTGTTACATTCCAAACTTATAATTAAGTGACAATGACTCATAACAGATACAAAGAATCAAAAATATAATAGTTTCTAGAAACTTGTTAAAGAGTACGGGTAACGGATGAGGTCAAGGACCCCATACTACGACACCTCTATCCGACTTATCACCCCTCTAAAAACCAGTTTATCTCACCAAAGTCATGAATTTTGCGACATTTTCTCTTCTCTCTCACATAAATTCTCAATTTCTTCCAAGGACGGTGATGAGATATGACACGGACCAATATTGGACGACCTGGACCAATACTGAACTCGGTATTTCGGCCAACATCTTTGTCTTGGGAATATGCCAAGTTGTTGGTCTATTCCATTCATATGACCAAATGCCTTTACATTTACGTTCTTGGATTGAAAAACCATCCAACGTAGATGCTCAAACATTTACTTATGAAAACAAATTGACTCATCTATAGTCATGGGCATGATGAAAAAACTTCATGATTCTTTTCATAATTTGTCCAAGTTATTCTTTGGAATAAGAAGATATATATCTGGTTCGATACTTATGTATATATTGATCTTTTTTTACATGATAATTGTTTCATTCTAATCATCAGGGCAAATTACATAAGAATAGCAGGTAGACGAGCAACAAACTGCGCCGTCATCCCCATCTTGATCTTTTCGATATCATGCTACATTGATAAGTTGATATACTTGTATTTAAAATTGGTTGATTCGATTCTACATTTTACGTGTTAAACAAGAAAAACTCAAACCTAGATAAAAACATTTAAATGGGTCAAACTTCAAATTTATTGGTATGGCGTTTGTCCCTTTACAAAAGTTGTGTGTGCTCAAATCCTAACAAGTGTTATTAAGATGTAAAAATGGTTAAAAAAGTAAAATAAATAAATAAATAAATAACTAAACTTGCACACCATAGGGATGGAACTCATGACATCTTACTACCGTAAAGTCTATCTACTAAATGATCATCCCTATTGAATACCATAAACATAAATTTGTAAACAATAACTTTTTTAGCGTATGTTGTTTTAACAGGGTACGCGCTAGAGAACTCCCTCGCACAATAGATGCCCAATTGAAACCCTCAATGAGAAACCCTTATCACCCAGAATCGAACCTGAGACCTAGAGGGTAAAACTAACCAGGGCCCACCATAGGTGGAACTTAAATACATGTGGCCACCACCAGAGCACTAGTAATGTAAACAATAACTATTTACATAAAAGTAATTTTTTTAGGGTAAAATACACTTTTCATCCTTTATGTTTATAGTGGGTTGCAATGGATAGCCTTTAACTTCAATAATTACAGTCACAATCCTTTATTTGGAAAACGCATTACACCTTTCGTCCTTTAGCACTAACCAAGTTTAAATTTTCAGTTATGTCTATCCACTTAAGGGATTCTGGTCATTTCATTCTTTTATTTAAAATGTTTATTATTAAATAACACCAAAAATATTATATACATCATCTTCCCAAACCCTAGCTCATGCCAATAGAAATCAAAACCCAGTAACAACATACAGTTCAACAACCACATACAGTTCAACAACCACATACAGTTCAACGAGTAAAATTCTTTTAATTCGCCACCGCAGACGGTGCCAATTTCTCCGGCATGGATGTCGTCTCCAACGTGGGTCGCAATCAATCAACAATAGAAACACAACCGCCGGCGTGATGAATCATAGATCGATGACGGTTACAGATCCGAATGAGTTCCGTTCAGTTTAACTAGATAAATCGGTTACAGATCTGATTCAAGATGACGGTTACAGATCCGTGAAGTTTCCGGCGTCAATGAAGTGTTTGATGGCGTCTGTGAAGTTTCCGGCGGAGAAGGCGGCGTTGCCTTTGGCTTTGGCTTCATCGGCCATGTGTTTGTGGTGGTTTGTGACGGTGTGCGGTTGTGGATTGTTGGAAGATTTGATTTGGATGATTACAGAGAGTGTGAGAGAAATTAGGGATTATATGAGGAAGATGAGTTTGATGAGAAACGTTGAAAATTTAAAATTTGATGATAGTAATTAATAATTAAGTTGTTGCTCAGATGTGAAGCACCTTCTCCACACACACAAAGCAAAGAATGCACACACAAAGCAGATTGGAGGGAGAGAGAGAAAGAGAAAGAGGGAGGAAGTGATTGCTGAGAGATTTTAGGATTAGGTTGGGGATGATGATGTATGTAATATTTTTGGTGTTATTTAATAATGAACATTTTAAATAAAAGAGTGAAAAGTCTAGAATACTCTTAAGTTGATAGACATAACTGGAAATTTTAACTTGGTTAGTGCTAAAGGACGAAAGGTGTAATGTGTTTTCTAAATAAAGGATTGTGACTGTAATTATTAAAGTTAAAGGTTATCCATTGCAACCCGCTACAAACATAAAGGACGAAAAGTGTAATTTATCCATTTTTTTTATCTAAACTACTACAAAAATATATAAACTGGTTAATATCTTTTTAAACCAATTTTTAAAGTGATTATAATGATTTTATCTGTTAAAAAATCCACTACGCTTACAATTATGAAGAAAAGAATGAGAGTTGGTTTTGTCGTTTGGAAATATTAGTTATTTTATTAATAAAAAATTAAGGTCATGCCAAAATGAATGGTGGTGCACTAGCTTAAAATGCTTACCTAAACTCCTGCACTTCATAACATGACATCTTCACGTAGCTTTTGTCCCACAATTAACTATTTTGTTATTATATGTTGACATAGAAGCCTTTCAAAACAAATAATTGACATAGAAAGTACAGTATATTTCTTCAACCCAAATATTTAACCTGTTTCACTAAGATGGTCAAACTATATATATCTATATCATTTATATCACTTTCGATTGAAAACAAGTTAAATAATGAAAACAAGTTTAAAATTGTTGAACCATCATTCACATTGCGTCGTGTTAATGCGAAAACATTAAACTAAAACGTAAAACACAGAAAAAAAATACCTAAGTCGATCTAGGATCCCGGTCGTTGCGACAAACCTGTCAAACATGGAAATAAAGACGCATTGCGGCGGACCTGTCAAATGGGAAAAAATAGACGAAAAAACATTGAACCCACACGCATGTTGCGGCGTGTTAACTCGTAAAATTTAGAACGAAACGTAAAACGGAAAACTTGTAAAAGATAAAAGTATGGGGGATCAAAATTGAAAATAAAAAAAAAAGCGTTGAGGTTAATTTGCAAAGTTGAAAAGGTTTGGGTGAAAGTAAAAAAAATCAAAGAGCTTAAATGCAAAAAATAAAACCTATTGTCTAGAAGTGAAAAGTCAATTTTTTTTAATAAAACTCTCTATACTTTGAGTACAAATTCACAAACACTAAGATGTTAGTAATTTATAATATGAAAATGTCCTTTACTTAATTTTAAAAGTACGCAAGATTAACATATAATATAATATGTTGACATTCTATCATGAATATTTAAAAAAAAAAAAGAAAAAAACCGACTTAAGGTCAATTTGTTTAAAATGGTCTTGTTCAGTTTTAATATAAATAAATAAATAAATAAATCACACACTACATATACATGAGTGTTTTATTACTTGAGTGAATTGCAAGTTTTGTCATTTATCTTTATACCCAATTTTATGTGGATAAGTTTTGTACTTAATGTTTCAAAATTCTGCATGTTATATCATTTGGCCTTAAAACTGTCACACCCCAACCGATGGCGGAATCATCGGGGCATGGCACTAAGCGAAACAGATTGTCCAGAAGTTTCCACAACAACTATCATTACTATTTAGTTTAAATAATACGTTCCATACCGTATCCCAAATAATAAAACAAGTTATTACAGATAAGCATCTAGTCAAATATACTATTCCGACAACTCAGATTTAAACATAGTAAAAATAAATATTGTTTCTGCTTCTAAGGACCCCTAGATTGACTGCTACAGACAACTATTTGTTGGGGGCTCTAGACGCTTTATTCTAGCCTCGCTTCCCTAGCAAGAATGCATCTTAAACACCTGTTACATACGTTAAAATAAAGTCAATACATATAATGTAAAGGTGAGCATACAAGTTTGATAATAGCATATAGAGTTCGAAATAGTTTACGCATAACCAGCACGTATACAGAGGAAAACGAAGCATGTTAATTATCGACATGGATCTATCGATACCAATGACTGTGGGTTGACTGTCAGAGACAGTTCGCAATACATGATTACCACCGTAATCCATGCAAGTAATTGTCCTTAACAATCCCCGTGTGAACGGGTGCTGAGTCCAAACTATAGTACTACGTCGTAAAGGTAGGTTGACAGCATTCCACGTGTAAACATAACAACAAGCATTCATTTAGTCACGTAATACATGCGAATCGGTTAGCGTTCAAATAATTGAGTACTGTGATTGATTGTGATTTAGATAAGTAACGTATGTAACACCCAAAAGTGCTAAAGCAAAAAGGGTTCGAGTATACTCACAGCGATTGATTGATGGATTGAAGTGAGCGCTTGAGAGTAGGGTTAGCCTGAATAGTTCGATAACATAATGATGAGTAACGCGTGAAATGGAAACAAGTGATGGTGGGTCGAACAGCCTGGTCGATCGAACGGGTTGTTCGTTCGGTTAGACAGTCCGTTCGGACAGCCTGTTCGATCGGCCGGTAGGCTCGATCAGTTGGACTGTTCGAGTGGATTGTTTCTTCCTTTGAGTAGGATGTGTTTGTGTATGATGGCTTGTCCTTTTGAAGTTTTCATTGTAGTATTTGAGAACACTGAAGTGTTCTTACCTTTCAGGTCGATCAATCGAACATGCCGCTCGATCGGCCGGCTTAACCGATCGGTTAGACACTTCACTAGTAAGTCCTCAGCAGGATGTCACCTGATCGGACAGCATGTTCGATCGGGTGGCACTCCAATACGTCGAACGAGTTGAAAATCGATTAAGGGTTGAAGCATAGTATCTCATGATCCGAAGAGTAATGTTATCGAACAGCTCGTTCGATCGAACATCACTTCGTTCAATACCATACTTCATGAAATTGTCAAAGTGTGGGGCCATGTGCTAGCCCATCGGCTGACATGTCCGATCGGCTGGGCTGTTCGATCGAACAGCCTGTTTGATCGGTCAGCATTCTGACCTGGTCGTCCTGTTCGTCTAGCACTTTGGCTGTTTTGATTGTTTGATGTTATATCGAGGTATTTTGACAACGAGCTGAACCATGGAACCTTCGTTCTTACTTGTTTCTCCTGCTTGGACAGGAATCACCCAAGTCCGGCCGGTGAACGGTTCGGAACGGTAGTTTAACGTTTAACCCGAAATCGGTGAACCTCGTAGATAGAATCTGAATCTTGAACCACACAATCATTAGAATGATTAGTGAGTTGGCTCAAGCTCCGTTTCTACCGGTTTGAAGGCATTGAGTGTAAAAGAGTTGAAAAAAAGTTGGAAATCCTTCTTTCAATCCTTCCCACCATGTAAATGTTCAGATCTGTGGTAGATCTTAGTTTGTTTATGTGAAAATCGGCTAGATCCAAGTGATTCTTGGTGGATTGAGGCCAAAACATGAAGTTCTTGAAGAACACCATGATGACCTCATCCTAGAATGCTTAGATCTTGATGATTTCATGGTTAGGAGTCAATATTTTAAAGATAGAAAGGTGTAGGAGCATGTATTGATCAAGAAAGTACAAGATTTAGGATGAAAACTTATCGAAATCGGAAGAAATCTGAGAAAAAGGAGGGGAGCACGAGCTGGTCGGTCAGAGGGTTTCCAAAAGTGGAAAGAATGACAATGACAGGCCTATTTATAGGCTTCCCAAAGAGGAAAGAGCTGGCCGATCGGCCAGGCACCCCGATCGGACAGCCTGCTCGATCGAACAGCCTGTTCGATCGGCTAGGAGCCTGATCGATCCACAGCCTGTTTCGAGTGTTCGGTGCGACGATTTCTGATATTTCGATTGAAGACGATACGAATACGATAGAGTTTTCTATTCAAATTACTTTTAATCCCAACCACTATATCTACATACAAGCATCTATATTTCACACTATCCTTACGCTACCATTCATCATAATTCGATTTCGATTGCGTTCGATTGAGTTTCGAGTTTCGATTCGATTGATTCGATTAATTACCACACAAACATAAAGTAAGCACGCACAGGTAACACATAAGGCACACACACACACACACGTAATATAATACTAAATTCGCATAGTTCGAGTTTCGAGTTCGATTGATGATTCGATTGGCTTGATTATTGATTTATTAACCTTATCACATTGTTACTTCCTACTATTCACAGTCGTAATCGTTTCGCGTCGATTAAACATTCGACTACTTCGATTTCTCTGATTAACAACACTTACTCCACATAATACAAATAAAACATAAAATAGACTAACTATAGTCAAAGAAGTCAAACTTGACTTTGACTTTGACTTTGATATTCGGAAACACGGGGTGTTACAGCCTCCCCTTGTTTTAGGGAATTTCGTCCCGAAATTAGGCTCGAAGCTACACAGCACCGTGAATGATATTACCAATTTCTCGCTTCGGATCTTCATTTAAACAACTGCGGGTCCTTAGCCTTCATGTCGCTTTCGAGTTCCCTAGTGAACTCCGCGCCTCGTTTGCCTTCCCATCGGACTTTCACGATAGGGATGCGCGAGCGTCTGAGTTGCTTGGTTTGGCGATCTATGATTTCGACAGGATTTTCCACGAATTGTAGCGTTTCGTTGACCTGAAGGTCATTGAGAGGTACAATCAGATCATGATCAGCTAGGCATTTTCGGAGGTTTGACACATGGAAAGTTGGGTGGACGTTACCGAGTTCCTCTGGTAATTCGAGTCTGTAGGCGACTTTTCCGATCCTTTCCAGAATCTTAAAAGGTCCAACATATCGAGGCGCTAGTTTCCCTTTCTTGCTGAATCTGACCACACCCTTCCAAGGTGATACCTTTAGGAGTACGTAGTCGCCAACGTCAAATTCAAGGGGCTTGCGTCTTCTATCGGCGTAACTTTTCTGTCTATCCCTGGCTTTCGACAAATTGTCTCGAATCTGGAGGATTTTGTCAGTCGTTTCTTGTAGTAACTCGGGACCAGTTAGTTTCGTGTGACCGATCTTGTGCCACACAATAGGTGAACGACATCTTCTTCTATATAAGGCCTCGAATGGTGCCATTTGAATGCTGTCATGATAGCTGTTGTTGTACGAGAATTCGACTAACGGTAGGTATTTGTTCCAACTACCACCGAAGTCTATGACACACGCACGGAGCATGTCCTCAAGAGTACGGATCGTTCTTTCAGTCTGTCCGTCGGTTTGAGAATGGAATGCGGTACTTAAGTTAAGCGACGTGCCAAGAGCTGCTTGAAACGTTTCCCACAATCGCGAAGTAAACCGAGCATCACGGTCTGAAATGATGTCACGAGGCGTACCATGATTACAAATGATCTCGTCGGTGTAGATTCGGGCTAGTCGTTCTACCTTGTAGTCTTCCTGTATTGGCAAAAAGTGGGCTGATTTGGTCAGACGATCAACTATAACCCAAATGCTATCGTGACCTGATGGCGTGGGCGGAAGTTTGGTTATGAAGTCCATAGCTATACTCTCCCATTTCCATATGGGGATTGGAGGCTGTTCGAGTAAGCCAGAAGGTCGTTGATGTTCAGCCTTAACTCTCGCACAAGTTAGGCAACTTCCAACATAGAGAGCAATATCCCTTTTCATGCCCGGCCACCAGTACTTGTAGCGAAGGTCCTGGTACATCTTATCGACACCGGGATGAATAGAGTATCGGGATTTGTGGGCCTCGTTCATTATAATCTTTCGCAAATCGGTCCGCATAGGGATCCAAATTCGGTCCAGATAATAGAAAATCCCATCTGCTTTGCTTACAAGCTGAGCTCCATCGTGATAGATTCTTTCCTTCTTCAAGGTGCGTTCGTTAAAACAAGCATGCTGGGCTTTGCGGATGAGGGTTTCGAGATTATGCTGGGCTTGGGTATTGCGAATACTGAGCAAATAACTCCGTCTGCTGAGCGCGTCTGCAACAACATTTGCCTTGCCTGGGTGATAACGAATCTCACAGTCGTAATCGTTAAGAAGTTCTACCCATCGGCGTTGACGCATGTTAAGTTTTTTCTGATTAAAGATGTGTTGTAACTCCTGTGATCGGTGAAGATCGTACACTTGGTACCATACAGGTAGTGTCGCCAAATCTTCAATGCAAAAACAACTGCGCCTAGCTCGAGATCATGGGTTGTATAGTTCTTCTCGTGGATTTTGAGCTGACGAGATGCGTAAGCTATAACCTTGTCCCGTTGCATGAGAACACAGCCAAGACCAAGGTTGGAAGCATCACAATAGACAATGAAATCGTTGTTTCCGTTGGGCGATGTGAGAACTGGAGCATTGCAAAGCATATGCTTGAGGGTTTGAAAAGCAGACTCTTGTTCGGTTCCCCAAACAAAAGACTTCTCTTTATGAGTAAGAGCGGTAAGCGGCACAGCGATCTTAGAGAATACTTCGATAAATCGTCGATAATAGCCCGCTAGTCCGAGAAAAGAACGAACTTCGGACGGATTCTTAGGCGTAATCCAACTCTTAGCTGCTTCAATCTTCGCAGGATCGACATGAATACCTTGACTATTAATGATGCGACCCAGAAATTGAACCTCCTCTAGCCAGAATTCACACTTGGAGAACTTGGCATAGAGTTGGTTCCCCTGGAGTAACTCGAGAACCAAACGTAGATGTTGTGCGTCTTTGGTCTTCGACTTAGAATAGATCAAGACATCGTCGATGAACACGATGACGAAACGGTCTAGAAATGGCTTACACACGCGATTCATCAGATCCATGAAAACCGCGGGTGCATTAGTTAAACCAAAAGGCATAACAACGAATTCATAATGGTCGTATCGAGTTCGAAAAGCGGTTTAGGGGATGTCTTCCTCTTGAATGTGCAATTGATGATAACCTGAACGTAGATCGATCTTCGAGAAACACTTAGCACCTTGTAGCTGATCAAACAAATCGTCGATGCGAGGCAGAGGGTAACGGTTCTTGATGGTTAACTTATTCAACTCCCGATAGTCAATGCACATCCTGAACGACCCATCCTTCTTTTTGACGAAAAGGACTGGTGCGCCCCAAGGAGGGGTGCTCGGGCGAATAAAACCTTTTTCGAGTAACTCCTGGAGTTGGTTTGAAAGTTCCCTCATTTCGGATGGAGCGAGTCGATAGGGAGCTTTGGCTACGGGATTAGCTCCAGGAGTGAGGTCGATACGAAAGTCGATATCACGACTTGGCAGCAGTCCAGGAAGATCATCAGGGAACACCTGAGGAAATTCACGAACAACTGGAACGTCTTTGACTTCGGCCTTCTTTTTCTTTTCCTTCTCCGCTACTACAATGTTGGCCAAGAAAGCTCTGTATGCCTTGCGGAGATACTTACTAGCTTGGATGCATGACATGAGCTTGAGACCTTTCAAAGCTGTTTCACCGTATACACATAAAAGATCACCATTTGCGAGCGAGAATCGAATCATCTTATCAAAACACACAACTTCAGCATGATTTTCGCGAAGAAAATCCATGCCTACTATGATGTCGAAACTTCCGAGTTGCATCGGAATGAGGTCGATTGGGAAGATGTGATTGTTGAGCTCGAGGGTACAATCACGGAGAACAGAATTAACGACGACAGTTCTTCCAGTAGCGACTTCAACTTCGAATGACGAGGGGAGATAAGAGCGCTTACGACTAAGGAGCTTCTCGAATTCAAGCGACACAAAGCAGTTATCGGCTCCAGTATCAAACAAACATGATGCATAAATACCATTCACAAGGAACGTACCATTAACCACGTTGTTGTCAGCCTGGGCTTGACGGGCGTTGATGTTGAAGGTTCTGGCACGGGCTGCTTGCTGAGGCTGCTGCTGCTGTTGGGGCTCTTGTTTCACAACCCTGTTCGGGCACATGTTTGCAAAGTGGTTAGGATCACCACATGCGAAGCAGACTCGAGCATTGACCATGGGTACTTGAGCTGCGGGTTGGCCTTGAGGGGCTGGGAGTAGAGCTTGATGAGTGGCGGCTTGAACTGGGGCTTGACGAGGACCATAGCGACAATTAGCAGTGAAATGACCGTAGAGGTTGCAGTGAGCGCAGAAACGACAGGAGATTCCCACCGGATGATGATACGAGCATGTCGGGCAGAGCGGGTGGGGACCTGTGTAAGCATGCTTTGCTGGCGGTGCATTGGTCACTGGAGCTGGTCGGTGATGAGACTGCTGCTGAGCCGGTACGACTTGCATAGGGGCAGCAGTTGTTGCGACAGCACCGTTCTTGTTGCTGGAGCTGTTGTTGTTGTGCTTCTTCCTTCGGCGTGATGACTTGGAGGGCTGAGCAGTGGAGTCGATGGTTGGTGCAGTAGTAGCTTGATGCAGAGACTTGGATGGCTTATCCCAAAAACCAGCTTTTACCCGCTTGTCATTGATCTCGGCGGCAAGCAAGTAAGTCTCTTCAATTGATGATGTCTTGGCGGCATGAACGAAGTCGGCAACACAATCAGGTAGAGCTCGAATGTACTTCTTGATGGCCATGTCTGGCGTCTTGACTTGATCGGGACAGATGATGCTAAGCTGCTTGAAGCGAGCAATTAAAGCAGCGTTGTCTCCGTCCTTCTGCCTGATGTTCCAAAACTCGTCCTCCAGCTTTTGGCGTTCATGGGGAGGGCAGAATTCGTCCATCATGATGGCCTTCAGCTCTTCCCAAGTCAGCTCATAAGCTGCATCATTCCCGCGTTTGTTTCGTTCGGCCGTCCACCAGTCTAGAGCTCGGGACTGGAAAACGCCGGTCACATTTAGGGTACGGAGATTTTCAGGACAGCCGCTTTGGCGCAGAGTGACTTCGACCGAATCAAACCATTAAAACATGGCGGTAGGGCCATCTTCTCTAGTAAACTTTTTGGGTCCGCATGCCTTAAACTGTTTGAAGCTGAAAACGGTCTTGTTAGCGTCCTTAGGAACTTCAGTTCGCGACTCCTCAGACGATTTGCTGACGTTTTCATACACCTTGCTCACAGCTTTTGCCACTTGCTTGGCGATGATTGCAGCAAGACGCTTGTCTCTCTTCTCTTGGCGAGTAAGTAGGGTTCGGTGTCCAGATGACGACATGGTCTGCAACAGACATCGTCGTATGTCTCAGACACAACAAATCGAATCTCACCTCACACGTCTACTACTTACTAAAGCTTAGGAACATGTCGAAACACGTACCACATAGTCGCATAAGCACATAATCGCAGATTCACGTAGTCACAGAAGCACATAAGCACGTAGGCACATAGATCACAGAAGCACAGAATCACAGAAACATAGAAACACATACGCATTCAGTCACAGAGGCTGTCAGAATACAGAAACCTATCATTCAAAGCTCGCGTGTCGTCGTATATATCGGTCGCGTATAGCATATCGAGTAGTATAGTAGAATAGTATAGCATGTCAAGTAGTATAGTATAATCGTATATCGTAGCATAGTGTCATCTAGATTCGTAGCGATTTGTTAGCGTTTTGAGATAGAAGAGCAATGCGAGCCGTGTGTGTCGATCGAAGTGATAGCAAAAATCGATTAATTCTCCAAAAATTTAAACACATAAACACGTAAAACATATAAAATCGACGAATTATCAGAGTCAGCAGTTGCGGGCTCAGAATCGAATCACATAAAATCGAGAGATAGATTGTCTGCGGCTAATAGACATTGGCTACCCAAAGCGGTTCGACTATTCACATTAGACTTGTCGTCACATTTCGACTTTCAGGTTCGTGTTTCTGCCTCGATTCTTGGGCATTCAACACGCATTCCTTAGGTCATACTCGTGAGTTCAGGTCGTTGGAGTCCGTCGAGGCTTTGGTGAGATAAATGAAATCCGGAACAAGCTGTCGAGGTTAGGGTTTCACCCTTAGCTTAGCAACTTCTTCCTTGTTTAGTAAAATATGAGGAGATTATTCATCAAAATATGGATTTCACTCCTGATTTGGTATAATTCTCCTCGTTGGTTCTGAAAAATTAATGAAGAAATCATTGATGAATTGATAAAATCGGCATTGATCAAACAATTCAGTCGAGAGTTTGCGGTTTTCACACCTAATCCTGACAGAATCGCTTGATTCTATTTGAAAATTCGAGTGCAGTGATAGTGAGAAATAGCTGGGTATAGCACATAAGCTTGGTCTGTTGGTTCCTAACTATAGTCTAGGTCTCTAAGACAGCGACCTGGACTAGGTCATGTCTAGCCTAATTCCCTATAGTTATGGCTCTGATACCAATCTGTCACACCCCAACCGATGGCGGAATCATCGGGGCATGGCACTGAGCGAAACAGATTGTCCAGAAGTTTCCACAACAACTATCATTACTATTTAGTTTAAATAATACGTCCCATACCGTATCCCAAATAATAAAACAAGTTATTACAGATAAGCATCTAGTCAAATATACTGTTTCGACAACTCAGATTTAAACATAGTAAAAATAAATATTGTTTCTGCTTCTAAGGACCCCTAGATTGAATGCTACAGATAACTATTTGTTGGGGGCTCTAGACGCTTTATTCTAGCCTCGCTTCCCTAGCAAGAATGCATCTTAAACACCTGTCACATACGTTAAAATAAAGTCAATACATATAATGTAAAGGTGAGCATACAAGTTTGATAATAGCATATAGAGTTCGAAATAGTTTACGCATAACCAGCACGTACACAGAGGAAAACGAAGCATGTTAATTATCGACATGGATCTATCGATACCAATGACTGCGGGTTGACTGTCCGAGACAGTTCGCAATACATGATTACCACCGTAATCCATGCAAGTAATTGTCCTTAACAACCCCCGTGTGAACAGGTGCTGAGTCCAAACTATAGTACTACGTCGTTAAGGCAGGTAGACAGCATTCCACATGTAAACATAACAACAAGCATTCATTTAGTCACGTAATACATGCGAATCGGTTAGCGTTCGAATAATTGAGTAGTGTGATTGATTGTGATTTAGATAAGTAACGTATGTAACACCCAAAAGTGCTAAAGCAAAAAGGGTTTGAGTATACTCACAGCGATTGATTGATGGATTGAAGGGAGCGCTTGAGAGTAGGGTTAGCCTGAATAGTTCGATAACATAACGATGAATAATGCGTGAAATGGAAACAAGTGATGGTGGGTCAAAAAGCCTGGTCGATTGAACAACAGGTTCGATCGAACGGGTTGTTCATTCGGTTAGACAGTCCGTTCGGACACCCTGTTCGATCGGCCGGTAGGCTCGATAGGTTGGACTGTTCGAGTGGATTGTTTCTTCCTTTGAGTAGGATGTGTTTGTGTATGATGGCTTGTCCCTTTGAAGTTTTCGTTGTAGTATTTGAGAACACTGAAGTGTTCTTACCTTTCAGGTCGATCGATCGAACAGGCCGTTCAATCGGCCGACTTAACCGATCGGTTAGACACTTCAATAGTAAGTCCTCGGTAGGATGTCACCTGATCGGACAACATGTTCGATCGCGTGGCACTCCAATACGTCGAACGAGTTGAAAATCGATTAAGGTTGAAGCATAGTATCTCATGATCCGAAGAGTAATGTTATCGAACAGCTCGTTCGATCGAACATCACTTCGTTCAATACCATACTTCATGAAATTGTCAAAGTGTGGGGCCATGTGCTAGCCGATCGGCTGGCCTGGTCGATCGGCTGACATGTCCGATCGGCTGGGCTGTTCGATCGAACAACCTGTTTGATCGGTCAGCATTCTGACCTGGTCGGCCTGTTCATCTAGCACTTTGGCTGTTTTGATTGTTTGATGTTATATCGAGGTATTTTGACAACGAGCTGAACCATGGAACCTTCGTTCTTACTTGTTTCTCCTGCTCGGACAGGAATCACCCAAGTCCGGCCGGTGAACGGTTCGGAACGGTAGTTTAACGTTTAACCCGAAATCGGTGAACCTCATAGATAGAATCCGAATCTTGAACCACACAATCATTAGAATGATTAGTGAGTTAGCTCAAGCTCCGTTTCTACCGGTTTGAAGGCACTGTCACACCCCCAAAATCCACACGCGGAGTACCACCGCTTGGAGGCGTGACATGACCAGGATCAAGCCACCAATTATATTGAACATGTAAATAATAAGTAAGTGTAAATGTAATTCATCACAATACAATTGGTGTTCATTTCAAAACATAGTATAAGTAGTGGAAGCATAGTATGAAAAATCTAACACAAGTGTTAAGTTTAAAGAGTCATAATGTTTTCATCGAAACACCCGCAATCCATGTCCACAACGACCGCGCCTCCCGTGCAAGCTCCATGAGTACCTATGGTCCTGCAAGGCATGTAACAGAAAGTCAACAACTAGTTGAGCGAGTTCACAGGAAATAAGTTCGTAATAGTAAGTTCTTCTTTTCGTAACGTGTGGCTCTACTAGGCCGATAGTATGTTCTATTAGTGGGGGCTTCCCATATTTGTATATACACTAGACTATTTGTAACCATAAGTGTTCTTCTTAACCCGAGAACAGTAGTACGTACTAGGTTTACGTAGGTTTTACGTAAGTGTCCTTCTTATCCCGAGGACAGTGGTACGCGGAGGTTTACGTAGGTTTTACGTAAGTGTCCTTCACAACCCTAGGACAGTAGTATGTATGAGTTTACGTAGGTTTTACGTAAGTGTCCCTCGAACCCTGAGGACAGTAGTAAGCACAAGTATTACGTAGGTTTTACGTAAGGGTCCTTCGCAACCGAGGACGATGGTAGATAGTCTAGTAACAGTGTAAATCCAAATAATTCATCAATCCTTTTCCTTCAATCCCATTCCCTACCCACCGGGAATCCCATGCCTTGTTAAGAGTGTGAACTCACCTTGGTTTGCTCGGTTTGTTATTGTGCTTCTAGGGTTAGTTAATGGTTAGGTCCGTTACACACGACCTAAGGTACATTGCACATAAACTCAATGTAAGTGTTTACGTTCAAATAAGGTTTACAATTCCTTGGTGTCCAAACAACTGTGTTCCGTGTGATAATTGTTTACAGATTGCACCTACATATAGTAACATACAGTAACATACCGAAACATACAGTAACATACATACAATGGCATGCAAGGTGTTCTTCATACAACCCTAATAAACTCGGATCATGTATTATTCATAAAACTCAGACCATGCATCACATATAAAACTCGGACTATACAAGCATCATAAAACTCGGACCATACAAGGCATCATGAAACTCGGACCATACAAGGCATCATGAAACTCGGACCATACAAGGCATCACAAAGTCGGACCATGTAAAGCCATCAAAAGTCGGACCAAACACCCCCTCTTAAGACTCAGACCAAACACCCCTCTTAAAAACTCGGACCATGTGTCATGTTAAAAAAATTCGGACCAAAACCTCATCACAAAAATTCGGACCAAGTCTCATCACAAAATTCGGACCAAGTCTCATCACAAAATTCGGGTTATTTATCATTTACAAAATCGGACCATGTTTACCTTTACAAAATCGGACTATGTGTTTCTTATCAAAAATTCGGACCATTCATCATCACAAAACTCGGAC
Source organism: Helianthus annuus (assembly GCF_002127325.2). Classification (NCBI taxonomy): domain Eukaryota; kingdom Viridiplantae; phylum Streptophyta; class Magnoliopsida; order Asterales; family Asteraceae; genus Helianthus; species Helianthus annuus. The sequence goes on along the minus strand of NC_035438.2, from coordinate 142,022,559 downwards.
AAGCATTACCAATAAAAGTCGGACCTTTCAAGCATCATAAAACTCGGTCCATGTATTCAATCAAAAGTCGGACCATACATTACTTACAAAGTTCGGACTTGTGACTTCACAAAACCCTGACACAAATCTCCGGACTAACAATCAATCATACGAAATATTCAAATCCTAATCACAGACTCCAATGGAACAGTTACGTTTACGATCAAAAACCCTAATCCCAGACATTGCCAGTGTTGTAATCAAACAGACAATCTAACTATTCTAGCATATCAGACATCATAGTGACAGGCAAAGGGTTACGCAACTACTCATAAACCATTGTACAAACAATCAGAATGATTAATACTACAAAACCATTGCTTGGAGAACTAGGGTTTGCATGAATCAAATAATCAATGATTAACAACAAATAACCATTAAACGTTTACCTTAGATTGATTCTAGATGGATTGGAAGATCAAGATTGATGCAAGAGAACTTGTGTAGCCAAGAATGATAGCCAAGAATGATGAGAGAAATGGTTGTAGAGAGAATGATTTGAACTGCCGTATGATTGGAATTGGTGAGAATGATTAGGGTTGAGGGGTTTTGTTTTATTTTCATTATTACCACTAAACACCCCTAAGTATCATCCTTTACATAAAACACACACACCACATATAATTTACAGTTAAGGCACAAAGTTCTCATGTAAGTCAAATAATGCATAAAGTAGTACATAGCTCCATGAAATGCTAAAGATTGTGTGACCAACATAATTGTGTTAAGTGAAAGCATTAACCTGAAGTTACGGGTTGTCACATTATCCCCAACTTGAAAGAAATTTCGTCCCGAAATTTAGCATGCGGTTACTGAGGAAGCTAGTTAAGTTGTATCGTTTACTGGTTTTCCTGGGGTGTCACATCATCCCCCTGTTGATTTGGAATTTCATCCCGAAATTCTGTAGTAGCTTCAGCCTCAGTAGTGGTTGCACGGTTTTCGAATAACTGGGGATACTTGAGTTTCATTTGGTCTTCTCGTTCCCAGGTGAACTCTGGGCCACGACAGGAGTTCCAACGAACTCGTACAAGAGGTATTCTAGTGTGCTTGAGGACCTTAACATTCCGGTCCGTGATTTCTACTGGTTCCTCGACGAATCGCAACTGCTCGTCGATAGTGAGCTCCTTCAAAGGAACTATGAGGGTCTCATCTGACAGACACTTCTTCAGATTCGACACATGGAAAACGTTGTGAACTGCACTGTCACACCCCAACCAATGGCGGAAACATCGGGATGAGACGAAGTGTGAAGATTGCTAGAGACATCATAACGCTATTTGTGACAATATTTAATAAACCGATTTCATTTCATAATTCATTTGTCAACATTACAAAGAAATCAAATAACGTCAAGTTCAAAGGAATTACAATACAACATTATCAAAATTGATACAACGATTAAACCTAAACGTCTATATGTGTATCTAGGCATCAACGCTACTTCATTTCATAGCATCATCATCCTCAACCTGTAACATGTTTAAAATAAAGTTCAATGCAAAAGGAAAGGCGAGTATACAAGCTTAAGCATAAGTATAAGTATAAAAGTTTAAAACGAATCCACATGGTACTTAGTTTATACGAGATCAACCTAACGCGGCATGCAATATTTCTAGCCAACCTCTGTTTACGCAAGAAAGTTTAATTAATTCAACATGACCCAAGTTTAAAGGGGGCGGTGCGTTACTCCTATAGCGCTATACATGTCGAAGGGAGGCTCGTGAGAGCTAATGACTAAAACATATCACATAAGTATGGTCCACGTAAGCATCAAGTATCATATCATAGTATTCATGTATAAGGATTATTTTGTGCATTGCATAAAGAATAAGTTTAAGTGTAGTTTTAATAGTAAAACATGTTACACCCCAAAAAGTGGTAAACATAAAAAGGGGTTGCGAGTATACTCACAAAATTTGCATAAGCTTTCCGATTATCCAATGTGACGAAGTTGATGAGGTTAGAAGGTTGAATGTGTAAGGGTTAAAGTTCAAGTATGTTTAGAGTCGAGATTCGGTATTTAAAACGACATAAAAGTAAGATATGGGAATAACTTGTGAAAATAATCATTTAGTACATATGATGCTTGTTCTTGACACTAGGAAACTCGAAGGAGTTTAGATGTTTTCATGGAACAAGGTTCCATTAGAATCGTGACAAGTTATCATAGTCTAGGATGATGTAATCTAGTACCCCGACATATGAACACTAGTTCATCATCAAAGATTCGATTATGCGAATAATATGTTTAGGTTATATAATATATGTCCAATAGTTCAAGCATGAGGTAGAAGATTAAAATCTTTATTTAGGTACCTCTAAATGTCATAGAAATCATGTAGGAGGTTGGAAGATCAAGTCTTCCATTTAGGCACCTCTATGTGTTCACTACTACACTTGATGTAAAAACAACCAAGGAGGGTCATGAACATACAATAAAGAATAAGAAATATGCACACTAACTAAGAGAAATCATCAAGTGAAGTGTGGATTGTAAGTAGGATAGCCCAAGCTTTCCAAGTAATCACACATACACAAGCTCAAGTCTTGTTCAACACTTGTGGGTTAAAACCCTTCTAAAACAGAAAGTTTAGAGGATTAAAACCTCTGAATTTGTATGTTACAACCTTGTTTTTAAGCACACTTAATCATAGTCTTGATTAGTGGCATAAGGACATAGGAATGTATATGAGATAACTCAAGTTTACTAAGTTTAACAAAGTTTAGATAAAAACAGAAACGAACAGCCCACTTTGGAGCCTATTCGGGGACATTCCAGACCTTGGTTTTCCATAGAAAACATGTGGAAATGTTCCTTAAGTCAATCCAAACAAGTAGGAAGAAGAATCGATGAAAACGGTCAAGAAATGAAGAAGTTATGCTTGTTTGAAGAACATGGTATGAATCTGTCCAAGACTTCGAATTTGCAGCTGATTGAGGGTGTTTGAGAGTGCTTTTGAGGTGTTTGAAAAGTGTATTTAGCTTGGATTAGGCTTGGTACTTATAGGGAAGTGTTTTAGGTGGTTGGTAGTTGTTTATTTAATGTTAAAAGTGGTTTAAATTTCAAAAAAACAAGAAAATAGCGCCTAAAACGAATCTGGTCAAGGTCTGATCCACATTTGCGTGCTGGGCTGGACTTGGACTGATCTGGGCGAGTTCATAAATAAAAAGTGGGCTGGGTTTCTTTCGATGTGAAGACCCAGCCTAGCTGGTTATGCGCGCGTTTGTGGAATGGGGTGACCCGGGTTCGAGTCCCACCGGCCACCTTTATTTTTTGTTTTAATTTTTTAACTTTCAGAAGTTACACAATTAGCCCCTGCAGGTTTAAACTTTCAGTAAATTGCTCTATTAGCCCCTTAACCTTAATTGACTAAGTTATTTTACATTTTTAAAGAACTAACCTTATAGTTTTCTAGACTAACTTGGTTAATATTTTTTTTTATGTAATCACTTTAAAAACTAACGAAACTCACCAGGTTATTATAAAAATTAAACCTTTAAATAGTAAAATTAGTTAATTTAATTAATTTAATTAATTAAATAACCATATTTTATAAACGATTTAAATTAGGATAAAAATTCATTAAACGTTTATTCCTTTCACGAGACTTCCAATCTCATTACTAATTAGTTTTAACAAGCATTAAGTGTCGATAAATAACGAATCAAGAATCCTTGAACAATATTTCGTTCAAAGGACGCATTATTCACAAGTTTCACGTATTTGCAAGATTAGAACAAGGTTTCCAAGAATTACGAATATGCATCGAATGCTTCACGATATTAAACGTATGAGTATGTAGAGAGTACGTAACACAAAGTTAACTAAATACGAGTTTTGTTTCTGAATCAAGTCCCGTATTTTACAATGATGATGATGAAAGAGTGATTACAAGAATGCAAGATTTCCAAAAATGGAAATACAAGCGATGGTTTCAAATATAGAAAGTATGAAAACGCAGGGCGTTACAGTCTCCCCTCCTTTAGGAAATTTCGTCCCGAAATTTATTCAAGAGGACGACTTGAAAGAGTGGAAATTGAGACTTGGAAATTTGAATTATTTTGAAAGGATGAAATTTTGAAGAACGGTAAAACAGGTTTGTAAAAGAGTTTGTTTGGCTAAAAAGGTTTTGAGGCATAAGCATGAGTGACACGTATAGGTGTATATATATATATATATATAGGTTAAGCGAGTTTAAACAAGTTTGAAAATCATAAGTTGGATATGTATTAAAGGTGTGTTACGTTAAGAAGGAGAATCTTTGTATCCAAAACGGTTTGCATTTTGTGAAAGTGGAGTGGTTTGCATAGGAAGTGTAAAGTCACACATTTTCAACATTTGTCCATTGGGAGGAATGAGAGGGTTTGACTAAAGTGGTAATGGTCTACTAAGTATGCTTACACCAGAATAAATAATAGAAGGGATAGTTTAAAGGTAAGCAGATAAGTTAGGATTCAAATGTTTAAACAGACTTGATTGTGAACAAGGTTCGTATAAAAGAGAAGGATAATGGTGAATAATATGAGTATAGAAGTGAACGATTGACTCTCAAAGAATGTAAGTATAAGAATGGCATAAGCGTTGGATAGATGAAAGTAGCGTGTTAAGAATGAAGTCTCGTCGTGGATAATCGGATGTAATGCGTTTGAGAGTTGTGTAAAGTTTGACTTAGGTCCAAAAGGTCTGCAAAACACTTAATTTCTCATGGCACGTTTTACGAAAGTTTGATTACATGGTGAAAGCACTTATGTATAGGAAGTACCAGCGGCGTATCCACCATGTTTTGACCACATTATGTCCGTTTCGTATTCGGTGTCATGTTACGTTCTGTGTCTTACCATACACAGTAGTACACTCTATGGTTCTCATACGCCTATCACTATAATCCCGTGTGCACCCGCGATTATTTTGATTGTCGCATGATCCGCATAGCTTGTACTAGTTGTGCATGAATCAGGGTATACACAATTTAAAAAAATAAGAACATGTACGTATAAGAATATAGTATATAAGCAAGTCCATGCTTAAGTATGTATGAGACCCACGCAAGCGAAACACTCGGATTACGCTCGCGTATGGGTACGGGTACGAATATATGAATCATGAGTATGAACGAAAGTATGAGCATAACTATAAGTTTACGTATGAATATGCACGTAAGTATGAGTATAAACATAAATCGTATGAGTAATGTGAGTATACGTATAAGCATTAAACGTATGAGTATAAGTAAAAGCATAAATCGTATGAGTGTGAGTATGAATACTAATGATTGCGTATATCGTATTAATTGAAAACACGGCAAACTTAAGCATGTAAACGTACTCAAAAGATTGTGTATGTAAATACGAATGATATAACTGAAATGGTCGCGATGCAACGACTAAAACGTGTATGATGATATGCATGTATAGTTGTTTAAGTGAAACGTTGAGTTTATCGAATCAAAATTAGGTTGAGCTTGGTTTGAAAGGTAGAATATAGTTTGCATATGTAAGGGAACATAACGTACTCATTGGTTATGCACATAAAATGCATTGTTATAAATATGAGTGTGGGTATGAATACTAATGATTGCGTATATCGTATTAATTGAAAACACGACAAACTTAAGCATGTAAATGTACTCAAAAGATTGTGTATGTAAATACGAATGATATAACTGAAATGGTCGCGATGCAACGACTAAAACGTGTATGATGATATGCATGTATAGTTGTTTAAGTGAAACGTTGAGTTTATCGAATCAAAATTAGGTTGAGCTTGGTTTGAAAGGTAGAATATAGTTTGCATATGTAAGGGAACATAACGTACTCATTGGTTATGCATAATTCGAGGATGGTAATGAATAGAATGCTACTTTTGTTTAAAAGATTTTATGTAATTCGAGGATGGTCGGTTCCCATGAAGTCTTCTTGCCCAGGTGTTTTGGTAAATTGGTGTAGGAAAAGGGTTTTCGATAAAAAGTAAGTTCGTTTCATCAAACAAGGAATTATGAATTTAGTAGGTTCTTGTGAAAACGAGGATCCTTAGAAACAAATTTAACAAAAGGACTTAGTGATTGTTAAAACTTTTAACAAATGATTTGTTGATGTTGAAAAGAGTATTTGGTAAAACGATCATATAACATCTATGAGATCTTATAAGTAATGGAGAAAGGTTAGTTTGATTTCGATTAAGAGTGGAAGTCTCTAATATGATGATATAATGTGAACGTGTTTTAGTTAGTAAATCGGATGCGGAGTTCATGGGCAAGAGATTCATTAGACCGATTAAATTGATAGGTAGTATTTCGTAAGGTTTGGAAATTCGTGTAGTAAAACGTTTAAGACATGATTAAGAATCTCGTGTATATGATCTATGTGAAATGTATAATGGAATAAAGATTACGTTTGATAAAATAATAAATTTTGAGAATCGCATAAGTAGGGATTTGGTTAATGATAAACAATTTAGGTATAAAATATGATCGAGTTTGCATAATAAGATATTTTGAATGGACGTTTTGGTAACGATCACCTAGGTAAGGGAATCACCCCTAACTCGTTGGTGAGGTTGTTTTAAGAAAAGGGGAGTGGAGTTAATCGTCAAGGTAAGGAAGTAACTCCTATCTCGATGATATGTCTCCACTTGTCGTTACAAGGAATATGAATTTAAATTGTATGAAGTCATGCATATGTATAAATGTATGAAAAGATTTAACATGTTGTGGGTGCGTGTGAGGGGTAAACATCGAAAGTAAATTCGAATTTGAAAGATTGCATTGTATAAAATAAATAGTAAAACACATGTTCGATTAAAATTTGGGATGGTTCCAAAACGGAACGTTGACTAACCAAAGTGGTCGAAAAGTCTTTCGAATTTGAGGAGCATGCTTTGGCCATAGGTGAAATACTCTCGCCGACAAGTCGGTTAACGGTATTTACCCTTCCAGTTACTACATGTCCCAAATCAATTGAAATTTCGAGACTTGGCGGGATTTATGAAAATCAAGGAGTGGAACTAGTCGACAAGGTGCGGGTTTCACCCCTAACTTGGCGATTTAGTATCCTAAGTGTGGTTGGTACTCGTCGGGTCAAAATTTGATTTCAACACTTTGACGAGGGTCCACTAGAATTCAAAATTTGAATTTCTCCATCAAGGTGAGGATTTCACTCCTAACTTGGTGGTGAATTTCGGGTAAGAAAGAAAATTAGAAGGATTGAGAGTCATTCACCAAATTGTGGGTTTCACGCCTATTTTGGTGAAGTCGTCTCGTTTGTGTATTACGAGTGGCTTTGATTTTAGTATAAACGAGTAAAAGACGTATGTTCAAAATAATAATAACAAGTATAAGCATAATGAGCATTTCAAGAAATAATACGTAAAAGGCATTTCAAGGATAGCACACAATGATGGAATAATGGAACAAGTATTAACAAACAAAGCAAGTATTAACACAAGAGTGGCAAATATGTTTAGAAGGCCAAAAGCAAGTAAATAAGGAGTAAATAATGTATCATGCAAGTGGTTCAAGCAAAACATAAGAATAAGGCTCTAGAACTATAGACTAGGTTAAAGCATTCCTACTTTTCCTAATTCCCTATAGTTATGGCTCTGATACCAATCTGTCACACCCCAACCAATGGCGGAAACATCGGGATGAGACGAAGTGTGAAGATTGCTAGAGACATCATAACGCTATTTGTGACAATATTTAATAAACTGATTTCATTTCATAATTCATTTGTTAACATTACAAAGAAATCAAATAACGTCAAGTTCAAAGGAATTACAATACAACGTAATCAAAATTGATACAACGATTAAACCTAAACGTCTATATGTGTATCTAGGCATCAACGCTACTTCATTTCATAGCATCATCATCCTCAACCTGTAACATGTTTAAAATAAAGTTCAATGCAAAAGCAAAGGCGAGTATACAAGCTTAAGCATAAGTATAAGTATAAAAGTTTAAAACGAATCCACATGGTACTTAGTTTATACGAGATCAACCTAACGCGGCATGCAATATTTCTAGCCAACCTCTGTTTACGCAAGAAAGTTTAATTAATTCAACATGACCCAAGTTTAAGGGGGGCGGTGCGTTACTCCTATAGCGCTATACATGTCGAAGGGAGGCTCGTGAGAGCTAATGACTAAAACATATCACATAAGTATGGTCCACGTAAGCATCAAGTATCATATCATAGTATTCATGTATACGGATTGTTTTGTGCATTGCATAAAGAATAAGTTTAAGTGTAGTTTTAATAGTAAAACATGTTACACCCCAAAAAGTGGTAAACATAAAAAGGGGTTGCGAGTATACTTACAAAATTTGCATAAGCTTTCCGATTATCCAATGTGACGAAGTTGATGAGGTTAGAAGGTTGAATGTGTAAGGGTTAAAGTTCAAGTATGTTTAGAGTCGAGATTCGGTATTTAAAACGACATAAAAGTAAGATATGGGAATAACATGTGAAAATAATCATTTAGTACATATGATGCTTGTTCTTGACACTAGGAAACTCGAAGGATTTTAGATGTTTTCATGGAACAAGGTTCCATTAGAATCGTGACAAGTTATCATAGTCTAGGATGATGTAATCTAGTACCCCGACATATGAACACTAGTTCATCATCAAAGATTCGATTATGCGAATAATATGTTTAGGTTATATAATATATGTCCAATAGTTCAAGCATGAGGTAGAAGATTAAAATCTTTATTTAGGTACCTCTAAATGTCATAGAAATCATGTAGGAGGTTGGAAGATCAAGTCTTCCATTTAGGCACCTCTATGTGTTCACTACTACACTTGATGTAAAAACAACCAAGGAGGGTCATGAACATACAATAAAGAATAAGAAATATGCACACTAACTAAGAGAAATCATCAAGTGAAGTGTGGATTGTAAGTAGGATAGCCCAAGCTTTCCAAGTAATCACACATACACAAGCTCAAGTCTTGTTCAACACTTGTGGGTTAAAACCCTTCTAAAACAGAAAGTTTAGAGGATTAAAACCTCTGAATTTGTATGTTACAACCTTGTTTTTAAGCACACTTAATCATAGTCTTGATTAGTGGCATAAGGACATAGGAATGTATATGAGATAACTCAAGTTTACTAAGTTTAACAAAGTTTAGATAAAAACAGAAACGAACAGCCCACTTTGGAGCCTATTCGGGGACATTCCAGACCTTGGTTTTCCATAGAAAACATGTGGAAATGTTCCTTAAGTCAATCCAAACAAGTAGGAAGAAGAATCGATGAAAACGGTCAAGAAATGAAGAAGTTATGCTTGTTTGAAGAACATGGTATGAATCTGTCCAAGACTTCGAATTTGCAGCTGATTGAGGGTGTTTGAGAGTGCTTTTGAGGTGTTTGAAAAGTGTATTTAGCTTGGATTAGGCTTGGTACTTATAGGGAAGTGTTTTAGGTGGTTGGTAGTTGTTTATTTAATGTTAAAAGTGGTTTAAATTTCAAAAAAACAAGAAAATAGCGCCTAAAACGAATCTGGTCAAGGTCTGATCCACATTTGCGTGCTGGGCTGGACTTGGACTGATCTGGGCGAGTTCATAAATAAAAAGTGGGCTGGGTTTCTTTCGATGTGAAGACCCAGCCTAGCTGGTTATGCGCGCGTTTGTGGAATGGGGTGACCCGGGTTCGAGTCCCACCGGCCACCTTTATAGAAAGTATGAAAACGCGGGGCGTTACATGCACCGAGTTCAGCTGGTAGGTTTAGTGTGTAGGCTACTTTGCCTATTCTTTCAGTGATTTCGAACGGTTCAACATACCGCGGATTGAGCTTGCCTCGTTTGCCAAAACGAACCACACCCTTCCAAGGTGAGACTTTAAGTAGCACTCGATCCCCAACTTGGAACTCGAGTGGTTTCCTGCGCTTATTAGCGTAACTTTTCTGACGGTCGCGAGCTGCCGCCATGCGTTGTCGTATCTGTGCAATTCGTTCAGTAGCATCAACTATAAGTTCTGGACCTGTGATTTGACTATCCCCCACCTCTGCCCAACAGAGAGGTGACCGACATTTACGTCCGTACAATGCCTCGAATGGAGCGGCCTGAATGCTGGGGTGGTAACTGTTATTGTATGAAAACTCCACTAAAGGAAGATGCTTTTCCCAGCTGTTGCCAAAATCAATAACACATGCCCGAAGCATGTCTTCTAGGGTTTGAATCGTGCGCTTAGACTGCCCATCCGTCTGAGGGTGATATGCTATGCTCATGTCTAGCCGTGAGCCAAAAGCTTTGTGCATTCCTTGCCATAATTCTGAAGTGAATCGTGCATCACGATCTGAGATAATGGAGGTTGGCACTCCGTGCCTCGAAACAACTTCCTTCAGGTAAATGTCTGTTAATGTAGAGAACTTGTCAGTTTCCTTGATAGCCAGGAAGTGTGCAGACTTTGTGAGTCGATCCACGATCATCCAAATAGTATCGTTCCCACGCTGGGATCTAGGCAGGCCAGTAACGAAATCCATGGAAATTTCCTCCCGTTTCCATTGTGGTATCTTTGGTTGCTGAAGTAGGCCTGATGGTTTCTGATATTCCGCCTTGACTCTCGCACAAGTCAAACATTTGCCGACGTAAGTTGCAATGTGGGCCTTCATACTAGGCCACCAATACGTAGTTCTGATGTCGTGGTACATTTTATCCGAACCTGGATGTACCGAGTAGCGAGACTTGTGTGCTTCATCCATAACAAGTTCTCGTAAACCGCCATATAGTGGGACCCAAATACGCCCCGTTACATAGTAGGCGCCGTTTTCCCTTTGTTATAATCGTTGCCTTGAGCCGCGTAAGGCTTCAGCCCTTACGTTTTCTGGTTTCAATGCTTCCACCTGAGCATCTCGTATCTGTGCAGGAAGACTAGACTAAAGAGTAAGCTGTAATGCTCGCACGTGTCTAGGTACAGTATCCTTTCGACTGAGAGCGTCAGCTACAACATTGGCTTTGCCTGGATGGTATTTGATAGCGCATTCGTAATCATTGAGTAACTCAACCCATCGACGTTGACGCATGTTCAATTCCTTCTGCTTGAAGATATGCTCGAGACTCCTGTGATCGGTGTAGATAGTGCACTTGATACCGTACAGGTAGTGTCGCCATATCTTGAGCGCGAAAACAACAGCTCCCAGCTCTAAATCGTGTGTGGTGTAGTTCCGCTCGTGAACTTTGAGTTGGCGCGAAGCATAAGCAATAACTTTATCCCTTTGCATCAATACACAACCAAGACCCTGAATCGATGCGTCGCAGTAAACCACAAAGTCGTTCGTGCCCTCTGGCAATGAGAGTATAGGTGCGCTGCATAGTCTATCCTTTAAGTGTTGAAAAGCCGTTTCTTGTGTATTACCCCAACGATAAGTAACACCTTTCTGTGTCAGTAGTGTAAGTGGTTGTGCGATCTTGGAGAAGTCTTTAATAAACCTTCTGTAATAACCCGCCAAACCCAAGAATTGGCGTATTTCCGTTGGTGTACGCGGTGCAGGCCAGTTCCTGATCGAGTCTACCTTGGATGGATCAACATGAATCCCATCCTTATTTACCACGTGGCCTAGAAAGTGGACTTCACAAAGCCAGAAGTCGCATTTTGAAAACTTGGCGTACAGTTGTTCTGTTCGAAGGAGTTCCAAGATAAGACGCAGGTGCTGCTTGTGTTCCTCCTGACTCTTAGAGTAGATCAGGATGTCGTCAATGAATACAATCACAAACTTGTCTAAATAAGGCTTGCACACTCTGTTCATTAGATCCATGAAAACTGCAGGCGCGTTCGTTAGCCCGAACGGCATGACTAGAAACTCGTAGTGGCCGTAGCGTATTCTGAATGCTGTCTTAGAGACGTCCTCATCCCGGACTCTCAGCTGATGGTAGCCTGACCTCATGTCAATCTTGGAGTAGTAGCTCGACCCTTGCAACTGGTCGAATAAGTCATCAATACGTGGCAGAGGGTAGCGGTTCTTCACTGTCACCTTGTTGAGCTCGCGGTAATCTATGTACATCCTGAAAGTTCCATCTTTCTTCTTCACAAAAAGTACTGGAGCTCCCCAGGGTGAAGAGCTAGGACGAATAAAGCCCTTATCCAAGAGCTCTTGCAATTGCTTAGACAGTTCTTCCAGTTCAGTTGGAGCTAATCGATATGGTGCACGAGCTATAGGTGCTGCTCCAGGAGCTAGTTCAATATGGAATTCGACCTGGCGATGAGGCGGTAGACCAGGTAAGTCTTCAGGAAACACTTGAGGAAAGTTGCGTACAACTGGAATATCTTCCAACTTCTTTTTTTTTTGCTAATGCATCAGTAACAAGTGCCAAAATGGCAGTGTGCCCCTTTCGTAAACACTTTTAGGCCTTCAGGAAGGAGATGATGCCAACCACAGCACCACTCTTGTCGCCTTGAACCTCGAGAGGTTCTTTGCCAGAACGGGGAATACGAACTATCTTTTCCTTGCATAAGATCTCTGCTTGCTGCTGGGATAACCAATCCATCCCAATAACGATGTCGAAACTACCCAGAACTATAGGGATAAGATCGATAGAGAAAGTTTGACCAGCGAGGATAAGATTACAACCCTGAACTATGTGTGTGGCTTCTAGACTTTTACCGTTAGCTAACTCTACGACATGTTTGGTGTTTAAGGGAGTTGGTGCACGTTTTAACATTTGGCTAACTTTTAGAGACATATAACTTGTATCCGCACCCGAATCAAACAATACAGTAACATAAAAGTCGTCAAGAAGGAACTTACCCATTACCACGTTGGGATCATTCCTTGCTTCTCCCTGCCCCAACACAAATGCACGTCCCCTAGCTTCGTTGCCATTGTTGTTCCCACCGTTGTTGTTTCCGTTGCCTTGGTTATTGTTGTTGTTCTGGTTTTGGTTTAACTAGGGGCAGTGTCTTTTGAAGTGACCTTCAGCGCCACAATGAAAACATCCCTTGTTGCCCTGTTGTTGATTCTGCGGTATTTGTTGTTGCTGCTGGTTCTGAGTCGCAGGCCGCGGGCTCCTACAATCCTTTGCCTCATGACCCATCTTGAGGCACCTCTGACAGTGACCCTTGTTGCACTGGCCACTGTGGTGTCTGTTACAGTTGTTGCACCTGGGGTGATTTCCGCGATAAACTCTCTGCCCGCGACTATCAGAAGACTGCTGACTGGGACTCTGGTAGTGGTCAGTCTTTTGCTGCTGAACCTGAGACTGAACTGTAGCTGAACCCTTGCTGGAATCCCCCTCCCATTTTCTCTTGTTGTCACTGGGAGTAGCAGGAGTAGCAGAAGTGGTAACGGTAGCAGTAGCGCAGATGCGCTTAGGTAGCCTGTTTTGTTCCACTGCCTGATCCGTGAGGCGATGAGCAAGACGCTGGATATCCTGGATATTATTAAGGTTAGCCGATGTCACATGGCTCTGAATTTCAGGTGCTAACCCCTTGAGGTACAACTCAATGCGCTTGACTGGAGGGTCCACCATAGTTGGACACAAGATGGCCAGCTCGTTTGACCGTTTCGTATAAACTTCAATTTCCGACCCTGTCATTTTCAGATGATAGAGCTCCACTTCCAACTTGTGGATGTCATCACGTGTGCAGTATTCTCGTTTGATGAGTTCCTTGAAATCATTCCAAGGGGTGGCGTTAGCAGCTGCCAGCCCTAAAATCTGAACTTGTGCGTTCCACCAAGTCAGTGCAATTCCTTCTAGAGTACCAGTGGCGTACTTCACCCTGCGAGCCTCAGGGCATTCCCACATTTCAAATACCGACTCGAGCTTCTCAAACCAAGGAAGGAGTCCAACTGCTCCTTCAGTGCCACTGAATGTGCTTGGACGACAGTCCATGAAGTTCTTGAAAGTGCAAACAGGTTGCTGAGCGTGTTGACCTATTGTGTAAGAATAGGACAAGGTTAAACACAAGAGTTGGTTTAGGACTGTAGGATCTAAAGATCCCAGTGTGAGTTATGACTGCAGGGTATACCTCCTGCGTGTGCAGCTGCAAGTGCCGCAGCAACTTGTTCGTTGATGAGAGCCGTCAACTGGGCTTGAGTCAAGTTAATACGTCCGGCCATGATCTTCATAGCAAATGTAACATAAGTGAAAGAGGTTCGCGAATAGTGCGATGACAGAAGAGAGTAAGCACACAAGTGTTCTCAAGCAATAACGAATAGTAGGCAATGTAATCTAGGCATACCACGAGCAAAGTTCTATGTAATTCTAGCATGTAGGCAATAAACATAAACCATATTACCTAGGATGTTGAGTCTTGCGCGTGGAGCGAGGCGTCGTTGTGGATCGTTGAGCACTGTACTGGTTATAGTCTGGTTTTAATAAAAAAAACGTTTTCCCCATATTAAACCAAGTTCTCTATAACCAATGGCTCTGATACCAATCTGTCACACCCCCAAAATCCACACACGGAGTACCACCGCTTGGAGGTGTGACATGACCAGGATCAAGCCACCAATCATATTGAACATGTAAATAATAAGTAAGTGTAAATGTAATTCATCACAATACAATTGGTGTTCATTTCAAAACATAGTATAAGTAGCGGAAGCATAGTATGAAAAATCCAACACAAGTGTTAAGTTTAAAGAGTCATAATGTTTTCATCGAAACACCCACAATCCATGTCCACAACGACCGCGCCTCCCATGCAAGCTCCATGAGTACCTATGGTCCTGCAAGGCATGTAACAGAAAGTCAACAACTAGTTAAGCGAGTTCACAGGAAATAAGTTCGTAATAGTAAGTTCTTTTCGTAACGTGTGGCTCTACTAGGCCGATAGTATGTTCTATTAGTGGGGGCTTTCCATATTTGTATATACACTAGACTATTTGTAACCATAAGTGTTCTTCTTAACCCGAGAACAGTAGTACGTACGAGGTTTACGTAGGTTTTACGTAAGTGTCCTTCTTATCCCGAGGACAGTGGTATGCGGAGGTTTACGTAGGTTTTACATAAGTGTCCTTCATAACCCTAGGACAGTAGTATGTATGAGTTTAGGTAGGTTTTACGTAAGTGTCCCTCGAACCCTGAGGACAGTAGTAAGCACAAGTATTACGTAGGTTTTATGTAAGGGTCCTTCGCACCGAGGACGAGGGTAGATAGTCTAGTAACAGTGTAAATCCAAATAATTCATCAATCCTTTTCCTTCAATCCCATTCCCTACCCACCGGGAATCCCATGCCTTGGTAAGAGTGTGAACTCACCTTGGTTTGCTCGGTTTGTTATTGTGCTTCTAGGGTTAGTTAATGGTTAGGTCCGTTACACACGACCTAAGGTACATTGCACATAAACTCAATGTAAGTGTTTACGTTCAAATAAGGTTTACAATTCCTTGGTGTCCAAACAACTGTGTTCCGTGTGATAATTGTTTACAGATTGCACCTACATACAGTAACATACAGTAACATACATACAATGGCATGCAAGGTGTTCTTCATACAACCCTAATAAACTCGGATCATGTATTATTCATAAAACTCAGACCATGCATCACATATAAAACTCGGACTATACAAGCATCATAAAACTCGGACCATACAAGGCATCATGAAACTCGGACCATACAAGGCATCATGAAACTCGGACCATACAAGGCATCACAAAGTCGGACCATGTAAAGCATCAAAAGTCGGACCAAACACCCCCTCTTAAGACTCGGACCAAACACCCCTCTTAAAAACTCGGACCATGTGTCATGTTAAAAAAATTCGGACCAAAACCTCATCACAAAAATTCAGACCAAGTCTCATCACAAAATTCGGACCAAGTCTCATCACAAAATTCGGATCATTTATCATTTACAAAATCGGACCATGTTTACCTTTACAAAATCGGACTATGTGTTTCTTATCAAAAATTCGGACCATTCATCATCACAAAACTCGGACCAAGCATTACCAATAAAAGTCGGACCTTTCAAGCATCATAAAACTTGGTCCATGTATCCAATCAAAAGTCGGACCATACAATACTTACAAAGTTCGGACTTGCAACTTCACAAAACCCTGACACAAATCTCCGGACTAACAATCAATCATACGAAATATTCAAATCCTAATCACAGACTCCAATGGAACAGTTACGTTTACGATCAAAAACCCTAATCCCAGACATTGCCAGTGTTGTAATCAAACAGACAATCTAACTATTCTAGCATATCAGACATCATAGTGACAGGCAAAGGGTTACGCAACTACTCATAAACCATTGTACAAACAATCAGAATGATTAATACTACAAAACCATTGCTTGGAGAACTAGGGTTTGCATGAATCAAATAATCAATGATTAACAACAAATAACCATTAAACGTTTACCTTAGATTGATTCTAGATGGATTGGAAGATCAAGATTGATGCAAGAGAACTTGTGTAGCCAAGAATGATAGCCAAGAATGATGAGAGAAATGGTTGTAGAGAGAATGATTTGAACTGCCGTATGATTGGAATTGGTGAGAATGATTAGGGTTGAGGGGTTTTGTTTTATTTTCATTATTACCACTAAACACCCCTAAGTATCATCCTTTACATAAAACACACACACCACATATAATTTACAGTTAAGGCACAAAGTTCTCATGTAAGTCAAATAATGCATAAAGTAGTACATAGCTCCATGAAATGCTAAAGATTGTGTGACCAACTTAATTGTGTTAAGTTAAAGCATTAACCTGAAGTTACGGGTTGTCACAGGCATTGAGTGTAAAAGAGTTGAAAGAAAGTTGGAAATCCTTCTTTCAATCCTTCCCACCATGTAAATGTTCAGATCTGTGGTAGATCTTAGTTTGTTTATGTGGAAATCGGCTAGATCCAAGTGATTCTTGGTGGATTGAGGCCAAAACATGAAGTTCTTGAAGAACACCATGATGACATCATCCTGGAATGCTTAGATCTTGATGATTTCATGGTTAGGAGTCAAGATTTGAAAGATAGAAAGGTGTAGGAGCATGTATTGATCAAGAAAGTACAAGATTTAGGATGAAAACTTACCGAAATCGGAAGAAATCTGAGAAAAAAGAGGGGAGCACGAGCTGGTCGGTCAGAGGGTTTCCAAAAGTGGAAAGAATGACAATGACAGGCCTATTTATAGGCTTCCTAAAGAGGAAAGAGCTGTCCGATCGGGGTGCAACAGCCTGTTCGATCGGATGGGCTGTTCGATCGGCTAGGAGCCTGATCGATCCACAGCCTGTTTCGAGTGTTCGGTGCGACGATTTCTGATATTTCGATTTCGATTGAAGACGATACGAATATGATAGAGTTTCCTATTCAAATTACTTTTAATCCCAACCACTATATCTACATACAAGCATCTATATTTCACACTATCCTTACGCTACCATTCATCATAATTCGATTTCGATTGCGTTCGATTGAGTTTCGAGTTTCGATTCGATTGATTCGATTAATTACCACACAAACATAAAGTAAGCACGCACAGGTAACACATAAGGCAAACACACACGTAATATAATACCAAATTCGCATAGTTCGAGTTTCGAGTTCGATTGATGATTCGATTGGCTTGATTATTGATTGATTAACTTTATCGCATTGTTACTTCCTACTATTCACAGTCGTGATCGTTTCGCGTCGATTAAACATTCGACTACTTCGATTTCTCTGATTAACAACACTTACTCCACATAATACAAATAAAACATAAAATAGACTAACTATAGTCAAAGAAGTCAAACTTGACTTTGACTTTGATATTCGGAAACACGGGGTGTTACAAAAACAGTTAGATTTTTTGTTAAATGTGGTCATATGAGGGCATTTTTATCATTTCATATTTCAGGGACTAATTTTGCAAATAACTTAAATATCCAACCTTTTTAAAAAATACATTAGAGACAAAGTTTAAAAAATAAAAATGCTATATTTATAATTATATATATAAATATAAAAACTTCTCTCTCTCCTCTGTTTCTCTCCCTCTCTCCCACCTATCAATACCACCATCCACACCACCCCACCGGCTTCCACCGCCACCATTCATCTACACTTGGTATTACATGCAAAGCAAGAACAAAACCAAACTTATCACACGAAAACCCAAACCCGACACCACCGATTTCACACCCCCAAAATAATACCACATGCGGGAACACCGCGGGATGTGTGACATACCAGGATCCAGCCACCAATCACATTTAACTATAATCAATATTTAAATAAAACATTCCATTCATTTCATAATATAATAACAAGTCATTAGTTAAAACCAAAGTAAACGTTCAGTGGAAGCATAATGTAAAACGTTATTCAACTGTTTGAAAACAAGAGTTCAAAGCCAACGAAACATGTATCCAAGAGCTACGACCTATGACCACTTTAGCACTCCCAGATAGCAAGTTCCATCCATAAATCTAACGACCTACAAGCATGCAGACAAGTGTGTCAGACGACGCTGGTGAGTTCAAAGTTTGTTAACACGTTTTAGTTACCAGATATGAGTTTAAAACATTTCAGAGATTGATGTTGTTATTAACTCGATTACCGCAGATGGCTCCAGATTATTTGCCCAAACCCCAATGCTCTATCAAACATTGGTCAGGTGGTTAAGGTAATTAGTTCACGACCGTCCTCCCTGGTATGGTGTGAGGGTGCCAAACCTAATAGCGCTATCAACTAACAACCCCGTTGCCTCCCCGGTAACCAATCGGTATATGATGGGACTTAATGATAGAAATGAGTGTAATAACCAACATCCCAGGTTTAACATTCCAGTCAAACCCAATTACCCGACATTCCTCCCCGGAACGTTACCCGATATCCCTCCCCGGGATGCATG
Source organism: Helianthus annuus (assembly GCF_002127325.2). Lineage (NCBI taxonomy): Eukaryota > Viridiplantae > Streptophyta > Magnoliopsida > Asterales > Asteraceae > Helianthus > Helianthus annuus. Next base: position 142,003,728 of record NC_035438.2, on the reverse strand, counting down.
CTTGAAAAAGGCAGTGAACTCATCTTAGATTGCTCGGTATAATAAGTTACCCGTTCCAGTTAATCAACCAACCCTACCGTGGTTACCAATTCGCAATCAGTTTCATAATCATCCAAGTCACGTAATTAACACAGTTTGCATTCATAGTAAGAGTCATCATTTATCACCCAGCAGTTACTCATACAAGTCCACACTCATGTACTTGACACTTAATAGCATTTAACAGATGGATTTGTTATTCACACTAGTTAGTTCACGTTCCTCGTTTCTCACTAAGGTTGTTAACATGAAACAGATGTAATCGTATGACAAACACATTCATCATTATATGCACCATGAATTATTTAAACTCTATGTCTTGTGAACACTGTTCTGTTTGTTTAATCCACGGCGGCGAACTACCATTCTTCGTCAACCAAGGATGTGACAAAGAACCATAATGGCGAAGAACTGTTCTTCGTCAGAAAGGGACTTCGGCGAAGAACCCTGGTGTTTCATCGAAGGCCAGCCATCGAAGAATTACGTTCTTCGTCGCTGCACCTGCACAGACTATGTGGGTTCCCCACAAACCCTAATCAAGACAGTTTCACGTATCATCATACAATTGTCAAACGACTTCTTGTTAACACTAGTTCATCGAATAGATTTAGCAAACCACATAATGAATGTAAACGTACACAGATCATCTAATCTCTATCATACATGTTCTAAATCCTCATATTCAGTATCAAAACATCAAAACTTTTTTTAACGACTAACCCTACTCATACCCTAATTGTTCGAATCTGATCAGTTTGTTATTGCAAGTCATTCATCAAGACCTGTTATCATGCAACCCTATATAATAATCATCATTCATATCGGATTACCACTAAACATTAGATCGTGCATTCATTCTTCTTCACCACAATAACAATCAAGTACAGATAAACAAGGATCACATGGATGTTTAATCAAATCATGATAGTGTTACTAACCGTACAATGGTTTGTGCACAAAGAAAGATCGATTGAAGACTCCAAACCAAAGAGAATGGTTGTCGTCTAACAGAGAGAGAACAGTAGGGTTTCGTGTTTACGATTAAGATTATGAGAGGTTAAATAATCTGAAAAGTATGGGCCTCAAGTGGACCTGGGCCGAAGGTCTTGACGAAAGACCTTCTTGTATGCTCACCTTTACACTATGTGTATTCACTTTATTTTAACGTATGTGACAGGTGCTTAGGATGCTGTGCTTTACCTGCTTTTGTGGAATCGAGTAGGAATGAGAGTCTAGAAACAAAGACAATTTATTTATTTAAATCAGAGTTGTCGGAACATTGTTTTGCCTAGAGATATCTATGTCTGTAATAACTGATTTGCTTGATGGGTTATGGTATGGGACATAATATTAACTATCTGGTAATTTAGTTGTTATGGAATTTCTCTTGGACCATTTGTTTCGCTCAGTGCCGCGCCCCGATGTTTCCGTCATCGGTTGGGGTGTGACATCCTTGAGGTAAAAAACCTGCTCAACGGTGCTCATCCAATTAATAAAGTCGTCAACCAAAACACTCCCATCAAAAGATGTAATTTCCACCTTGAGACCCAAGCTCCGCAGTGGACCATTCCGAGGATGGGCCCAGGCATTCCTTCGTAAAGCCCTGAATGGGTTCCGGTCTATATCTAAATCATCCCCCACCACAGTTTCCGTCTCGGTATCCTCCACCTAACATTGGTTCAAATCCAACTCTCTGATTCTCTCTTGTAACCGTTCGATATCCTAATCACGCGAATCGAGGTCGTTCGCTTCATTATCTACGTCAACGTTTCTCGCAAAGGAGGGCGACCTCTACCACGTCCAACCATTTGATTACTGTAGACGTGATACCACTTGATGCAAAGGGAAGCACACACAAATGGTGATCGAGAACATATAGAACTAATAAAAAGCTTTGAAAGTCGAAAAATTTGATTAAATATTCAATATAAAATAATCATAATCATAAATTCTAACCAAACATAAACCCTATATCCTCACTTATAGGCAGGAGTCATACTCCAAAAGCGAAAAGATTACAATTAATGAGAAAATTGAAATTTAAACAATTAATAAAAGATAATGCTGAAAATCTCTCCTCTTTGCGCCCCCTTTTGTTGTTGCTACATCCCTACGAACCCCTCTCCTTGCCCAGCTCGATCATTGGGTCAATCCTTAGGCTCCTATAGTATATAAATTTTATAAAAAAATTGAGTTTTATTCAAAATAACTTTCGTACTTGCTTTGATACTGGTACATGCATTGGGCGGACGCCTTTAAAAATATTTTATGAATCCACCACTGCATGCATTCATTTTGATAGTTTTCCGGTTTGGTATTTTCCAGCACTTTTGCACTGTCGATACAAGAACCGATACAAATTGATGTAAAACATGTATCAATAATTTTTTTTTGACATATCACCACTTTATCTTTTGATTGCATGAGATATTTTTGTTATAAATATACTTTTATTATTTTATTTTGTAATATACCTAGAAAAGATCTAGTTTTAATAATTATACAATATCATGTCGTGGGAGACAGACGAACCGAAAGCAAGGACAAATTTGTAACTTGACAAAATCCCCATATATCCACATAAATAGCCTCCCATTCTCCAAACAGACAAATTCTACTGACTGGAATTCTTCTGCTACTTGTAACTACTCTCCCACGCTCACCGGACTTATTTACCGCCAGCAGCAGCGTAACTATGAAGCTTTACACATGCTTTCAGGTATCTTTTTCCTTCAACATCAATCAATGTGCTCTGTTTGTTCATCAGTGTAGTAGTGTGGTTTCTGGATTAAATACCTGCATTATTATCATCGGAATCGCTTTGCTTTGCTTTTCGGATGATTAAACCACTTTCTTCTTCAGATTCACAAAACAACCCTAAATATGTATACGTGATCGGTGTTTTGACCGGATTTAGGGGAATTTAGTTTAACTCAAATATTTTTATGCCTAAAATAATAAGCAACGTATCACAATTATTCTTCACACCTTTGTATTCTACTTCTTGATTTAAAATTTTTTAAAACTTAAATATAATAAATCATCATCATCATCAAATATGTAGACACCTTGCATCCGATGAGACCCCAGCTTGATGGTAGTTTTGCATTAAGCCTTGACATAAGGCACGTAAGACTCAGTTTATAAAGACAAAAGATCAAATACAAATAGTTTTATCATACAAAACGTACGAATAGGGTGAAAAAGTAAAAAAAAAAAAAAAAAAAGAAACGCAGTGACATTTTCGTAATTATTTACTCGTAGAGTAATTTTGAAATGTTCTTGTAGAGTAATTTTAATCTTGTAGAAGAGTAATTTTGTAGAGTATCATAATTACTCTACAAATGATTTTGTATGGTATTTTTGATCTTGTAGAGTAATTTTGTAGATTATCATAATTACAATACAAATGATTTTGTAGGGTACATTTGAATTGTATGTTGTTTGATAAACTTGCAGAGTAATTTTGATACGCTGAGTAATTTTGATAATTACCCTACAAGATCATTTTACAAAATTACCCTACAAGATCAAAATTTCTCTACAAGATCATTTGTAGAGTAATTTTGATAATTACCCTACGAGCAAATAGTTACGAAAATGTCACCGCGTTTTTTTGGCGTTTTCATGCCTTTCGTACGTTTTGTATTGTACGATAAGGTACTTTGTACGTGAACTTAACCCTACTTATAAATATATTAAATCCCTTCCAAATATATTTCACTCATCTAATCTCAAACTCGTATGTTTTTAACCTAGTTTAGTTATTACTGATAAAAACAAAATGAATGATGCATGCTTATCCAATTCAAAATGAAGATAAACTCATTTACATATTAATCACCAATTTTCTTTTTTTTTTTTTCTTTTTGGTGTCTGCATTATCTATTTTTATTTTTAAAATGATTTTAAAGCTGTCAGTGAACATGAGAATAGATATTCAAAACATGATAGGGACCTTATTCTATTATTATCTTTCATGTGTGTATGGAGCATGAGTACGCTATTTTTCTTTTGTGGAATTTTCAAGTCAAGTTGCATTTATAACTTTGTTTGGTATTTTATTCAACAAATAAATTTTGAACCAAATTTGGTATACTGATTTTGATCTGGAAATAGTATGTATGACGTGTAGACAAAATAATGAGACTAGATTTGAATAATGATTTACATAGGGGCTGTTTGGCAACATCTAAATGGTTAAGTGCTGAACCAGTAAGAGGTCTGAACCATTAAGAGCCTGTATAATGCTTAACCGTTCAGAGGCAAATGTCTGACCAATTCAGATTAGAGGTCTTAATCATTCAGACTTTGTATAAATCTTAACCATTCAGAGGCAAATGTCTAAACCATTCAGACATCTGCTCGTGAAACAAACAGTCTGAATCATTAAGTGCTGAACTAGTAAGATGTCTGGACCATTAAAAGCCTCATTAAGAGGTAAACAAACAGCCCCTATGGATTTTTTTTTATTATTTAAGTCTGTTTCTGCATAGATTTGGATTTTTTTTCTTCTCAAAAGTAGTAGATTTTAAAAGAGTTTTAAAAGTAAGGTAACCTTTTCTTTTAAGAAAAAAAAAAAGGTTTTCTTTTATTCTTTTTGTTTTCAGTTTATAATTTGAGATACTATTTAGTTTCTTTTTTCTAATAACTTGTAATCACTAATACTTAATTAATTAAATTTCAAAAAAGTAACATTTGTCTTTCAAAAAAAATGTTATTTATTGAAATATGAGTTGTATCCGATATGAAACTTCTTGTAATTTTTAATGCTACAGGTAGATGGTTCAAATCCTGTAAGGTGTAGTTATAAGAGTATTTTTATGAGTAGGTTAGTTTGTCATTCAAAAAAAAAGAATAACAATCTGAAGAAAATAAAATAAAAAAGATAAAAAATAAAAAATAAAAAAATACACCTTTTTTCTCTCTCTACTAAAACAAAGATGCATGGAACAAACTGTTTCATAATTCATTTTAGTAACATAACTTTTAGGACAAATAATAAGTGAATTTGTGATGAAAAAAAAATCCTTTTTATGATTACCCTTTGGGAAATAATACGAAAACCGGGCCTAGTCAGTAGGAGACAGTATGAAAGCAAAGCACATTATATGAAATGGAAAATCTAAAGACTAACCTGATTTTTTATGTCATGTGTCACAATATGAAGTGATTTTCTTGATTTCAAATTAGCTCATTTCATATGAGTTAGTATAATGTTGATTGTTGAGATAATCATGTTTACTATTTTTGCAGGTCTTGTTGTTTATATCTATAGGCAGTGCAGAACAGTCCAATAAGCAAATAGTTTCGACTTCCAATCCCACACCACGGTGAACTTAAGCGCACATGATTCAGTTTGCAATTTGTTAAAAATTTTGTTGTAAACATAACTTAGGTGTCTTCTTCTTTAGCAAGCCAGTTTAAACATTTTACTCGCGTATGTTTTAGGGAAAAACACGGTGAAAACTATTGTGCGATGTATGATATATGTGGAACACGGAGTGATGGGAAAGTAGTGAACTGCCCTTTTGGTTCTCCATCCGTTAAGGTATGGAACTCTAATATTCCTTAACGAAACCAAGATAATAAAAAGATGATATATAATTATCATCACACAAACAAATGAAATCACACAAAATTTCACTAAATGCATTAATTTTTTTACAGCCAAATGATTTATTATCATCTAAGATCCAAAGTTTGTGTCCAACCATTTCTGGAAACATATGTTGCACAGAAGCTCAATTCGATACATTGCGTTCACAAGTCCAACAAGTAAGATGTTTTGCTTCAGTTCCAACTTATAAACAGTGAATCATTCATTATAAGTCAACTCTAAGACTCGATTGCATCTAAGGTTCTGTATATTGTTATGTTGTCTTCTTTTTTTGCAGGCTATACCCTTTCTAGTCGGGTGTCCAGCATGCTTACGTAATTTTTTGAACCTCTTTTGTGAACTTTCATGCTCTCCAAATCAGAGTCAATTCATCAATGTGACTTCTATTTCGCAGGTACAGTCTTTATTGACCGTGTAGTCGTCTACACAGTCTGTAATGCATGTTGCATATTTCATATTTCTTAATCAAATACTGTGCAAATAGGCTGGATAGAGTGTGTGTTGTATATGTTTATGTTTGGATAGTGGTAACGCGTGGGTGATGCGGTTGACTTAGACACATACGTTCAGTGATGTTGAACGTATATGACATGCGTTAAGATATGTAAAACGCATGTGTCATACGTTGATGCTCCCAACGTATGACTCATACCATATATACGGAGACATGCGTTAGTGTGTGACAAGTTTTAGAATGAGTTAAATGTCATTTTATTCCCTGTGGTTTGGGCCATTTTGTCAGTTTAGTCCAAAGGTTTCATTTTTCGCCTGTGGGTCCAAAAAGGTTTCAACGTTGCCATTTTAGTCCACTGGGTTAACTTAATCTATTTTTTCTGTTAACGAGAAGGACAATTCGGTCATTTTATATGTAATTATGTTAACTAGAAGGGCAAATCGGCCATATAAAATGACCGAATTGCCCTTCTCGTTAACAAAAAAATGGATGAAGTTAACCCAGTGGACTAAAATGGCAACGGTGAAACCCTTTTGGACCCACAGGCGAAAAATGAAACCTTTGGACTAAACTGGCAAAATAGCCCAAACCACAGGGACTAAAATGGCATTTAACTCTTTTATAATTGATGGAGATTGAACACACTTGTTCTCTCCCTTAGCTTAAACGATGTAAACTCTTTCGGTATGAATAAACTGTGATGACTAAACGTTATGCTGCCAAAATTTCTACCGAATTAGTTACTTAAACTAAACCTTCTATCTCGAACATATTTAACACCAATCCGTAGGATTCACGATCCATTTTTACGGTTTTTCAATTTTTATTTCATTTTTCACATATCTCTTTCAGATGAAGGATAATTCGACTGTGGGTGGAATTGACTACTATATAACTGACACCTTTGGAGAGGGTTTATTTAATTCCTGTAAGGATGTAAAGTTTGGTACCGCGAATTCTAAGGCTATTGATTTTGTCGGAAATGGTGCTAAGAATTTCAAAGGTAATACAGTTATCTTTTTATCGTACACATAGATACATTCAAAACGTGTACGTATTACATGACTGTATGTTCTTTGGCAGAGTGGTTTGCTTTCATCGGTCGAAAAGCAGGCCTTCAGTTACCAGGTTCACCCTATGCAATAAACTTTCGGTCAGACGCTGATGTGTCAGTAAAAATGAAGCCTATGAACGTCACTACTTATTCATGTGGTGACACATCACTAGGCTGCTCTTGTGGTGATTGTCCTTCCTCTGCTGTTTGTTCCAGTTCTGCCCCTCAACTGCTTCACGAAAAGGGTTCTTGCTCAGTGAGGATTGGCACACTTAAGGTTAAGCGTAAAACATAAACTATTGTCTGGTCTATAAATGTTTTTGTTCAACTGAAAATTGAAATCATTGCAGGCAAGATGCATTGAAGTTTCGGTAGCAATGGTGTATATTTTACTGGCCTCCATGTTTCTTTGGTGGGGTTTGTTGCATAAAAGAAAAGAAATGAACCCGACTTTGAGAACGAAGTCGATGATGAACGTGACTAAGGGTGGTCCGGTACACCAGGTCCACGGGAAAAAAGACGAAAATATCCCCATGCAGGTAGAAATAAATTACAAATTTGCATATTTGTATATTAACTGTACATTAATGAATAAAAATATGTCACATTTTTATCTTTTAGATGTTGGAGGATAACCCTCAAATCACAAGTGGGGTTCAGCTTTCAGTTGTGCAAGGATATATGGCGAAAATTTTCCGGTAAGAGCACATACAGTCAATGCTAAATAGGTACATATGTACATATATAATGTTCAACTTTAAAATCTTGATTGTGATATTAATTCTCAGGTCATATGGAACATGGGTTGCGAGAAATCCAATTCTCATCTTGGGTTCATCAATGGCTGTTGTTCTTTTTCTTAGTGTAGGCTTAGTCAGTTTTAACGTAGAGACACGGCCTGAAAAGGTATGTACAAAGTTTTTAGAGTAAAATGCCATTTTTGTCCCTGAGGTTTGGCTAGTTTTGCAACTTTCGTCCAAAGATTTTTTTTCGCATCTGGATCCAAAAGGTTTGAAATCTTGCCATTTCCATTCGGCTCGTTAACTCCATCCATTTTTTTCGTTAATTCAGGGGTATTTCCGTCATTTTTGTTAATTTAAAAGGGATATTCGGTCTTTTTCACAAAAAAAAGACCGTATAACCCTGAAAAAGCCTGAATTGCCCTTTAGGTTAACAAAAAAGACGGAAATACCCCTGACTTAACGGAGAAAATGGATGTAGTTAACGAGCCGGATGAAAATGGCAAGATTTCTAACCTTTTGGATCCAGATGCGGAAAAACAAACCTTTGGACGAAAGTCGCAAATTTGGCCAAACCTCAGGGACGAAAATGGTATTTTACTTAAGTTTTTATTACTGTCTGTTTATATATTCAATTTTGAAAACTATTTTCCACCTGAACCAGCGAATGCTATGACATTGATTTGCCCTCCATGATTCATCTTGCTTTTATTATTAATATAATATAATTTTCGTTTGTATAAGTATATTTGAATTTGCGTTATTGCAGCTTTGGGTAGGTCACGGGAGTAGAGCAGCAGAAGAGAAACAATACTTCGACAGCCACCTGGCACCGTTCTACAGAATCGAGCAGGTGAGGCGATATCTACATACATGATCTGAAAAATATTATTTTTTTTTTTTTAAAATGTTGTATGCTTAACATTTTACAGCTTCTATTGGCAACCAAACCTCAAGGTGCACATATGAAACCGCCAAGTATTGTCACAGATGAGAATATTAAGTTGCTTTTTGAAATACAGGAGAAGGTACTACACTACTAATTAAACTTACTTTCCAGCTGTCAAGTTGATATATGCCTTCGGTTGCGTAATCTACGTGTTGCCTTTTTAAAAATAATATAGGTAGATGGAATTCGAGCAAATTTTTCTGGATCATTGGTTTCTTTGACAGACATATGCATGAAACCTCTGGGTGAGGCTTGTGCCACACAAAGTATTCTTCAGGTAATATATATAGTAATCAATACTAGAATCATTAGTACCTGATTTTATGTTTTATCATATGTTCTTTACTGTCTGACGCTTTATTTTGGATATTTATGTTGTAGTATTTCAAAATGGACCCTAAAAACTTTGATGACTTTGGGGGTGTTGACCATGCTGAATACTGCTTTCAGGTATCTTCCTCGAGATATCTCCTGTTCATGGTTCACTTCATCATATCATATGAATGGTTGAAAATATGTTTCTTGGTCAAATTTTTTAATCATTGACCAGATCGACCTCTTCGATTTGGAAACTTTGAGGAATTAAAATTAGAGTAAAGTACACGGACGGTCCCTTTGGTTTACCAAAATTTTGGATTTGGTCCCCAGCTAGGGACTAAATGCGTTACAAAGTGCAAACGTCAGGGAACATCTGTGTACTTTTGGAAAACTAGGGACCAAATCTAAAATTTTGGTAAACCAAAAGGACCGTCCGTGTATTTTACTCTTAAAATTATATGGAGTTTGATAAATTATGTCTCACATTTGGTTTGATTTTGGTTGAGCTACTATGACCATATAAACTTTTATTTATGTATTTTTTTTTTATTTTGTATGGGTATCCATCATGAAAATTTAATCATTCTGAAATCGGTTATTTGGATGATTTACAACAGCATTACACTTCTGACGAGAACTGTATGAGCGCATTCAAAGGCCCACTAGAACCAAGCACAGCATTAGGAGGTTTCTCCGGTAACAATTACTCTGAGGTAATTCTTTCATCTGTTTTGTTTTTAGTATCATAAATATACATATGTTTTATAGTGACCCTATAATGATGATTTAAAGACAGGCATCTGCATTTATTATAACTTATCCTGTTAACAACGCCATCGATAAGGAAGGTAACAAAACTAAAAGAGCCGTCACTTGGGAAAAGGCCTTCATTCAGTTAGTCGAGGTTTGCCTTTTTCATTTTCTTTTTTTCTTTCTCTGCAATTACAAAACTATGTGTTTGAAATTAGGCCTGTAAACGAACCGAACGTTCATGAACTTGTTCGGCGGGAAGTTCGTTTATGTTTGTTTATTTAATAAACGAACGAACACGAACAAAAAAACATGAACACACCTTGTGTTTGTTCATTTATGTTCATGAACGTTCATTTGTGTTCGTTCATTTATGTTCATGAACGTTCGTTTAAATTTTAGTATATACATAAATAGTTAGATTTATATAAATATTAGGTTTTCTAACTACTTATATTAATATGACTAATTAGTATATTTATGAACTCTAATATAGATGTGTTTTCGGATGAATTGTAATATATTAGACTTGTTTGTTTAATCATGTTAATTTATGTTTGTTTATATTTATTCAAATATGTTCAGCTATTTTTTTTTGTTTATGTTCGTTTGTGTTCGTGAACTGTTCATTTAGGCTTTAAACGAACGAACATGAACGAACACGAACATGCTCGATTTCTTAATGAACGAACACGAACAAAAAAATGTGTTCGATTATACGTTCGTGTTTGTGTTCGTGTTCGGTTAAAGTTGAATGAACGAACATGAACATGCCTATGTTCGTGTTTGTTCGGTTCGTTTACAGGCCTATTTGAAATCTCACTAATCTTGGTAACAGAATGAGCTCCTTCCAATGGTGAAATCCAAGAATTTGACATTATCATATTCATCTGAAAGCTCCATTGAAGAAGAAATGAAAAGGGAAAGTAGTGCAGATGCTATAACAATTTTGGTGAGATAATGGTTTATTTGTGTGTTAGTTTGATATAAAGATTGAATTTTGGTAATTGTATATACTATATATATATATATAGGGGAAGGTTCAAATGAAAACCACTAGTTATTGTGAAAACTAGAAAACTAACTAAAACCCACTAAAAATGAGGGAGGGAAGACTTTTAATGAAGGAGGGGTAAAATTGGAACAAAAAATATATAACTTTTCAAACATTTCTCATTTCTCCATACGTTATCATTTTAAAACAAAAATGGCATCATAAGATCACAAATTTTCTTATTTTTCATTCAAGTATATTCGAGCATATTTTTTATGACATAAAAAAAGATTTATGGTGTCGTCTTGTTTTCAATACTATTATTATAGTAGTGCACATGTGCAATATAACATGTACTACAATGTGCATTACATGCTTAAAATTAGTTTTTTGATTCTAGTTTAGCTTTTAGGGTTAGTTTTTTTGGAGGTTTAGGATTAGGATTAGGTTTTTGGGTGTGTGGGGGAGGGGGGTTTAGGTTTTTGGGGGGTGGGGTGGGGGGGTTAGGTTTTTTTCGGGTTTATGTTTAGGGCTTAGTTTTAGGTTTTCGGGAGGGTGGGGGTGGGGGGGTTTAGGTTTTTTTTTTTGGGGGGGGGGGTTAGGCTTTTGGTGGGAGGGTGAATTTAGGTTTTGGGGGGGGGGGGGTGGGGGGTTTAGGTTTTTGGGGGGTGTCGGTGGGGGGTGGGTTAAGTGGTTTAGGCTTTCCGTATTAGTGCACATGTGCAGTACAACCAAATTTTTTTTTTTTTTATTTTTTTTGAAATTTTTTTTCCATATATAAAAAGTAGCGATTTTTCTAAAAGAAATTGTAAAAAAAAAATTTGTATGTTTTTTAGGTTTTTTTTAGGCTTTTTTAGTTAGTTTTCGAGTTTTCACAATAAAAGTGGTTTTCATTTGAACCATCCCCTATATATATATTATATACTAACTTCTTTATGCTTTAATGGTAGTACATTATGATTTGTTGATATTTTTTCATTCTGTTCTTTTTTTAAGTTTTAACCCCTATGCTTTTCATCTTTTACATATTTGTCACAAAGAATATTTCATTTTCAACCCCAATACTTTCCACCTTCAACTTTGGTCCCCTATACTTTTCACCTTTTATAAATTTTTCATTTTACGTTTCGGTCTAAATTTTGCATTTTAACATGCTGCAACGTGCGTGTGTGGTTCAACGTTTTTACGTCTAGTTTTTTCCCTGTTTAACGGCCCTGTCGCAACGCTCGGGGTCCTAAGTCAACTTAGTAATTCTTTTCTGTGTTTTACGATTTGGAATAATTTTTGTGCATTAACATGCCGCCACAGGCGTGCGTGGTTCAACATTTTTACGTCTGCTTTTTCATTCGGTGAATGGTCATGGGACTTAAATACTAGGTTATATTAAATACTTCTTAACATGGGCCCTTAGGGCATATGCTAGACTAAACACAAACACCTTTAATTTTCTTATATATATTAAATGCTTCTTAAATGTCTTGTGTTACTATTTTTCAGATAAGCTATCTTGTGATGTTTGCTTATATATCATTGGCATTGGGTGACACTCCTCGCTTCGCTTCCTTTTATATCTCTTCCAAGGTATATTCATAATGTCGAAAAACCATTCATCATTAATATTAAGAAAATCACTTTTTATATTTTAACGATTAGAGTTTTAACTTTTAACTAATGATTATTCTATCCCAGGTATTGCTTGGGCTTTCTGGAGTAATACTTGTGATGCTCTCCGTTATTGCATCAGTCGGTTTTTTCAGTGCAATTGGCGTAAAATCTACACTAATCATCATGGAAGTCATCCCTTTTCTTGTTTTGGCTGTAAGTTTTATCCCTTTTCTCCATATAAACGATACATACTACAGTTGACCACTAGCCTGAAGTCAAACTTGAAAAAATTGGAAACAGGTGGGGGTAGACAATATGTGCATTCTCGTACATGCAGTTAAAAGGCAGCAGGTTGAATTACCATTGGAAGGCCGAATAAGTAACGCACTTGCGGAAGTGGGACCGTCTATAACTCTAGCGAGTTTATCAGAGGTTTTGGCGTTTGCGGTTGGAAGTTTCATTCCTATGCCAGCATGTCGGGTATTTTCTATGTTTGCAGCACTGGCTATTCTGTTGGACTTCCTTCTGCAAGTTACCGCGTTTGTAGCGTTAATCGTTTTAGATTTTCTGAGAGCTGAAGACCAGAGGGTTGATTGTTTTCCTTGTATTACAACTTCGGGTTCACTTACCGATACCGATCAAGGTTTGTTAAACAACTATCTTATTATATATATACTTAAGACGCTATTTTGTCAACATCAATCAACTTTGGCCCCTCAATTTTGGCATCAATCAACTTTGGTCCTTCAACTTTGGTAATGACATTTTTATCCCCTCAACTTTGGTAATGACATATTTGACCTCTCAACTTTAAATAACGATATATGTTTAGCCCCTCAACGTTTGTTAACATCAACCAACTTTGGCCCCTCAACTTTGGTAATGACATATTTGGCCCCTCAACTTTGGTAATAACATATATAGCCCCTCAACTTTAATAATGACATGTTTAGCCCCTCAACTTTTGTCAACATCAACCAACTTTGGCCCCTCAACTATGGTAATGATATACTTATTCCCTCAACTTTAACAATGACATGTTTAGCCCCTCAACCTTGGTAAGTTTTTTTAAAATTTCATTATTTACCCTTACACTTTATAATAGTTACCATATGGGCCCTCAACTTTCAGATTTTTTCCTTTTACTTATTTTCTGTGGTTTCTTTTTAGTTTTTATTTCTCAACGTAATGTTTTTCTAAATTTTCCATATGTACCGTCCTAAGTAGGTTATTTCAATTGCATTTCAAACCCGCAGTAGATATTCGCTTTTATGGTTATAACGAGTGTCGATACCAGTTTCAAACTGAACCGATAACTTTTTTGTGACTTTTGAATACAGCCGCGACATGTTTTTATCTTCATGTAGACTGGCCCGTCGCAATTTGCTTATTTTTATCTATGTTTCGAACAACCCGCTAGTTATATTTTATCATGTTATTTAGGTATCTGAATTCAATGTTCTTACAGGTAATGATCAGAGAAGATACGGATTACTTACACGATACATGAAGGTATATATAAATTTTCATCATTGATAAAATGTGATAAAAGGTCATTCTTTTTGTGGTCTTAATATTTGAATGTATGCTACTTTACAGGAGGTTCATGCACCCGTTCTAAGCGTATGGTGGGTCAAATTACTAGTCATTTCAGTGTTTGCTGCTTTATCATTGGCCAGCATTGTAGGTTATTTCGTTCGAGCATTCTTGATTGGTATTCTAAAGAGTTTTCATCTCTCACCTTTCTGATATCGTATTTTCGTGTTTATTATTTACAAGGCACTATGCACAAGGATTCAACCTGGTTTGGAACAAAAAATCGTTCTGCCTCGTGACTCATATCTTCAGGTATCAGTTCTTGATATATATATATATATATATATATATATATATATATATATATAGGAATAGGTTCAGATGAGAACTCCTCCAAGTTGTGAGAACCGCGAGAATTCCTACTTCCCGTGTGAGTTTTTCAACCAAATTTTGCACAAATGTAGATTTAACATCCAACTAAGACATCTGTGAAAAAAATCGAAAAAAATTGACGAGCCAGCATTCATTCGACATGTAAGTTTGATATACGCCGGTGTAAATGGCTGCTGACGTCATCCGCCTCAGAATGTTACGGTGGTGTAAGTTTTTTTTACACCGATGTAGGAAGTTGTATACGTCATATTATTTTTATTTTGGAAAAGCTCCATAAAAAAGTTTGGTCGAAATTTTTTTCAAAAAACCTTTGGATCAAATGGGTCTCAACTTCTCACAACTCAAGCTAGTTCTCATTAATACCCTTCCCTACACACACACACACACACACATATATAGGATTAAGTTATTGTACAAATGGGTCTTAACATACAAAATACCCTTAACGTAAGAAGTGAAGGAGGGATTTTTCTTTATTTTCCACTACTACTTAAGAATGATGTTTAATTGCAAAATGTAAAAAAAATCGTGATTTTACAGTAGTAATGAAGAAGGGGATTTTTTTTTTTTTTGGATTCTGGGACTAAAATACGTGTTTAATAAGATGGGAAAAAAATTTCAAAAAATAAAAAATAAAAAAATTTCCCTCCTTCACTTCTTACGTTAAGGGTATTTTGTATGTTGAGACCCATTTGTACAATAACTTAATCCTATATATATATATATAGAGTTAAGTTCTTGTGAAAATAAAATTATCGTACGAAACGTACGAAGTGAAAGAAAGTCAAAAAAGTGGCGGTGGCATTTTGGTAATTATCAGCAACTTCAAAATTACTCTAGTAGAGTAATTTTGAACTTCTGTAGGGTAATTTTGTAAAAGCTCAAGTAGAGTAATTTTGGTCGTGTAGGGTAATTATCAAAATTGTAGGGTAATTATCAAAATTACACTAACCCCCCCCCCCCACCCCCCAAAAACCTAAAAAAACCTAACCCCCCCCCCCCCCCCCCAACCCAAACTAAAAGCTAAAAACTAAACCATAAAGCTAAACCCCATAACTAAATGCTAACAAAATTACTCTACAAGACATTTCCCAAAATTACTCTACTAGACTACATTTCTCAAAATTACTCTACAGATGCTCAAAATTACCCTATTGATGCTCAAAATTACCCACCCTACAGATGCTCAAAATTACCCTACTAGAGTAATTTTGAAGTTTTTGATAATTACCAGATTGCCACCGCCACTTTTTGCTTTTCCCCAGTACAGTACTTTTGGAATTGCTGATAATTACCATATTGCCACCGCCACTTTTTGACTTTTCTTTCAATTCGTACAGTTCGTACGTTTATTTTATTTTTATTTGATCTTTTACCTATATATATATATATATAACTAGAAAAAATTAAGCAATTAATCATACAAAGTCTTGAACTGTCATTTCTCCTGCAGGGTTATTTCAATAATGTCTCAGAATACCTGAGAATTGGCCCACCTCTATATTTTGTTGTGAAAAACTATAATTACAGGTATTCTTCATTTTGTTCATTTATCTTTATCTTTTCTCTGTTAATTTGCATACATTAGCGAGTTATTAAATGTCATGGTCAACGATATAAATGTTCAACCGTGCAACTCTTTTTCATTGTAAGCTTTTCCTTTCTTTTCAGTTCAGAATCAGGTCTGACAAATAAGTTGTGCTCAATAAACCACTGTGATTCGAACTCCCTTTTGAACGAGGTATGTTTGTATCTCTCTGATTAAATTAAAATAAAACGGAATATCAGCTATGCATAATGCACGTTATTAATTACTGAGAGCAATTGAATTATATATGCGCAGATATCAAAAGCGTCTCTGGTACCGACATCAAGCTACATCGCTAAACCTGCTGCTTCATGGCTTGACGATTTTCTTGTTTGGGTATCTCCGGAAGCTTTTGGCTGCTGCAGGAAGTTCACTAATCAAACTTATTGTCCTCCTGATGACCAGGTCAAAGTTTAACCGTCGATAACGTGTTGACATACTATATTACTTTGTAAGTGTGTGTACTGAAAGTAAATGATGCTTTTCTCAGCCTCCTTGTTGTTCTTCAAGTGACGGTTCTTGTACTGTAAATGGAGTTTGCAAAGACTGTACCACGGTAAGTACTACTACCACATATCTACTACCACGTTTGTATTATTATATTATATATCGAGTAAAATGCCATTTTCGTCCCTGAGGTTTGGCCAGTTTTGTGAATTTCGTCCAAAGGTTTGTTTTTCTGCATCTAGATCCAAAAGATTTGAAATCTTGTCATTTTCATCCACCTCGTTAACTCCATCCCTTTTTCTTTGTTAAATGAGGGGTATTTCCGTCTTTTAGACATTTTTGAAATAAAAAACACTATAAGAAATAAAAAATAAATATCAACCTCTGTTGACTTTCTCCCAGCCCAAACCCTTTAATCATCACAAAAATGTCTAAAAAGATGAAAATACCCCTGAATTAACGTTATAAAAAGGATGGAGTTAACGAGTTGGATGAAAATGGCAAGATTTCAAACCTTTTGGATCCAAATACGGAAAACAAACCTTTGGACGAAAGTCGCAAAAGTAGCCAAACCTCAGGGACGAAAATGACATTTTACTCTTATATTTTTCTATACTGCTAAAAAGATCTTTCCGATAACTCGTATAGAATCTTCGCTTATTTCTTAGATGTAACAACTTAGCCATGGTGATTAACTATTATTTGTACATTTTAGTGTTTCCGTCACTCAGATTTACAAAACGATCGTCCAACTACCGCACAATTCAAGGAGAAGCTTCCATGGTTCCTTGATGCTCTACCTTCTGCTGACTGTGCAAAAGGTGGTCGTGGGGCCTACACAGATAGCGTGGAACTTACCGGTTCGTGCAACTCCATGTAGTTAATAGTATCATAGCACTGTTGTTTATAAATGCCTATTTGCCGGTTGGGTTAACGCGTCAAGTTAGAAATTACAAGAGCGGGCTGGACCACATTCACTTTTTGTCATTTTTGAAAAAATCTTTAAATTATAAATGCTTTAAATATAATTACCAAAACTAAATTACGACAGTATCGAGCCGGGGGTCTCACTGGAAGCAGCCTCTCTATTCCTATGAGATAGAGTTAAGGTTGTCTACATTTTACCCTCCTCAGACCCTACCTTAGCTTTGCTATTGGTGGGATTTACTGAGTATGATGATGATGATGAAATTACGACAGTAAGAAACTACTAATCGAAATATACGAATAAGACGATTCAGGTGATTGTATGCATTATTTAATTTAATATAACAAAATAGGGTGTCTTAGGAATATTACCTAAGAGTAAGACACAACCTCTAATTTTATAGTTTTTTTGGTCATATTTACAACAATGCCATCCATGGTTTTTTTTTTTTTTTCATTTTGTGTATTCAACCATTCAACTTTTAGCATTTCTACTTATACCCCCTCAACTTTCTAAAAACTTTGTAAGATGCCAATTTGACTCCCTCGAGTTCTACGTGCTTATTTTATGTACGTGGGTCAAATATAAAACGTTTTTGTGCTTATTTTTATGTACCTTTTTGGTTGGTCTACATTTTGTTCGGAAACGAGTTGGGTCAAATATAACACGGTTTCACTAGGCGGTATAAATTTGAGTTACTTTACATTTCATCTCCGCCGCAACACGTGGTACCATTCTTTAACGTAAAAAAAACACTATTTTCTTACGTGCTTATTTTTAAGTACGTTTCGTTATAAATCCAAGTTGGTTTACGTTTTGACGTAAATTTTCTCGGTAATGAGTCAGGTCAAATATAATCGTTTTCGTGCGTTTTTTCATGTGCGTTTTCAGTTGGTCTACGTTTTGACGTAAATTTTGTTCGAAAATGAGTCGGGTCAAATATTTGACGGTATAAGTTCGAGTTACTTTAAGCTTCACACCCGCCGCATCGCACGGCGGCCGGCGGGTCAAAATACTAGTTACAAATACAAATTTGGGTGATCTTTTGGCCCTTCTACTCATATGAGACGTTTCTTTTTTAACTACTTTGTCTTGTTTGACCCTTGGCCCGTTAGAGATAAAACATAATAGTCTATATGTTGGCAGGCTTTGAGGATGGTATTATTCCAGCATCCTCCTTCCGTACATATCACACACCCTTGAACAAGCAGGTAGCAAAAAACATATTCAAATATAAAGAGTGTATTTATATCATCCGATTAAATGATCAAAAACTATTTTTAATTCAGGTTGATTTTGTCGACTCAATGAGGGCTGCACGAGAATTTAGCTCTCGGGTCTCCAATTCCTTAAAGGTAATACATTTAAGCATGGTGGATGTTTTTACCTATTTACTTACAAATTGGTCGATTTGCGTTGTTTTTATCTCAAATGGGTCAAACCAGAAAACCTAGCTAAAACGGGTAACGGATTGCACATCGCCCGGTGTCTATGTTAAAAGTATATACCATTTCAAATCATTTTTTATTCAAAAATTTAGACATTTATTGTAATAAACATCGTAATTCTAACTAACACAATTATTTTTGTAAAAAAATTGGTTGTGGGTCAACCCAGCCCGACTTGCCTGTTTTGACCCATACTAAAAAAAAAGCACATTTCAACCTGACCCGCGCATCTTGCCATATCAAGTTTTTTGTACAGTGTTACCTGTTCTAACAATTACTACCTCCTTTTGCAGATTGAGGTTTTTCCTTATTCGGTATTTTACATGTTCTTTGAGCAATATCTTGACATATGGAAGACAGCATTGGTCAGTCTTGCAATAGCTACTGGTAAGTGATTTTTTTTATCTTCTATACGCTAAACCGTTTGGCTAAATTTCCAAACCCGTAACTTACTTTCCTATATTTTACAGGCGCCGTATTTGTTGTCTGCCTGGTTATTACATGCAGGTAAGTTTCGTAACTTAGTTTCTGATTAATTTTACTTGAAGTTGCAATAACAAGTTTTCATTGCAGCATATGGAGCTCGGGAATAATCTTTCTTGTGCTGGTGATGATCCTTGTGGATCTCCTGGTATATTTCGTTCCTGTTGAGCCTTGAAAATTTTTAATTTTGTTTACGTGATTTGTAAATTTATCGTATGCAGGGAGTCATGGCTGTTCTGAACATCCAACTGAACGCTGTATCCGTTGTTAACCTTGTGATGTCAGTTGGTATTTCTGTTGAGTTTTGTGTACATATAACACATGCTTTTTTGGTAAGTAGTCTTTTATTGATGTTATCATGGGTAAAAACGTCATTTCTCACTATCGTTTTACTTTTCTGACAGGTTAGTAGCGGTGATAGAGATCAGCGGATGAAGGAGTCTTTGGCTACGATGGGTGCTTCTGTTTTCAGGTTTCCAATAAAAAAAAAAAAAAATTATTCATTTCATTTATGTAATCTATCATTGCATGCTTTTAGTCAATAACATTTTATTACTGCGTCTATGTCTGCAGCGGAATAACAATCACAAAACTGGTAGGAGTAATCGTCCTTTGCTTTTCAAGGACCGAAATATTTGTGGTATTATTATTATTATTCTACTCTTGAATGTTACGATGACGGGAGATAGTTTGTTTAGTACTAAAAAGCAGTTTATGGCATGCAGGTTTATTACTTCCAAATGTACTTGGCCTTGGTTCTTCTCGGTTTCTTGCATGGTTTGATATTCTTACCGGTAAGTTCGAATGCATGACATGAATATGTTCATGACAGCTATTTAAACACAACCCGTAAACCGCAAACTAATCTGTTTGCATGCAGGTAATGCTAAGCATGTTAGGGCCGCCTTCAAGACGAGTACTTGTCGAGAGAAAAGATGATAACAAGTCTTGTGCTTCACCGTAGTTAGAACTTGTGCTACACGGAATTAAAATAGTGAAAGTTTCTCCCCAAGTGAGTGCAAAGATTGTTAATATATAGTGGTACCTCAAGTTATAGATTACAGCTAGATGAATGTAGATGTAACTTAACTTGTAACCCGACGTTTTTCTAATTATCAACCACTTATAGCTTGTTACAAGATCACATTACTACTACCTACACTGCCACCCGTATGATGAGGTTCAAAAAGAGCCAGTTGAATTGTCCCGCCCTTACACGATCGATAAACGTCAATGCATTCCTCTAGATCGGCATCACAAGTTAAAAGAACCCATTCTGAATCATCATCAAAGTACTTGAGATGAAAACAGTTGATATCGTTTATGCTAAACCGCTTTGCAATTTCTTCTAGTATTTGATTAAACCCCGTGTCTTTTTGCAAACGAAAACGCACCTTTTCTTCGCCATATGTCACTTTAACTCTTTGGATATTGTTATCTCGAGCATTCCCGCCTTTTGGGGGTAGCGTTGAAGCAGCCGTGAGCTCAGTGAGCGACTTATGGCTATGCGATGTTTGAAAACCTTTTTGTTCGTGTTCTTCATCTTGAACAAAAGGTGAAACATGAGGCTCGGCATCACTCCGATCTCTTTTCAAAACGTTATTACCCGTGGACGGTTGGGTCCCGCTTGAACACGATTGTCCAGAACTCGAAGTTTGGCTACATGATGATGAAAGCGACTTGGTGACACCATCGACGCCCTTTGCATCGATATTATGGATCTTTGAAGGTGAAAACGAGCTTGTGTTTGGATCCGAAGACGCAAGCTTCGGGAAGTTTGAATAAAAAGAGTCGATTTGGAATGATCCGGGAGCCCCTTGAACCGAATCCATCACAAGCTGGATCTTTCGTAATGAATGACCAACTTTCTTGATCTTCCGTGAAGGCCAACGTTGGATCCCATGTTGTCGACATATCCTTTTCAAAGTTGTTGGACAAACTGCAATAACAAAAACAGTATAACATAAGACCATAAGCATAGGTGCCAAAATGGACAAGTTGGGCGTACGGGCCGGGTAACAGGTCAAAATGGATAACTATTTTTACAATAGTAACTAAATCTTTAAATAAAACGACTTTTGAACGGTTGGTGCATTGAAAAATAGATTATGAGCGACTTTTGACCCGTTACCCTTTTAGCTTAATTAGTCTATTTGACCGGTACCATATGTAAACGGATTCAAATTTCTATTATAAACCCGCAAAAAGCTGAATGCTTACCACCAAGATTCTTAGCAGCGTCTTTCAAGCTGCCAGCAAAATACTGTCTAAGCATTTCCAGAGTGATGGTCTTCTCGGTTTTGGTACCGCCCCGCCGTCTCTCTGGTCGCTTAATACCATCGTTGACCAAACTACCCTCACCGGAGCCTGACTCATTATGTTGTTCTCTAAGCAAATCCACGGGTTTTTCCGCCAAGATTTGTTCAACTTTCACTACTTCTACACTATCGGTCACAACCGAACCTTCTTCCAATAACTCGTTATCAGTAAGAATCCTTAAATTCTGGCACGTGTTTTCTATAATACCCGACAACGAGTTGAGCAAACTCATTTGCTTTTCTTGATCTTTACAATCAACAGGTAAAAAGAACTCCAACACATAATCAACATTGCCTGTTAAAGTGCTTCTAAATCGAATTGCAACAACCCCGCATAAACCAAAAACCCGAGCATGGTGTGAAAGCGGGTACTCGGTTTTTGTCATCGATGTTACATCTGAAACATAACACGGTTGGTTCGTGGTGAAGGCTCTACCCACAACACCTTGGCCTTTTAACAAATGGTGCTCGGAACATGCTTCTTGAAAATCTTTAAAACGGGGATCGTGCACGTAACATGCGGGATCCATCGTGGATATACAATGGATCAAGTTTGTCTCTGAATGCCGAGACCCGTCTTTTCCTTGTTGTATGCAGGGGACCCAAGTTTGAGCCAAAGGCAAGTTATGCGATTTGCATGCCGATTTTAGGATCTCGAGAATTTCGGGTAAAGCTGCTTGATACGGATGATCCGACACCTTGAATTTCGGAGAGTTTGATATTTCGAAACTCCTGAGGTCAACCGCCTATCAAAAGCCGAAAACTTCAAACATTTATTAACAGAATTTTCTTAACGAATGAACATGAGCAAGAAACGAATAGTATAAAACATACCTCAAGAGCTTTACAACAATCTTCAATCTCGGACGCATAATTACTCTTTCGAGTCGTCATAACAACCTCAATAACACCAAGACAGCTTCGTCTATCATGATAAAAGATCGGTACCGCAACACTCCCACGGACATCATACTGCTGAGCATGACCAACTCTCGGGTACTCTACCGGTTTAAAAAACTGAACATCGGGAGTCCATTCAGGAACTTTTCCCATAAATACCCTCCCGGGTAACCCAACAATGTCCTTCGAATCACCCTCCGCTGCAAACCGATAGTTTCCCGATATGTTTCTAAATTTAGAAAGCTGCGGGCAGTTCGACCCGAGTGAGAAAAGTTGATCATTTGTGCTCAAAAATTTAGTTCCTTCTCGGTTTTCAGGCAGCCATATTTGAATAAGCGCGTGTTGGTGTAGCGCAGAATGTTTTACATTCTCGATCGCGTAGACTAGCCTTTCTTTCACCCCAACGTTCACACTTGGCGGGATCCACCATCTTCGCCTCGACTGATCAAGAAATCCAACCGAATTACTAACACGGGCTTTTGACAAAATCCCATCTGCAGTTTGACTTTGACTTTGACTAACATATTCTTGAACATCTTCTGGTATATGATCAATGCTGTTGAGCTCCAAGGGTGGCCACAGAAACGAGGGATCAAAAACCGGAATATTATTATTATTACTATTACTGTTTAAGAAATCGGATACTTGTGTTGCTTGTAACCAACATCCTTCCGAAAAGAGTTCGTCATCCATGTAATCGAAACCCAACATGGATTCGGATGGATTCGCGAACATGTTATTAGCCGGAAATACACCATCATCCATAGCTATGATCTTGTACTCGAAATCCCACAAATTTTATCGAAAAACAGGAACTTTATCGCTTATATTTCAAGAACAATCTGTCAAAATTGGGGAAATGAAAAGAAAAAGAAAATTATTTGACTGTAAATCAAGCAAATTACAATTCAAAACTAATGGATTCAATTGTGTTTTGGGATTGAAATTGTTAATATTTCTGATTTGAGTTAATTACTGTTTTCGTCCCTGTGGTTTGTTAAAAATCAGTATTTCAGTCCATTAATTTAAAATTTACGATTTCAGTCCCTGTGGTTTCACTTTCTTAACCATTTCAGTCCACCTCGTAACCATTTCAGTCCCTGTACTAACAAAATAAATGGACTGAAATGGTTACGAAAGTGAAACCACAGGGACTGAAATCGCAATTCTTAAACTAATGGACTGAAATAGTGATTTTTGACAAACCACATGGACGAAAACAGTAATTAACTCTTCTGATTTTATACATAAATATTTGAACAATAATTATATCAATTAAATTCAAAACTAATAAATTCAATCATATTTATTAAATTTATACTAAAATAGTTGAACAATTACATGAACTACAAGAATCATAAAGGTGACACACCTGCCATCACTGGCTCAATCTTGAACTCAAAATTGACCAAGATTTGACCTCAAGTTTGAAACTTTTTGTTGATATAACTCAAAATTGATCAAGATTTGACCTCAAGTTTGAAACTTTTTGTTGATATAACTAAAAATTGACCAAGATTTGACCTCAAGTTTGAAACTTTTTGTTGATATATCAATCAAAACCTGTCAAAAAAGAGAAAAAGAAAGAACAAGAACATTACTTGATGTCAAAATATAAAATAATATAAAAAAAAATTAATAATAATATTCAAACATGTTAAAGACAATATCATCATCATATTCATCAGCTATACTCTTGTACTAAAAATCCCACAAATTGTATATAAAAATTGGAACTTTTTTGCTTTTTGTGGTAGAAGAAGATGAAAGAATCAAATTTGAAAACAAAAGAGTGAACTGAAAAGAAAGAAATGAAAGATTATATGCTTGGAAAATCAAAAGATTCCATCAACATGACTACCAAAGAAGGAACAGAATATGAACAGTTGATGATGATATTAGATTCTTGAATATTCTGTATTAATATCTGACCCGGAATAATTTCCTAAAATGCCCATAAAAATCAATAAATGATGTTTTAGATGCATAGAACACTGTTGGATTGGATGTTTTGGTTTGAGTTAAACTTAATAAACACATAGAAATCATCTGAATAATAATAAAAATAACAATCTTGTCTAATAATCACCTCTTTTGAAAGCCTGTTTCTTTCTTTGTTGTTTGTTCAAGATTCTTCTTACAATCTCAGAAGCCCCACCATTAAACTCTAGGGAGAGAGAGAGAACACACCTTTGGATTTAAGTGAGAGATTCAAATATTAAGATGTACGGACATGACAGCATAACAAAAAGAATAAACAAACTACTAAATACGTGTATAGGTGAAAGATAAAACGAAAATTCACTTGAGTTGAGTTGAGAAAACTCAAGAAAATCTTATGTAATATTTTTATTTTTTTTTTAAAAACAGAGAATGTAACATAAATGTACTTGAATTTTTATAAAAAAAAATATAAAAAACGCCTACTAGTTTTTTTTAAATGTTCAAAATTTGTATTACATTTTTTTGAAAATATATATTATGTAGCATGAAATTTGTAACATTTTTTAAAAATATACTAGCCGGTGCTTTTTTTTATAAAAATGTTCAAATATATGGGGTAAAGTTCTTGTACAAATAATCTTAACATACTAAACATACAAATTGAAGGAAAACTCAAAAAGACAAGGTGGCATTTTTGTAATTATCAATAACTATCAAAGTTACTCTACAAATATACCTAAAAAAACCTAACCACTCCCCCCACCCCCAAAAAAAACCTAAACCCCCCACCCCCCAAAAACCTAAAAAAAACCTACCCCCCCCCACCCCCCAACAACCTAAAAAAACCTACCCCCCCCCACCCCCAAAAACCTAAAAAAAAACCTAACCCCCCCCCCCACCCCCACCCCCAAAAACCTAAAAAAACCTAACCCCCCCCCCCCCACCCAAGCTAAAATGCTAAAAACTAAACCCCCAAAAAACCTAAAAAAAATCTAAAAAAATAAAAAAAAAACACACAAATTATTTTATTTTATTTTTTAACATTTTTTTATTAAAAAATCGCTACTTTTAGTAGCAGCAAAAAAAAAAAATTTTTTTTTTTTTGCTAACGAAATGTAGCGATTTTTTTAATAAAAAATGTTAAAAAAAAATTTGTGTTTTTTTAGGTATTTTTGGTTGTAACTTTGATAGTTGGTGGTAATTACAAAAATGCCACCTTGTCTTTTTGGGTTTTCCTTCAATTTGTATGTTTAGTATGTTAAGATTATTTGTATTTGATCTTTTGCCCAAATATATGTATGTTACATTTCCTATTTTTTTTTAGAAAAAAATAAAAATGTTACATAGCGTTTTTACAAAGGTTTTTTAAGTTTTCTCAACTCAAATGGGTTTTCGTTTTATTCTTTCCCAACGTGTATATCTCTTTAAAATTATTTATATATTGCATTTCTAGTTGTAACATTCTCATACTAATTATAATTAGTGATTTCTATGTTCATGGATTTATTTTTGTTTGTTTGAATAGAAGCTTTTGAACTGCGCTCAGTCAAGTATGTTTAATTGTGAAATTCATTATATATTCACAGTCAATGCATCCAAAATGCGTTGATTATATTTGAAACTTACGGCTCAATATATTTCATGTGAAAAGGACTAACTAAACAAGCTAGCATTTCCCTAACAATAACAATAATTGTACCTAGTAAATCCTATGAATAACAAAGCTATTGATAGGGTTTAGAAATGTATTATGTAAATAAACCTTACCGGTTACCTCGATAACCAGAAATAGAGATGCTGCTTTTGGAGAGAATCCAGGCTCCAACTAGTACCCTAAGACATCACATATGTTTCATTTTTAATATATATAGTTTTTTGTCTATTAACTAAACAACTTAGATCTTAAATTCAAGAAAATTGTCATCTTATCCGTTTTGGAATCTAATCTAAGTGTTAAAGCTAACAAGTGGTTATATATAAATGAAAATAAAAATGATATCATAATTTAGGACAGCATGAAATATTAAAAAATGGGTGATGTAAGCAGTTTACAAATTAAAAAATGGGTTATGTTTGTGGAGACTTATTTAAAGTAGGTGATAAATAAAAAAGAATTGGATGGTGGGTGATGGATGGTGGATGGACATGCAATTTGCAAATGCAAAAGCAAAAAGATTAGGACAAAACTCTAAAAGAATTTATTTTAAATTGTTAAAGATGTTCCATAAATAGCATAAAAATCTTCTAAGTTTATAAACTTCTTTTTGTTATCAGTTGAAAATAGACCATAATTTCTATAAATATGATGGTATGGTCTTTATTTTGATGTTCAAATAGCTTCATTCTTCACTACTGTTTTATTTCAAAATGTATATATTTAGGTTTTTTAGAAATGTATAATGCATTTTTCAAGGTTTATTTTATTTTAATTTTTTTTTAAAAGAAAAATGTTTCTCATGTCAACTTTTTCATTAACTATTTTGTTGAAAATCTTAAATTTCACACATATGACTTGATTGCAAAGTATTGTGGCCAAATAGAAGAAAATAAAACCAACGTTGAAAATTTGTGAAATCAATTAAAGCTTATTGGTGACATTTTAAAGATTATAAAATTCACAGTCGGCTACGTTTTTTCTGCTTTGATTCTTTTAGGTACATCCCACCTTTTAATTATTTTCTAAACATTCTTAATATATTGATCATTACCTTTTCATTTATTAATTAATCTTGACAAACTTGTTTGGCATTATTGTAAATACTTTTCCATATTATATATTATATATATTTTTTTGATGATGTTATTTTGTGTATCTAAATTATAGATTTTCCTTATTAGCATAGATAATTAACAACTACACATATATAAAAGAACCAAAAATTAGGTTTTAGTGGATTTGGTTGCAAAGTTACGGGGCTGTTTGTTTACCTTTTAATAGGCTCTTAATGGTTCAGACATCCTCTTACTGGTTCAACACTTAGGTGGTGTTTGTTTTTTGGAAGAAGAGCTTCCTGGCATCTTCTGTCTGCACCGTGCAGACGCGGGAAGAGGTTTAGCCTCAGAAGAGTGTTTGTTTTTTTTTCGAGAAGTGCTTTTAACCTCTCCCCAACCTCTTTTTGGGGAAGAGATGAGAGGTAAGCTTCTCCAAGCAGAGGTTTACCTCTTCTTGGCACCACCTCCACCTCCACCCCTGCTCCACCCCTGCTCCGCCCCTGCTCCACCACCACCACCACTGCTCCGCCACCACCATCATCATCATCATCACCACCCCTGCTCTGCCACCACCACCACTGCTCCGCCACCACCACCCCTGCTCCGCCACCATCATCATCATCATCACCACCCCTGCTCCGCCACCACCACCACTGCTCCGCCACCACCTCCGAAACCCCCACCTCCGCCTCCACCTCCGAAACCCCCACCTCCACCTCTGAAACCCCACCTCCGCCGAAACCCTAAATCGAAACACCCCAAAACGATCAGAAACGAAACCCCCACCTCCGAAACCCCCACCTCCACCTCCGAAACCCCCACCTCCGCCGAGACAGATCTGTTAGAGAGAGAGTAGAGAGAGAGTAGAGACAGATCTGTTAGAGAGAGAGTAGAGAGAGAGTGGTGGTGATGATGACGGTGGTGAAGTGGTGGCGGTGATGATGATGGCGGTGGTGCAGATTGTAGAGAAAGAGTAGAGAGAGAGTAGAGAGAGATCAGTGTGTTGTGTGTGTGTGTTGGTGAAGAGGTTTTATATAAAAAAAAACAAACCCTCTTCTGCAGACATTTGGTCCACCTCTTCTCCTGCAGATGTCTGCAGATGTGGCCTGCAGCAGAAGAGATTTTCATGCAGAAAAAACAAACAGCACCTTAATGGTTCAGACTGTTTGTTTCGCGAGCAAATGTCTGAATGGTTCAGACATTTGCCTCTAAATGGTTAAGCACTATACTAAGTCTGAATGGTTAAGACCTATAATCTGAATTGGTCAGACATTTGCCTCTTAACGGTTAAGCATTATACTGGCTCTTAATGGTTCAGACCTCTTACTAATTCAGCAGTTAATGGTTCAGACCTTTTTCTACTGGTTCAGCACTTAACCATTCATGTTTAAATTAGAAATCGCTATTGGATTCAGAAAGAATTACAACAATTATTGTTAAGTCTCAACTCTAAGTGTGTTTTCTCTTTGACAATTCTCCAATTTTTGTAAAGCTCTTATGCTTGATAGAGATTTTCTTATGTGTGTGATGTTCATCTGGCTAAGCTTAGATCTTAGCGTCTTAAGAATGGTGCAATCTTTGAGGAATATCTTTGCACAAAGGGATTATATATAGTGATGGTTTTTTGCCCGATATTAATCATCTCAGTCTCATTGTTGATTGTAAAACCATGTTCTATGTTTGGTCCAATACCCATTAGGTATTTACGAGTCGTCTATGGGTGTGTGCATATACATAAACTATAGATAAGTAAAGTAGTAGATTATTCTAATAATACCTAAGGACAAAGGACAATAAAAAAAGATGTTTACTGGTATGTTTCAGATAGATAGATCGGGTATCACCTAATATCATGCCTAGAAAATTTTCTTAAAACTAATCGCCATACTCGTCCCATTACCCGTCTCAAATGTTTCAAGTTTCATTTACCATCTCTAGTTACACTTTGCTTGTAAACTCAAAAGTTTTTGAAAAATAACACACATAGCTAAAGCCTTAAAAAGAGAGAGTTGACGCTAATATCCAACTAGTTAGTTGTTGATGAAAGAAACAATATATATGCATTCTAAAGTGGGGTGTAAGTTGTGAGTGTGGTCCAAGCAAAAGGAACTCATAGCTAGCTGGTATGAAGTGTAAGTTGTGAGTGTGGTCCAAAAGAAACTCATAAGCATCTATATGAGATGCTCTTTACTCAATGGGTGATTTGCCTGAAAGGAAGGATACATCATTCTATCCATTGATCGTTGTGATAATATGAGTATGAGACTATGAGTAACCATATAATATTATTGACTATTGAGCATTGATTAGGGTTCAGGATTTTAAAATTCATAACTAATTTTTCCAAGTGATGGCTAGGCTTTACATGATCAAATGCTTTAGTAAAAATGTAGGCAAGTTGATCATTAGTTGGAATGTAATCAAGTATAAATCTTACCTTTCTCACCAACATCTCCAGAAAATGATACATATGTTTGGTTTCAAAGTGTTGAATTGGATTCCTTGTTATGGACATAGCACTTGTGTTGTCCTTATAATTAGAATTTCGGTACGTTATCTGTACTGTACCAGTACTCCTTATAAAATTCTGATCTATATATGATACTGTAACCGAATTTCTGGAAAAGTGGGTATCAAATCCCATACCAAATCTATATGTACGGTACTGGTACTCGGTACCAAATTCTCATCCCTAACCGATTGGCTGGACCTTCATGTTCAAAGCCTTAGAAGCTAAGAGCCATTTGAGACGCCTTCGTGTCTACATCAACGGGCATATACACAATTTAAAGTTTATTAAAAAAACGAGGGTAAAATGGTGTCATTTGTTAGACTGTTTTAATGAATTGGTATATTTTATAATTTAACTAATTTGTAAGAGCATATATGATAATGTTTAGTCTTTCATGTCACCCTTGTGCATGAGTTACCTATCTCATAGCCAAAATGCACTTAAACGCCACCCCCTCTATCTCCCCTCCTCCATTATAATTCCATTTGAGGTACTCCACATCAATTATCATCTCCTCCATGTGAGCTCAAAAAAACTCATGTGTCGGAGATACTCTAACTTAAACAACACGTAACGTCCTTAAATAAAATATTGCATGTCCCCATCAAATACATCTAATAGAATTCGTAATGATGACGCTTATGACCCCATCAAATACATCTAATAGAATTCGTTATGATGACGCGTAAGATACGAAAGAGATATGGACATGTGAGATGAACGTGGATCTAGGTTAACAGTCTTTTAGGAATACAATGTTACCTCGAAACCACAATTTTCACCTACAACTTCTCATACTTTAATTAGACATGAGAAAGTTTACCACAAGGTTTAATATGGTGTTGTTCTTTTCTTTTGTAAACACGTTCATCTTCTTCAAAAATATTTTTAACCACCAAATCATATGTGATGTTTGATTGCATCTATCTAAATCCCCTTGTATAGTACTTCTTGAAAACACTGTCCTATCTAGGGTTGAGCATTTAGTACTGGGTACCGATACCGAACTTTTTCGGTACCGATACCCACTTTTGTTATTTTTGGTATCGGTACCGGCTTGGTACGATACCGGTAAAATACCGATTTTTATCTTCAAATACCGGTATTGTACCGTACCGAATATTTCGGTACAAATACCCGATTTTGGTGAATTTAATATCGGTATTTTTGGTACCAGTACCGGTTTGATACGGTGCCGGTACCACGCTCATCAATACATCACAGTCAGTGTAACATAGAAAGTCCACTTTGACTATTTTAAGCTCATTGATTTATCTACTACGTCATCAAAAATAAAATATCATTTTTTAACCCGTCATGCATACTAAAAATGGGTTTAGCCGGTACATCTTATTTTTCCCATAATTGTAGGTTGAAAAAATTTACATGGTTGATACTTCTGATTTCTATCAAATTAATATTGGGTACTAATAGTTTTTCTTGTAAAATCAGGCATTAATGTTCTAATTTGTTATAATATTGAGCACTAAGGTCAAATAAAGGGGTATGGTCCCAGATCTCGCGTCAGCATGACCGCGAGTGACCATTACCCTTATCAAAACCCCCACTAGCTAAAGACTTATCTGTGTCCGTGCGGGCACGCGTGAACACAGAGGTCGAATCCAATCTGCCCAATGATGGAAGAGGACTTACCTGGAGTATGAGAATGATATAACAATGCGGCGTGACACAGCATCTAGTGTATGAAAACGGTGTACGCATAGCGATGCGGCCTAGCACCGCATCCTGTGAACACTTCTATCAATACAAGGGATCTGGATAACAGCAACAGTCACCACAAGTGGCGATGCGGCCCGGCACCGCATCCCACAGTCTTTGCCAGAAGGACAACGCGGGAACAACGGCAGTTACCGCAGGTAGCGATGCGGCGCGGCACCGCATCTTGCCCACAAGGCAAGTGGGACTGACAGTACAGAGCAAGTGGCACCAATGACAGTCGCCTGTCAGGCCATACGTAAGCAACAGACTGACACTGCAGTAGGACGTGGCTTCACCTCCACAACCGACAAGCCTGACACACCTGCATAAGGGCTGCACGTCGTCAGTCCGTCCTTTCAACTCCTCCTTCACTCCTCGGCTATAAATACCAACCCCAAACCAGGTTTGAGGTATCTCTTCACAACTCTCTCACTACTACTACTATCACACTTTGCTTCCCAAGCAAATTACTGATTCTCACGTCGGAGAGTGGTAACAAGGAGCACCCCCACCCCATCCTCCTTGTTACGAGTCACGGCTTGTTTCCTTGTGCAGGAGATCAACCGGCGGACGATCCGGCCAGCAATCTTTGAAAGGAAGGGATTAACCCTTCTTGATGAGACCAATGTGTTAACCTTGCCCGGTTAACCATTGTTTCATCATTGGCGCCCACCGCTACTCTTAGCACTTTTTTAAACCATCCCTCTCCCTGTCAAAAGATCATGTCTGATCGTCTAAACAACACTACCGGGGATAACCTAAACCCCGCAAACCCAGGGCCTGTGGGGACCGCTCCTCCAGTCCCAAATCCTAGCCACATTGGCACATCAACGCAAGGGGGCGCATCCCTTACGTTTGGACACGATCTTTCACAGTACGCATCTGTGATCCCTCCGGACATGAACGTTCATGCCTGGTACGACCAGCAAACAGCTCTACTGGCCGCAACATACAACAGAGCCTACGCAGAAGCGCAGGTACCAATCGGTCCTACCTCGGCACCACATACCCCTGCGGGTCGTATTTTACAATACGATGGCAGGGCCCCCACACACCCAGCCTCCTGGAGTAGGCGTGAAGACCGCAGATTCTCTTACTGTGAGGTCCGCACAATTGATGAGGATGGTTCCTCATATGGGTCTCGTGCCAGAGGCCCAATACATAGCCGCCTAAGCCCTTAAGGCGAAAACAGGCGGCAATGCACAGCCCACCGTGGCTCTGGCATTCAAAGCCGGTTGGGACCGCAGTCCCATCACGAAGGGTATGGCCGTACCGACCCGGACGACTATACATATTGCGGTGAGTCTCATGCTACCAGCAGCAGACCAGGAGGACGCAATTATGTTCCTCCAAATCAACCCCGCAACACATACCTTCGCGGTGCAAAGCGCCCACAGAGCCAACCCTATAGGCCAAAATCTGTGGCCGAAAACTACAAGTTTGTCCCGGAGATTGCCCACGCCGATGTCACCACCACTAAATTCCCATTAAACGTTGGGAAATACAATGGTTCATCCGACCCGGACGATCACATGAACATCTTCATCGGCGCAGGGTG
Source organism: Helianthus annuus (assembly GCF_002127325.2). Classification (NCBI taxonomy): domain Eukaryota; kingdom Viridiplantae; phylum Streptophyta; class Magnoliopsida; order Asterales; family Asteraceae; genus Helianthus; species Helianthus annuus. Next base: position 141,970,719 of record NC_035438.2, on the reverse strand, counting down.
CAACGGCAGGTGGGACGAGCCCACCTGGTGTCATTTTTCCCCCCAGACCCTCACGGGTTTGGCCAGGGCTTGGTTCGATTCTTTGCCAGTAGGATCACTGGCCTCATTCGAGGACTTACATGCAAAGTTCCTCGCACATTTTTGCCAACAGCGACGTCACGCGCGTGACTCGATGGATGTCATGAACATCTGGCGCGGAGACAACGAATCTCTGGAATCGTTTGTCGTCCGCTACAACAAAAAATGCCTGGAGATAGGTGGCGTGGCAGACCAGATGGCACGTAACCATTTCATTGTAGCCATTAAAGACGAACAAATGGTTATGACTATCTCCGGCAAAGAAGGCTTGCCAAAGAAATGGGAAGACGTCATGGCTGCGGTCAAGACGTACGCCCAGACTCAGCCGTCCCTCAAACCGCATATTGTAAAGGCACAGCCTCAAGCGGAAGGCCAGTCCTCCCGCCAAGAGCCTAAGCGCAATAACAAGCGCAACCGGGACTCATGGAATCGCAGCAGCGATCCCAAGCCATATGTCCCGCGTAACAACCAGCCCGACGCAAGGGCAACAATTAACGCCCAGCGTGAAAACCGGGCATCAAAGAAAAAGTCTCGGGACCGCAACTGGACCGAGATCACACAGTCGCTAAGCAACGTCCTCCTCACGGACGCGCAATTTCTGCGCCCGGCCCAGCCGATGAAGTCCAAGAAAAAACAGGATCTCACACTTTATTGTGAGTACCACAAGGACTCGGGCCACATAACAAACAACTGCATCAGTCTCCGACTGGAGATTGAGCGGGCTCTAAAGGAGGGAAAGCTGCAACATCTGTTGCCCGGCGCGCAAAAGCCAACCAAGCGCATCACTCCCCACAACGAGGGCACCTCCACGGGTAAGAGGACCATGTACGTGGCCTCAACCCACATGATCAACGGAGGCAAAGAAAGGCCGCGCAAGGCGGCTAGAAGACCGGACAATGACTGGAAAGATGAGCAAGTCGTCTTTCCAAAAGTCCGAGCCGGTCCGCGCGACAGGCGCGCCGTCGTTATTACAGGCCACCTGGCTCACTACTGCACCGAGCGATTATTCATCGACCCGGGCAGTACCTCTGACATCATATACGAGCAGTGATTCAACCAGTTTGATCAGGACAAGGTTTGGTTGCAAGCAGTGGACTACCCTTTGGCCGGGTTTGCAGGGGAAACTGTTTTCCCCCTAGGCCAAATTACTTTTCCTGTGCGCCTCACCAACGGAAGTCACGCAAGAACGGAGGAGGTGAACTTCATGGTTTTACCTCACACCTCCAAATATAACGTACTTCTCGGGAGAGAATCCCAAGGAGACTTCAACATGATTACGTGGGTACCCCACTCTGCGGTCGGTTTCCCAATCGAAACGGGGGGTCGCGATAATCTATGCACGCAGAGAAGTCATGTTGTCGGACGAACTGCGTCCGACTAAGATGGCAAGGCCTACCCCCAACACCCAACCAGAAAAATGGGTTCTCAACGCGAGACACCTAGAGCAAACAGTCACGTTGGGCCACGCCTTATCACCCAACACCAGGGCGCCCCTGAAGCAGCTCCTCTTCAGGAACCAGGATATTCTCGCGTGGACGCCTGCAGACATGACAGGAATCCCACGCGAAATTGCGCAAAATTTCTTGAATACCTTGCCAAGTATCAAACCAGTGATCTAAGGCCAACCCCACCTTGGATCCGCAAAGAACGAGGCGATGCATGAGCAGGTCACAAAACTGCTCTCCGCAGGCATCCTGCGTGAAGTCCAATACCAGACTTGGTTGTCCAACCCAGTCATAGTATAAAAACCATCCGGGGGCTGGCGCATGTGCGTCGATTATAAAGATCTCAACAAAGCTTGCCCCAAGGATTGTTACGCACTTCCAGAGATCGATGAGAAAGTCAATAACCTTGCACCATTTCGATGGAAGTGTTTCCTCGATTGTTACAAAGGCTACCACCAGGTACAAATGGCAATCAAGGACGAAGATAAAACGACATTCCGTATACCCACCGGAAATTACTGCTACACAAAAATGTCGTTCGGGTTGCGCAATGCAGGCGCAACCTATCAAAAATTGATGAACGACAATTTTCGCGGCCAAATCAGCAAAAGTGTCGAAATCTATATGGACGACCTGGTCGTCATGAGCATGGAGGAGGATACCATGCTCACAAATATTGAAAGAACATTCCAAACTATGCGAAGCGTCAATATGAAGCTCAATCCAGGGAAATGCTCGTTTGGAATGAAGGAAGGCAAGTTCCTTGGATTCATCATAACAAAAGATGGATTCAGGGTAAACCCAGAAAAAGTTCAGGCGATCGAGCGCATGCCATCGCCTTCCACGATGAAAGAAATGCAACGACTAGCCGGCAGGCTAGCCGCACTGAATAGGTTCTTAGCCAATCATGCAGCTAAGTCATATCCTTTCATCAAGACCCTGCGGAACTGTTTAAAAAAGGAACAATTCCAATGGACCGCAGAGGCCGAAGACGTTTTCCGGGAGATAAAGGAGTGTTTGATACAACTCCCAACTCTAACCGCACCACGCAAGAAATAACCACTTATCTTGTACCTATCTGCTGCAGACAACGCGGTAGGCGTGGTACTCATAGTGGATCGAGAGGGAGTTCAAACACCCATCTACTACATCAGCAAAATGCTCAACGACCCAGAGACAAGATACTCCATCATGGAGAAGTTGGTGCTCGCACTAGTACATGCGTCAAGACGGTTGCGACGTTACTTCGCAAACCACGTCATCACGGTGCTAACCAACTATAGGATCGGCCCGATCCTATCCAAACTAGACATCTCTGGGAGATTAGCAAAATGGGCAATTGAACTGGGCGCACACACGCTGAACTATAAGCCGCGCCCCGCAATCAAAGGCCAAGTTCTGGCAGATTTCGTTGCCGAATGACCGGCAAATCGCATCCAAGAATGCGAAGAAGAACAAAACCCTGCACCACCACCATCCTCTTCAGAAACCTGGGAACTATTTACAGATGGTGCATCCAACGAGGAAGGTGCAGGCGCGGGTCTGCGACGCGTCAGCCCCGATGGCCAAGAGCTTACCTATGCAATCCGCCTCGATTTCAAAAGCACAAATAACGAGGCAGAATATGAGGCTCTATTGGCAGGGCTACGTCTGGCAGTCAAGCTCGGCGTACAACATCTGGAAGCACACGTCGACTCCTTGTTAGTTGCAGGGCAGGTACGCGGTGGCTATGCCGCAAAAGGGGATATCATGATCCTCTACCTCGAGCAAGTCTTGCAACTGAAATCAAAATTCACTTCCTTTAATATCCGCCATATCAACAGAAGTGAAAACAAATCCGCGGATGCACTGTCAAAACTCGCATCCACCAGCTTCCAACACCTGGCAAAGGAGATACGCATTGAGATTCTGCAAAATCCCTCAGTACCCCTGGGCCAAGTCAATGTCATCCAGTACGGTACAACATCCTGGATGACACCAATCATTGCATACTTGCAATCTGGTGTTACTCCCGAAAGCAAGTTAGAAGCACGTAAGTTGCAATACAAAGCGTGCCATTATCAAATGGGAGACGGTATCCTATACCGTAAATCATACCTAGGCCCACTCCTACGCTGCGTCGATCCCCAAGATGCTACATACCTTATCAGAGAGATACATAAGGGAATATGTGGCATACATGCGGGTCCACGCATGGTAGTGGCCAAAATTATGAATGCTGGGTATTACTGGCCCGGTATGCACTTGGATGCAGTCAACGTCTTGCGCAAGTGTTTCAATTGTCAGCGACATGCTCCAAAGACCTTGCGCCCCAAGAACAACTTGATCCCTGTCACCACCGCATGGCCCTTCCAGAAATGGGCAATTGACATGGTAGGACCATTCCCAGACGCACCAGGTGCGGTGAAATTTATCGTAGTGGCTGTCGATTACTTCACAAAATGGGTAGAGGCAAAACCACTCGCCTCAACCACCGCTATGATAACAAGGAAATTCATCTGGGAACACATCATCTGTCGTTTCGGTCTACCGATGTGCATCGTTACCGACAACGGCACCAACTTCGCTGCCGATGACTTTCAAAAATGGCTAGAAGAACTACACATTGAATACATATTCTCCTCAGTTGCATATCCGTAAGGGAATGGCCAAGTTGAGAGTATCAATAAAAGTCTAGTCGAAGGCATCAAAGCACGGTTGGGAACAGCCGGACGTGGCTGGGTCGATGAACTCCCAAGTATCTTATGGGCCCACAGGACAAGCCCAAAAACAAGTCACGGCGAGACACCCTTCAGCCTGGTCTATGGCTCGGAAGCGGTGATCCTCGCGGAAGTAGGTCTTCCCTCACCTCGGATGTTGGCTATCAACAAAATAGCCAACAATGAGGCACGCAGGCTTGACTTGGACCTCCTAGAAGAAAGGCGTGAAAACGCTGCCATCAACGAGGCCAAGTACAAAACCAAGCTTGAAAAATACTACAATTCACGCGTGCGCGTTTGTACTTTTAACCCGGGAGACTACGTCCTTCGCGATAACGAAGCATCTAACGCTGAACGCCCAGGAAAACTTACCCCCAAGTGGGAAGGACCCTACCTCATCCAAGAGGTCTTGGGCAAAGGCGCCTATAAACTACAAACGTTAGAGGGCGAAACTATCGCACGCACATGGAATGCACAACAGCTTCGACGCTGTTACATGTAAGCCATGTTTTTACATTTTCCATGTAACCTATCGGGCTGCAGGCCACTCGCAAATAAATAAATGAGCGATTCAATGCAATATTGTTTTTACTACTATTACAAATGCGTGTTCCACTTTGCGGTATCTGCAAAAACAGATTGGCAAAATCTTCATTCGCGATACCCACACAAAGTGGTGACCACACACAAATATTGTAATAAGCCAGCAAAGGCAAAACATTAAGTGTCCATCCGGCCGGATACACACATACGGTTTTTACAAAACTTACACAATTCCTAAACCCTAACGGGACAAACACAGGAATTGACTAATACTCATACGACAAAGGTATAGAGTATACTCAACCGCGCTTCACAGCCGGTAGAGTTCTTCATACTTGCATATCACCTAGATACGCAAAGGGCAAATTCAGACTTAGTGTTATTCACAATAACATTAACTTATACGAGTTCAAACATGCAAGTAATAAAAACGCTTGTACAAATTGAACAAAAATGGTTAAACTTTGTATTCAAAAAATTTCTACACCCACGCGGTGTACAAGAGATTTACATAAAGTCTTTAACATTTACATTAAGGAAACAAAAAAGGGCACGCAGGCCAACCTAGTCCTTCTTTGTACCGCTGGTACCCATGCCACCTTTGCCGTCACCAGCAGTCTCTTCCTCGTCCGACTCTTCAGCATCAGCGTACGACATCCGTAAACGTTCTACATAGTCTTCCGCATCCAAACATTCGTCAAGCTTCTCAAGGGCGAAAATAGACATGTTATGGTATGCGGCAAGAGCGGCAGCAAGAAGCCCTTCCGTATCAACGCCATGGAACCCGGACCTTTCATCAGTATATCCGCCTCGGGATAAAACGTTGATATGACTGATGCATCGGTTATAACCAGCTTTAAAACCAGCATCCCGCGCGCGCTACCTAATCTGGTCTACACCAGTTGCGTTCTCAGGGGCATCAAGGATAGCCTTAACAATCTGCAAAGCACAAGCAATAAGGTTATCATAGGCAAACATAAACAAAAGCAAAGACATCGGATACTTACATGCCCGATACCGTGATCACGCATCCAATCGCGATCGTCCTTGAGCTGATTAAATGAAAAAACAAGGCTATCTCTAGCCTCAGCAACCTCCCTTGCCCGCGCTTCAGCTTCGGCCGCGCGGGCAGTGACCTCAGCAACAATAGTCACCTGGTTCTACACTTCAGCCTTTCAACAAACAAAAAGAACAAGCATATAAGCATACTTTTGAGAGACAAATTCAAGAACAAAAACAACTCATACCTAGAGGCCCTCAACGGTCTTGTTTAAGTTGGCACGGTCAGCATTTGCCTCCTCAAGCGCCCTGGCAGCGCGGGATTCCGCTCCCTTTGCATCTTCAAGAGCCTTGGCAATGCGGGACTCAGCCTCCTTAGCCTCTTTAGCAACCGCCTCAGCTGCGACCTTCTCCTTGCCCAAAGCAGCATTCGCTGCCTTAACATTAGTCAACTCCTAACGAACACGAAATAGCGTTTCATTCTGTTTGGCCCAAGTTTCTTTCCATGTCTTACGCTCATTAGAAAGGGTTTCTTTCCAACTCTTGCGCTCATCAGAGAGCAATTTGGCTAGAGTACGAACCTGTTTAAGGCCAGCAGTTGCAGCCCACTCCTTAGTCTGCTTATGTTGCTCAAAGGCAGCCTTATCCCTTTTGAGCTGCTTCGCATCCTCACGAGCAGCCTTCACCAACTCTTCTGCCTCAGCCCGCAAGCGAGCAGTTTCCTCCTCCCTGCGTCCCAGCACCTTTTAATCTTCCATAATGGCATTCACCACTATGGAACTCCCCATAAGCATGGAGGAGAGTTGGTTGATACGGAGCTCACGGGGCAAGGCGCGGGCACGGTTAACTTCAAATGGAGTGCCCAAGCCACCCAAAATCTCTTTAAGAGCAGAAGGATCACTTGAAATGTCATCCCTCTGCATAACACTCCGGGGGGTCGGTGGTAGCTCGTACTCCGATCTTCCGTGTAGGTGCAAAAGCAAAACTCCAATTCAGACTCTCCAGGCTGAATAGGAGGTCCTTTATAACCCGCACCCCCAGAAGCGGAACTAGAAACCTTCTCGGCAGCAGGAGACTTGTGCTTTTCAGCATCAGACTGTTGCTTCTCCCCATCAGACTTTTGCTTATCTGCATCCGAAAACTTTAGGTTCAGATCATCGGTATCGTTTGGGGAGATAAGATTATCAGAGTAATCAACCGTGTCAAAGATATGAGCCACGGTCTTCCTCCCAGTTTCCTCTGCCCGCACAGAGGGCTCACTCGCCACCTTGACGAAAGGGCTTGAAAATTCCTTGTTAACCCCCGCATCCGTAGCCGTTTCATGCGGGGGAGAGTGGGGAGCATCAAAGATAGAGAACCCTTCATCTTGCGGTTCTACGAACAAAGCAACAATAACCATCAAATAAGTTATAACGGCAAATACTTACAAAGGTTATAGGTCACTTACCAGCCGCAATCACAGGCCTTGCCTGAGAAACAGCAGTTGTCCGCTTGGTCTGTATCCACGAACGCTTTTTCTCACCAGCATCAGCAGCCTTCTCTGGTTTTCTCTTCCTCTCATCAGCAGGCTTGGAACCCGCAGAGGTCTCACCTGCAGCCGCACCACCACCTGGAACACCCAAACCCTCAAGGGTGTCAGATACTACCACGTAATCGGTATACCTGCGGGAACAAGAATGAGGGATACCTGCCACCTGCGACACCAAAGGAGGGGCAACAGAACCCTTAGGTTTTTTCTTCTGGCGACCCCGCACAAGTTTTTCTGCATGCTTCTTCTCCGCATGCTTCTTGGGGACAGTCTTCACTTCAAACTTCCCCAGAGCCCCAAGATTACCTAAGTTTAAACAATCAAGCAATCAAATCACAATGGTGAACTTTACAAAGCAGTTACGAAGGTTATGGATTATACCTTTGCCTTGCGACAGGGGTGCATTCAGTGCATCACGCTTAGGAACGCGAAAGTTGCCAACAATGTCCAGATTAAAACCTTCACCTTCCGCGCACGGAAGTAACTCAACCTTGACCTTGAAGTCCGGATCAAATATCCTCCATAGGGCAGCATCCTCTGATAATACATTTACAATTTAGTAACATACAAAGGAATAAGAAAAACCACACAAAACAGAAGGTGCTTACCACCACTCTTTTCCCACACAACGGGCCTTGTCCTCCTATCAGGCCTGGTCAACATCATCCGCAGCACCCACAGCTCAGAGTTGTCCAGTTTTTTGAGTTCAATAGGTCTCAGCCTGGGAAACCAATCCACCGTCTTTGTTGTGGGAAGAGCAATATCCTCCGCAGGAATGGCCTCATTCACATTCCGCAGGGTCATGTTAGCAACGACCGCGATAGCCTTAACGTAGAAAAATTTCTTCTTCCACTGCGTGATACCCTTGGGAGGGGTCATCAGCTTAGTGCTCCCATGCCGTTGATTGAAGGAAAAAATCCGGTGTTCACCGTCAGCTGGTAGAACCGCCGGAAATTTTCAACGGAAATCTCCAAACCAAGAGCACGAAAGGTGTACTCGAAATTTATGATCCGAAACATCCCGAACGGACTCAGTTGGGAGATATGAATATGATAGTACTCCAACACCTCGGCAACAAACACCGTCAATGGCAGTCGGAGGTTGCCATCATAGAAGAAGTCAGCCCACAGGGTGATGAATCCCGTCGGAGCATCGGCACCAGTGTCACCCTCTTGTGGGTATGTAGCCCCAAACTCTCTGGGCATTTGAATACTGGTCATCATGGTCTCAAATTGACCCTTTGACCACTTTAATACCGGTAGGCCACCGCCGGGTGCACCACCATCATCTTCATCTTCTTCGGCAGCCGTCGGCGACGAATGTTCAGGGTTTTCACCCTCCATATTGTGAGGATTAGATGGTTCAGCCATAACACTATTGGAAACAGAGAATAGAAAACGAGTTCTCAAAGAACTTGGAAACCTCACCGGAAACTTCAAGCAATTGATCGGCTTGTGTGTGTGTGCTTTGGAATATGTTCATGTTAATCGGATGTTATGCCATAGTTCGGGTATTAGAATTGATAGGCTACGAGGTAGTTATGTTTCAAGGTTTAATCCGATTGAATGTTACTAGGTTGTGTTCATGTATGGTTCGGTTAGGGTTCTTGAGAAAACATTTGATTTATGCTTGTTTAATCGATTAAAGGTTTTGACAGAACCTTTGTTTGTGTTAATTGATGAATTGTAAATATGGAAACCGGGTAACTGTTGATTGATTGTGTAAAAGTTGGAAACTGATAAATTGTTGTAACCGAATAGCATGATTTCCGGAAAGTTTAAACAATCGCACAAGACCCCTTGATCGTACAAGAGGCCCACTCGCACAAGGCATCCTGGTAGCACAAGATGTCCACTCGCACAAGTAGATCAGTCACACAAGCTGATCTGGTCGCACAAGAGACCCTGATCGCACAAGGGGTCTCCAGTCGCACAAGGTGCCTCAATCGCACAAGAAGTATGGCATCGCACAAGCTGTTTGTTGTCTGTTAGTTGGGCCGGGTTTAGTTGGGTCGCACAACATGTTGGGCCGATTTCTTTTGGGCTTATTTTAAATCGTACAAGTTGAAGTTGTTACATAACTGTTAAAATGCTGCCATGTTCTATACATGCTCGAAATGTGTTAACTTGTGTAAAACCTATACGTGCATTACTTGAAGTCAAAACCTGACTTGTGTGGTAACCCTGTTAGGACGTGGTTGACCACCCTTAGTTCGAGAACCTTTTTGTGTATCTGCCGAGCAAACCAAGGTGAGTTCACACAGCCAAGGCATGGGATTCCCGGGTTGGGAATTGGGCTGGAATATTTGAAATGGATAATTACTCGTACTTACGCAATCACTAGACTATAGACCATCGTCCTCAGGCTAGTCAGGACACTTACGTAAAACCTACGTAAACTAGTATCTTCCATTGTCTCCCGGGTCGGGAGGACACTTACGTAAAACCTACGTAAACTAATACCTACTACTGTCTTCCGGGTCGGAAGGACACTTACGTAAATCCTACGTAAACCCCACACGTACCACTGTCCTCGGGGAAGGGCACTCACGTAAATCCTACGTGACCTTGTACGTATTCCTGTTCTCGGTTTAAGAAGAACACATGGTTGCAAATAGTCTAGTAAATACAACATGGGAAGCCCCCATTAGTAAGGATACACGTGGGAATCCCCCACTAGTAATATATATGACCATGGGAAACCCCCACCATTAGTACATACATGCATGGGAAGCCCCCCCCCCCCAACTAGATGAACTTACGCATTACTGTTATGAACTTACTTTCTGTGAACTCGCTCAACTAGTTGTTGATTCTCTGCTGCATGCCTTGCAGGACCTTAGGTACTTATGGAGCTTGCACAAGGAGGAGCGGGTCATTGTGGACAAGGATTCGTGAATGCTTGATAAACACTTATGACATTTCATACATTAAAACTTATGTTGGGTTTTTACGTTAATGCTTCCGCTACACTTAACTATGTTGGTTTTGATTAACACCTTTCGTATTGATGGATAACTGTTACTACTTATTTATATGTTCAATATGATTGGTGGCTTGATCCTGGTCATGTCACGCCTCCAAGCGGTGGTACTCCGCAGGTGGATTTTGGGGGTGTGACAGATTGGTATTAGAGCCATTGGTTATAGAGAACTTGGTTTTAATATGGGAAAACGTTTTTATTAAAACCAGACTATAACCAGAACAGTGCTCTCAACGATCCACAACGACGCTTCGCTCCACGTGCAAGACTCGACATCCTAGGTAATAAGGTTTATGTTTATTACCTGCATGCTAGAACTATATAGAACTTTGCTCATATTACACTTAGATACACATGACACTATTGCCTGAGAACACTTACGTGCTTACACTTTTCTGTCATCGCACTACTCGCGAACCATTCTCACTTACGCTACTTTTACTATGAAGATCATGTCTGGACGAATTAACATGACTCAAGCCCAGTTGACGGCTCTCATTAACGAACAAGTTGCTGCGGCACTTGCAGCCGCACAAGCAGGAGGTATATCCTGTAGTCATAGCACACACTAGGGTCTTTAGATCCTACACTCCTAAACCAACTCTCGTGTTTAAACTTTGTCCTATTTGTACACAATAGGTCAACCCGCACAGCAACCTGTCTACACTTTCAAGAACTTCATGGACTGTCGTCCAAGCACTTTCAGTGGCACAGAAGGAGCAGTGGGACTACTCCATTGGTTTGAAAAGCTCGAGTCGGTATTTGAGATGTGTGAATGCCCTGAGGCTCGCAGGGTCAAGTACGCCACTGGTACGTTGGAAGGGATTGCACTAACTTGGTGGAACGCCCAAGTTCAGATCTTAGGGTTGGCAGCTGCTAACGCCACACCCTGGAACGATTTCAAGGAACTCATCAAGCGAGAATACTGCACGCGTGACGACATTCACAAGCTGGAAGATGAGTTTTATCATCTGAAAATGACGGGGTCAGAGATTGAAGCTTATACGAAACGGTCAAACGAGCTGGCCATCCTGTGTCCCACTATGGTAGACCCTCCGATCAAGCGTATCGAACTGTACCTCAAGGGTCTAGCCTCAGAAATTCAGAGCCATGTTACATTGGCTAACCTCGACAACATCCAAGACATCCAGCGTCTTGCCCATCGCCTCACGGATCAGGCGGTGGAACAGAACAAGTTGCCCAAACGCATCAGTGCTACCACTTCAGCCGCTACTCCCACTACCCCCAGTGACAACAAAAGAAAGTGGGATGGGGATTCTAGCAAAGGTTCAGCAACAGTTCAACCTCAAGCTCAACAGCAGAAGACTGACCACAACCAGAGTCCCAGTCAGCAATCCTCTGGTGGTCGTAGACAGAGAAGATATCAGGGGTTTCACCCCAAGTGTCACAACTGCAACAGGCATCACAGCGGCCAGTGCAACAAGGGTCGTTGTCAAAGGTGTCTCAAGATGGGTCACGAGGCCAAAGACTGTAGGAGCCCACGGCCTGCAAATCAGGACCAGCAACCGCAACAACCAGCTCCACAGAACCCACAGCAGCAGCAGCCACAGCGTGGAAACCGGGGATGTTTCCAGTGTGGAGCAGAAGGTCATTACAAACGTGATTTCCCTCAACTGAACCAGAACCAGAATCACAACAACAACCATCACTAGGGCAATGGTAACAACGGTGGGAACAACAACAACAATGGCAACGAGGCAAGGGGTCGAGCTTTCGTGCTGGGGCGAGGAGACGCAATGAACGATCCCAATGTGGTTATGGGTAAGTTTCTCCTCGACGATATTTATGTTACTGTTTTATTTGATTCGGGTGCGGATACAAGTTATATATCTGTGAAAGCCAGTAAATTGTTAAAACGTGCACCAACACCCCTAAACACCAAGCATGTAGTAGAACTAGCTAATGGTAAGAGTCTAGAGGCCACGCAAGTAGTCAGGGGTTGTAGTATTGTCTTAGCCGGTCAGGCTTTCTCCATCGACCTCATTCCCATAGTCTTGGGTAGTTTCAATATCGTTATTGGAGGCAGAAATCATATGCAGCGAGAAGATCATTCGTATTCCCCGTACTGGTCAAGAACCTCTCGAAGTCCAGGGCGACAAGAGTGGTGCGGTAGTTGGCATCATCTCTTTCTTGAAGGCTCAGAAATGTTTGCGAAAGGGTCACACTGCCATTTTGGCACTAGTTACTGATACATCAGCAAAGGAAAAGAAATTGGAAGACATTCCAGTTGTACGCGACTTCCCTCAGGTGTTTCCTGAAGATTTGCCTGGTTTACCTCCTCATCGTCAGGTCGAATTCCAAATCGAGCTCGCTCCAGGAGCAGCACCCATAGCTCGCGCACCATATCGCCTAGCTCCATCAGAATTGGAGGAACTGTCAAAGCAGCTACAAGAGCTCTTGGAAAAGGGCTTTATTCGTCCAAGCTCTTCGCCTTGGGGAGCTCCAGTGTTATTCGTGAGAAAGAAGGACGGTACCTTCAGGATGTGCATAGACTACCGGGAACTGAACAAGTTAACGGTGAAGAACCGTTATCCTCTTCCACGCATAGACGACTTATTCGACAAGTTGCAAGGGTCGTGTTACTACTCCAAGATAGACTTGAGGTCAGGTTACCATCAGCTGAGAGTCCGGGATGAGGACGTCTCCAAAACCGCATTCAGAACTCGCTACGGCCACTACGAGTTTCTTGTCATGCCGTTCGGGTTAACGAACGCACCTGCCGTATTTATGGATCTTATGAACAGGGTGTGCAAACCCTATCTTGACAAGTTTGTCATTGTCTTCATCGACAACATTCTGATCTACTCCAAGAGTCAGGAGGAACACGAGCAGCACCTGCGACTTATTTTAGAACTCCTTCGAAAGGAGCAGCTGTACGCCAAGTTTTCGAAATGTGACTTCTGGCTTCTTGAAGTCCACTTTCTAGGCCACGTAGTGAACAAGGATGGGATCCATGTCGATCCATTCAAGGTAGACTCGATTAGAAACTGGCCTGCACCGCGTACACCAACGGAAATACGCCAATTCTTGGGTTTGGCGGGATATTACAGACGATTTATCAAGGATTTCTCAAAGATTGCTCAGCCGCTTACACTACTGACACAGAAAGGTGTCACGTACCGTTGGGGAGATTCCCAGGAAACCGCTTTCCAGTACCTAAAGGATAGGCTTTGCAGCGCACCTATTCTCTCATTGCCTGAGGGCACGGACGATTTTGTGGTCTATTGTGATGCATCCATCCAGGGTCTTGGATGCGTGTTAATGCAGCGCGACAAGGTCATTGCTTACGCTTCGCGCCAACTTAAGGTTCATGAACGAAACTACACGACGCACGATTTAGAGCTGGGAGCTGTTGTTTTTGCACTCAAGATATGGCGACACTACCTGTACGGTACCAAGTGCACAATTTACACCGATCACAGGAGTCTCGAGCATATCTTCAGATAGAAGGAATTGAACATGCGTCAACGACGATGGGTCGAACTACTTAACGATTACGAATGCGCTATCAAATACCATCCAGGCAAAGCCAATGTTGTGGCTGACGCCCTCAGTCGAAAGGACACTCTACCTAGACACGTACGAGCCTTGCTGCTCACTATTCAGTCTAGTCTTCCTACACAGATACGAACTGCTCAGATGGAAGCACTAAAACCCGAAAATGTCAAGGGTGAAGCCTTACGCGGCTCAAGGCAACGAATGGAACAAAAGGAAGACGGCGCCTACTATGTAACAGGGCGTATTTGGGTCCCACTTTATGGCGGTTTACGAGATCTTGTGATGGACGAAGCACACAAGTCTCGCTACTCGGTACATCCAGGGTCGGATAAAATGTACCACGACATCAGAACTACTTATTGGTGGCCTAGCATGAAGGCCCACATCGCTACTTATGTTGGCAAGTGTTTGACGTGTGCAAAAGTCAAAGTGGAGTATCAGAAACCAGCGGGTCTACTTCAGCAACCCAAGATACCGCAATGGAAATGGGAAGAAATTTCCATGGACTTTGTTACAGGCCTACCCAGATCCCAGCGTGGGAATGATACTATATGGGTGATCGTGGATCGACTCACCAAGTCTGCACACTTCCTGGCTATAAAGGAAACGGATAAGTTCTCCACTCTCGCAGACGTTTATCTTAAGGAAGTTGTTTCGAGGCACGAAGTGCCCACCTCCATCATTTCGGATCGGGATGCACGATTCACGTCAGAGCTATGGCAAGCGATGCACAAATCTTTCGGCTCACGGTTAAACATGAGCACAGCATATCATCCTCAGACGGATGGGCAGTCTGAGTGAACGATTCAGACTCTTGAAGACATGCTTCGGGCATGTGTTATTGATTTCGGCAACGGCTGGGAAAAGCATCTCCCTTTGGTGGAGTTTTCGTATAATAACAGTTATCACACCAGCATACAAGCCGCTCCATTCGAGGCATTGTACGGGCGTAAATGCCGGTCACCTCTCTGTTGGGTAGAGGTGGGGGATAGTCAGATCACGGGTCCAGAGATTGTAGTGGACGCCACGGAAAAGATTGCGCAGATACGACAACGCATGGCGGCAGCACGCGGCCGTCAGAAAGCCTACGCGGACAAGCGTAGGAAGCCTTTGGAATTTCAGGTCGGGGACCGGGTTTTACTTAAAGTCTCACCCTGGAAGGGTGTGGTACGATTTGGCAAACGGGGCAAACTAAATCCGCGGTACGTCGGACCATTCGAGATCATTGAGAAAATAGGCAAAGTGGCCTACAAGCTAAACCTACCAGCTGAACTCGGTGCAGTTCACAATGTTTTCCACGTGTCGAATCTGAAGAAGTGCCTGTCAGATGAGACCCTCATAATTCCCTTGAAAGAGCTCACTATCGACGAACAGTTGCAGTTCGTCGAGGAGCCAGTTGAAATCACGGACCGGGATGTTAAGGTCCTCAAAAACAAGAGAAACCCTCTTGTTCGAGTTCGTTGGAACTCCCGTCGTGGCCCAGAGTACACCTGGGAACGCGAAGACCAGATGACAGAAAAGTACCCCCAGTTATTCGGAACCAATGCAACCACTACTGAGACTGAAGCTACTACTGCGGAATTTCGGGACGAAATTCCAGATCAACGGGGGGAGGATGTGACACCCCAGGAAAACCAGTGAACGATATAACTTACCTAGCTTCCTCAGTGAGTGCGTACCAAATTTCGGGACGAAATTTCTTTTTAGTTGGGGATAATGTGACAACTCGTATTTTAAACCCACTTTGTGTAACGTATGTGAACGTTTTATGATTATATGAGCTTTGATTTATTGATTGATATTATGTGCAATGTGTATTATATATATGTATACAAACAAGCTCAACGCACAACGCACAACACAATCGCACAAGCCCGAGGTTGGGCCGTATTGCTTGTAATCGGACTATAGGGCAGCCCATGTTAGGGTTCGGCCCACCCACCTCACACGCATAACACTTAGAGTGTTGTAACCATCTCTTATTCTTATCAAAACACTAACACACACAAGTTACAAACCCTAGCCCTTCTCTCTTTCTCTCTCGAGCTCGCGGCAACCGGACTTGCTTCCTCGAAGACTCTCTTGTTCGTTATTCGGATCACTTACTTCCAACCGGTTAGTGTTTGATGTTAATTGCTTTGATAGATGATGCTTTGATTATACATGATTACATGATTAATCGGATGTCTTGCAATATGTTGTTTGGATTTTTGTTAAGTTGATAGTAAACCGAATGCTTGTTAATCGGCTTGTGTGTGTGTGCTTTGGAATATGTTCATGTTAATCGGATGTTATGCCATAGTTCGGGTATTAGAATTGATAGGCTACGAGGTAGTTATGTTTCAAGGTTTAATCCGATTGAATGTTACTAGGTTGTGTTCATGTATGGTTCGGTTAGGGTTCTTGAGAAAACATTTGATTTATGCTTGTTTGATCGATTAAAGGTTTTGATAGAACCTTTGTTTGTGTTAATTGATGAATTGTAAATATGGAAACCGGGTAACTGTTGATTGATTGTGTAAAAGTTGGAAACTGATAAATTGTTGTAACCGAATAGCATGATTTCCGGAAAGTTTAAACAATCGCACAAGACCCCTTGATCGTACAAGAGGCCCACTCGCACAAGGCATCCTGGTAGCACAAGATGTCCACTCGCACAAGTAGATCAGTCACACAAGCTGATCTGGTCGCACAAGAGACCCTGATCGCACAAGGGGTCTCCAGTCGCACAAGGTGCCTCAATCGCACAAGAAGTATGGCATCACACAAGCTGTTTGTTGTCTGTTAGTTGGGCCGGGTTTGGTTGGGTCGCACAACATGTTGGTCCGATTTCTTTTGGGCTTATTTTAAATCTTACAAGTTGAAGTTGTTACATAACTGTTAAAATGCTGCCATGTTCTATACGTGCTCGAAATAACTTGTGTAAAACCTATACGTGCATTACTTGAAGTCAAAACCTGACTTGTGTGGTAACCCTGTTAGGACGTGGTTGACCACCCTTAGTTCGAGAACCTTTTTGTGTATCTGCCGAGCAAACCAAGGTGAGTTCACACAGCCAAGGCATGGGATTCCCGGGTTGGGAATTGGGTTGGAATATTTGAAATGGATAATTACTCGTACTTACGCAATCACTAGACTATAGACCATCGTCCTCAGGCTAGTCAGGACACTTACGTAAAACCTACGTAAACTAGTATCTTCCATTGTCTCCCGGGTCGGGAGGACACTTACGTAAAACCTACGTAAACTAATACCTACTACTGTCTTCCGGGTCGGAAGGACACTTACGTAAATCCTACGTAAACCCCACACGTACCACTGTCCTCGGGGAAGGGCACTCACGTAAATCCTACGTGACCTTGTACGTATTCCTGTTCTCGGTTTAAGAAGAACACATGGTTGCAAATAGTCTAGTAAATACAACATGGGAAGCCCCCATTAGTAAGGATACACGTGGGAATCCCCCACTAGTAATATATATGACCATGGGAAACCCCCACCATTAGTACATACATGCATGGGAAGCCCCCCCCCCCCACTAGATGAACTTACGCATTACTGTTTTGAACTTACTTTCTGTGAACTCGCTCAACTAGTTGTTGATTCTCTGCTGCATGCCTTGCAGGACCTTAGGTACTTATGGAGCTTGCACAAGGAGGAGCGGGTCGTTGTGGACAAGGATTCGTGAATGCTTGATAAACACTTATGACATTTCATACATTAAAAGTTATGTTGGGTTTTTACGTTAATGCTTCCGCTACACTTAATTATGTTGGTTTTGATTAACACCTTTCGTATTGATGGATAACTGTTACTACTTATTTATATGTTCAATATGATTGGTGACTTGATCCTGGTCATGTCACGCCTCCAAGCGGTGGTACTCCGCGGGTGGATTTTGGGGGTGTGACAATTCCCACGAGCACACGTGGAATATGCAGAGATGACACACACGAGCCCGCACAGGTGTGTCAGATACTCAGAACCAGTGTTGTTCTTTGGACTGCGAAAACCGCATCTCAGGAACAGGTAAATCGCATCACCTTGAAGTTCTTCAAGCTTCAAATCCCTCGTGTCCGGTTCACAACCACAGAGGGTACGCAAACAGTTTCTCCGTAGGGAAAAAGGATGGGAATGTACGCGACCGCACATCAGCAACCCTGACTCCTGATCCTTCAAGAGCTACATCAAAGAGAAACCTTCCTTCAAAGTGAGTCTTTTGAAAGAAATCGCAGACACTCATGAGTCACTGCGGTCATATATCCAGCTACGCGAATGGTAGCTACGGAAGAGCCACGACTAAGTCATCACACGGATGAACGAACCTACTTCAAGGAAAACTGATTCCCATTGAAGCGTGAAGGAAAGTGGCTACAGAACGAGTGTGAACGAGATATCCAATCATCTCGAGAGCCCTCGTTGAGCAACAAGCGAATGAATAGTGGTAACAAGTCTGCTTATGACTATGTTTGCCCGCTTGTGAGATGGATAGAATAAACAATGGTGGGCATAGCCATGCCTATGACCATGTTTATTTGACCATTATCCAGATTCAAATTGTTCGACCAAACATGGCCAACAATGACGCAATTATCCCACATTGTTCGACCAAACATGGCCAACAATGCAAAGGAACGAGGTAACCGCAAAGGACGTGCGGTTACTTGAGAGCTAATTGGAAGAACATGAACACCCCACAAAGTAGGGATCATCATTACATGTCCAATTGCTGAACATAGAGTTTGAGCAAAGCCACTCAGAGCATTGCATCAGCTACCGCAGAGGTTACAACTAGAGTTGCGGCTGCGGATATCTTCCGTCACTGTTACAAAGGTTGGTTCGAAGCCTACTCTCTTCTTCATTCACCACCTCAAAGGTTGGTTCGAAGTTTATAGACATCTTCAGCCACGATTCAGCGGTTGGTTCGACACACCAACAGGTGGCACCCAACCCTGATGACATCAGAAACAGGTAGCCTATGCTACCAGATCAAAACCCTAGGCTGAGAATTTCGCATCAGACGAAACTGGCTCACTGGTACGGAAGAGGCGTCACACGACTCTACCAGATCCCCGGCTTGATTTTCTAGAAGCAGGAGCCATCTACATGGCCTAGAATCTTCTACAACATACGCACTACCTTCTAGACACCATAGTTCAGTACTCCTCCCACATGCAACTTGCATACGAAAACAGCACTAGACTGGGGGGACTTGAAAGGGTATGGTCCCAGATCTCGCGTCAGCATGACCGCGAGTGACCATTACCCTTATCAAAACCCCCACTAGCTAAAGACTTATCTGTGTCCGTGCGGGCACGCGCGGACACAGAGGTCGAATCCAATCTGCCTAATGATGGAAGAGGACTTACCTGGAGTATGAGAACGGTATAACAATGCGGCGTGGCACCGCATCTAGTGTATGAAAACGGTGTACGCATAGCGATGCGGCCTAGCACCGCATCCTGTGAACACTTCTATCAATACATGGGATCTTGATAACAGCAACAGTCACCACAAGTGGCGATGCGGCCCGGCACCGCATCCCACAGTCTTTGCCAGAAGGACAACGCGGGAATAACGGCAGTTACCGCAGGTAGCGATGCGGCACGGCACCGTATCCTGCCCACAAGGCAAGTGGGACTGACATTACAGAGCAAGTGGCACCAATGACAGTCACCTGTCAGGCCATACGTAAGCAACAGACTGACACTGCAGTAGGACGTGGCTTCACCTCCACAACCGACAAGCCTGACACACCTGCATAAGGGCTGCACGTCGTCGTCAGTCCGTCCCTTCAACTCCTCCTTCACTACTACTATCACACTTTGCTTCCCAAGCAAATTACTGATTCTCACGCCGGAGAGTGGTAACAAGGAGCACCCCCCCACCCCATCCTCCTTGTTACGAGTCACGGATTGTTTCCTTGTGCAGGAGATCACCGGCGGACGATCCGGCCAGCAATCCTCGAGAGGAAGGGATTAACCCTTCTTGACGAGACCAATGTGTTAACCCTGCCTGGTTAACCATTGTTTCATCACCAAATCTTATTAACTTTTTTGTTACGTCTTACTAAAATGCCTTTTAATAATTAAAATTTTTAGTCATTTTGTAAAACTTAGAAACTGAAGGGACTATATGTGTTAAATAATCAAACTTGTAAAATCAACCAAACAGAAAGCCCGCCTTTTAGGGGGTCTTCTTCGGCAAAGTCGCCAATTTCCGGTCATATCGGATCCCTAAAAATTGTTCGTTAACTCGTTTTTTTCGTTAATGTTTATCTCCATCATAATCAAAACTAACAACTCGTTTGTGTCACATATAAGCTGCAAATTATGCTTATCCGCTAACTCGTTTAACTCCAAAATCCCATCATCCTCTCGATCCGTTATATCTTCAATTCGAGGATAAATATACGCCTCTTAACCCAATGCGACCTCATTCCCACACAATTTCACAGCCAATTTTGTCTCTATATTTGGCCAGAGCCGCGTCGATATACCAGACTCCAATTACGCAATTCTTGTACATAACATCGTAGACTGGTACGTATATTACATGCTATTTGTTTGTTTTATCATATAGAACAAAACCCCCATAGTTATTTCAACTTACAAAACTGTTATATTCCTATATCAGAAATTTGTTTTATCATATAGAACAAAACCCCCCATACTATAGCAAAACTCTTGGCCCACTTGAAACAAATTGCAAACAAATTACACTATATGAGACTCCAACCCATAACCTCCATATTAGTAAACTTTTCATAGACTTGTAAAAAAATCTATACTACAGTGTCCCACCATTTTTAAATTTAATAAAGTTTACATCTTTTATTGTTGTTAATTGTAACGCATTCCTAAAAAAATTGCTAATTTAGCTAGAGTAAATGATAATTCAAATGAATTATCCAAGTTATTGATGGAGATGAATGGGTAATGCAAATCAATAGCCACAATTCTTATTACTATTTTGTATTGTTTACTTTTCTGTTATTACTAATATTAATTTCTTATAACATTTTATATAAGGTTTCGTCGGATTGGGGTGATTTGATGAAAGTTTAGGAAATTTCAATAGGTGATACTTGTGTTTTTAAATGGCCAACAAGATAATGTAAGTTGTTGGTTGCAAAAGCTTCAAAACCTATAACACGACTTATGATTCAATCGTTAGGCAAACTTATGTTGGTCATACATTTCTATCTTTTGGTAAGCTTTTTGCATTGTGTTTTTAAATATTATGTATCGCTCAACAACATTGCCACAATAAAGTTGGAACTTTGTGATTTTTTGCTCAAGTTTTTTATCTGTTGGTTTTGCTCATTTGTTTTGTTTAAATTATGTTCTTTTTCATTCTATGTAGTTTATAAAATTTATGTTAACTATTTAAATTATGTATATTACTATAAACTATTTAATACACCGTATGGCATATTTATAAGTGTTTAAAATATTTAAACTATTTATATCACCATAAACTATTTATTTATATTAATAATCTAAGTCAAATTTCGGATCAAGTCATCAAAGAATGTTGCGTATCCTTAATCCTTAACATAACAATATTCAATTAATTATTATATAACGTTTAAATGAGGAAACTATTTAATACTCCATATTTATGCTTACATAAGTTGGGGAAAGTTACTATACAAATAAACTTAACGTACTAAACATACGAATTGCATGAAAAGGACAAAAGGAGGCGGTGACATTTTTGTAATTATCTGCTTGTAGGGTAATTATCAAAATTACTCTACAAATGATACTGTAGAGTAATTTTAATCTTTTGTAGAGTAATTTTGTAAATATTCATGTAGAGTAATTTTGGTCTTGTAGGGTAATTATCAAAATTACACTACCCCCCCCCCACCCACCCCCAAAAAAAACTGTAGAGTAATTTTGATCTTTTGTAGAGTAATTTTGTAAAATATTCATTTAGAGTAATTTTGGTCTTGTAGGGTAATTATCAAAATTACACTACCCCCACCCCCCAAAAACCTAAAAAAACTACCCCCCCAACCCAAACTAAAAACTAAAAACTAAACCATAAAGCTAAACCCCATAAGTAAATGCTAACAAAATTACTCTACAGGACCATTTTACAAAATTACTTTACAGGATCATTTGTAGAGTAATTTTGAATTGTAGGTTGTTTGATAAACTTGTAGGGTAATTTTGATTCACTTGTAAAAGTAATTTTGATGCAGCGTAATTTTGATACACTTGTAGTAATTTTGATAATTACCCTACAAGAACAAAATTACTCTATAAGAACATTTTACAAAATTACTCTACAAAAGATCAAAATTACTCTACAAGAGATCAAAATTACTCTACAAGAGTAATTTTGATAGTTACTGATAATTACAAAAATGACACCGTGTTTTTTTATCTTTTCCTTCAGTTCGTACGTTTTGTACGTTAACTTTATCTGTATTTGATTTTTATCCTACATAAGTTTTAGATATTGTTCAAAACAAGTTTTAACCATTTATGTATGAATTCAGCATATGTTTAAGTAGGTAGGGTAAGATCCGGTACAAAACAATCTTAACCTATAAAGTGTAGGAAATCCGGTCAAACGAACTTCGATTGAGCTCATTCCAGCGGCATTGGAACCGGCTCGTCGAAACCTAACCAGAAACCCTAACCCCTTAAACCTAAACCCCTAATTCTAACCCCTAAAGCTAAACACTAAAGTTAAACCCTAAGGTTAAACCTATGCTAAACTCTACGCTAAACCCTAAAATCTAAATTATAAACCCTAGAAGCTAAACCCTAAATGCTAAACCCTAAGGCTTTACCCTAAAACTAAACCCTAAATGCTAATGCCAAACCCTAAAACTAAACCCTAAAGCTAAACCCTTAAGTTAAAATCTAAAGCTAAACCCTAAAAGTTAAACTCTAAACCCTAAAAGCTAAACCCTATATATATTTGAATAGGATTCGACGAGCCGGTTCTAACGCAGCTGGAATGAGGTTAATCGGAGTTCGTTTGACCCGGTTTCCTACATTTTGTATGTTAAGATTGTTTTGTATTTGATCCTACCCCTAAGTAGGTATGTATGAATTCAACATATGTTTATTAACATATACCTATCATGTGACCAAACATGTTTTTTTTAGGAATGACGGTTGACACATTTATTCCTATTAATACAAAGATTATGGATCTTGACATATTGGACATCTTCCAAAAAGTTTTTTTAGTTTAGTTTTATATCTGAAAGTTGAATATAATAGATTGTGAAATGAGTGTGTGAATACCAAATTAATATATGATTTGTTTATTTGGAAAACTCAAAATCCCATGTTGTATTTTCTCAATTTTTAAGTTGTGGTTGAATGTGTTGGTTAACATTCGGTTGTTAATTTTTTTTATACTTTTGTTGAACATATCTTGCGCTGGGAGCCTAGTTATCTTGTGATGTTATTTAATGTTTATCTTTTAATTTGCAGATCTATAGTGATGGTCGTAGCCAGAAATTCAATATGGAAAGAGTAACTGTTGTTCGTCTGGAGACACCTTAATTATTAATAAAAGTAAAAAAATATATAATTTTTATACTCAATGCATTTTAACTATATTTTCACTTTGTCAGTAAGTAATTTATGTAATATGTTACTTTTGTATTTATATTATTTATACACTTTGTGATAGTGTAGATCAAATTTTCCGACCCGCGAAGTTCGCGAGTGATAACCTAGTCCTATATATAGGGTAGGGTAGGGTTCATGCGAGAACCACCTTTATTGCAAGAATCGCGAGAACCAATGTGAACATGGGGCAATACTGTAAATACATAATAAAATTGAGATTAAGCGTCGCCTCCGAAACACCTGACATTAAGCACCTCCTCATAAACACCCACGATTAGGTCTCCTGGACTTCAAAATTTGTCCTCTCAATTCACTTTCATCACTCCAGAATCTCCAGAATCTCCAAAATTCATCATCTGTCATCTCGATCTTACCATTCATCCTTTATTCGTAGTATGTTTGAAATTAGGGCACAAATAAAAGAATCATCGATCATATATGCGAAATTAAGGCAATAAGAATAGAATTATTGAAGATTGTGGCATAATTGGGGAGAATTTGAAGAACAAACGTCCAATGAACTCGCTTATTGTCAGAATATCCAGTGTCATCACCTGACATTAAGCACCTCCTCATAAACACCCACGATTAGGTCTCCTGGACTTCAAAATTTGTCCTCTCAATTCACTTTCATCACTCCAGAATCTCCAGAATCTCCAAAATTCATCATCTGTCATCTCGATCTTACCATTCATCCTTTATTCGTAGTATGTTTGAAATTAGGGCACAAATAAAAGAATCATCGATCATATATGCGAAATTAAGGCAATAAGAATAGAATTATTGAAGATTGTGGCATAATTGGGGAGAATTTGAAGAACAAACGTCCAATGAACTCGCTTATTGTCAGAATATCCAGTGTCATTACACCATTCTGTGAATTTGTAAGTTTATACACTCTGTTTTGCACGTTTATATGTTAAAATGACGTTTAATGGTCGATTCAGATCTTTTATATGTGAATATGAGGCTTAAATCTTAGTTTCATATGTGCATTAGTGAAAATGGTGTGATGTATATAATTTTTGAGGGGTTAGGGGCGACTGTCGTGATAGCACGATCTGTAATGTGGTATTTATGTGTTTTTGTATATAGTTTTGTTACTGATTATTGTTAAATATGATTGGTGGTAATACGAAATTCAATTTGTCAAGGGTTGGGGTTTTTTTATTGAAGCAAACCTGTAGATAAGGTCAGTCATGTTAATGCACATGTGTATAGTTATGCACATATGCATATTTTGCCATATTAGTTTAACAAGGTCAGTCATATTGATGAAAATGCGTATAATTATGCACATGTGCATAATTTGATAGAATAGGTTAATAAGGTCAATTATGCACAAAACCCGTTTCCCAGATATATTTAGAATGGAACAAGATAAACGATGCCTGGTGGCGGACCGGTACAATCAGGATAATAGAAACTTTATATAGGTTTGGAATTGGTCGAGAAGCCGAAGCTCGGTCGAAGAATTACTGGAATGGGCACGAGTTGATCGGGCTCCTCGATAATGTCACTTTGTCCGATGGCAAAAATGGTTGGGAATGGTTCGGAGGTAATGACTCTGATTTTTCGGTCAAGACTGTCAAAAACTTCCTGTATAGCGGCTCCGATTTCAGCAGCAGGCACGTTGTGAAATGGTCGAAATGGTTCCCAAAAAATGAAATATTTTTGTTTGGAGGGCGTTTTTAGATCGTATTCCCACGCTGAATGCACTCCGGGATTAGAACTGTTGGGGCGGATACGTGAAATGTTGTCTGTGTGAAGATGGCGATGAAACAACTGAACACCTTCTTTGTTCATGCAGGGTAGCGTCGACTGTTTGGTATCACATCAATCAGTGGTGCAAGGTGAGTCCTTTTATTCTGTTTTTGGCTAAAGATATCGTAATTGCCTCTGAGTTTTGCAACCTGGAT
The DNA here is from genome assembly GCF_002127325.2 of Helianthus annuus. Taxonomy (NCBI): domain Eukaryota; kingdom Viridiplantae; phylum Streptophyta; class Magnoliopsida; order Asterales; family Asteraceae; genus Helianthus; species Helianthus annuus. Next base: position 141,945,402 of record NC_035438.2, on the reverse strand, counting down.
AGAGAAGTGAAAGAAGCTTTATATGGCATTATGTTCATGACAAGTTGGTGTATATGGTTAGCCAGGAACAATAAAAGGTTCTCGGAGAGTCAAGTTAAACCCGGAGAGATTATCTGTAATATTAAGTCCGTCGGTTTTTTATGGTATAAGAATCGGTCCACAAAGAGGTCCGTGAGTTGGGAAAAATGGTGTAGTTTCGATATAAGGTAGCTGCTAGTTTTCGGTCTTTAGGTTCTTATGTTGAGTTGGTGTTTTTCATTTTGCTGTAATGGTTGGTTCGGCCGCCTCTGTTTTGGAGGTTGGCTTCTATGAATAACATTTGCATTTAAAAAAAAAACTTATGCACATGTGCATAGTTTGTCATAATAGTTTTGTTACTAATTAATGTTAAGTATGATTGGTGGTATCACGAAATTTGATTTGGTAAGTGTCACACCCCAACCGATGGCGGAATCATCGGGGCATGGCACTGAGCGAAACAGATTGTTCAAAAGTTTCCACAACAACTATTCATAAAATCCAGTTATAGATACGTCCCATACCGTATCCCGAATAAACAAATACATTATTACAGATAACATCCAAACAAGTAATTCTGTTCCGACAACTCAGATTTAACATAAATAATTATTGTTCAATGCTTCTAAGACCCAGCCTGACAAGATCTACAGACAACTATGCCCTAGTTGCTTGTTCCTGACAGACAACTATTTGTTGGGGGCCTCTAAAGCTTTATTCTAGCTTCACTTCCCTAGCAAGAAAATATATTAAACACATGTCACATACGTTAAAATAAAGTCAATGCATAAAATGTAAAGGTGAGCATACAAGTTTAATAATAGCATATAGAGATCAAGACATCGTCAATGAACACGATGACGAAACGGTCTAAGAAGGGCTTACACACGCGATTCATCAGATCCATAAAGACCGCGGGTGCGTTAGTTAGACCAAAAGGCATAACAACGAATTCATAATGGCCATATCGGGTTCGAAAAGCGGTTTTGGGGATGTCTTCCTCTTGAATCCGCAATTGATGATAGCCTGAACGCAGATCGATCTTCGAGAAACATTGGGCACCTTGCAGCTGATCAAATAGGTCGTTGATTCGAGGCAAAGGGTATCGGTTCTTAATGGTTAGTTTATTCAACTCCCGATAGTCGATGCACATCCGGAAAGATCCATCCTTCTTTTTGACGAAAAGGACTGGCGCGCCCCATGGAGAGGTGCTCGGGCGAATAAAGCCTTTTTCAAGCAATCCCTGGAGTTGATTCGAGAGTTCCCGCATTTCGGATGGAGCGAGTCGATACGGAGCTTTGGCAACAGGATTAGCTCCAGGAATAAGGTCAATACGAAAGTCGATATCATGACTTGGCGGTAGTCCAGGAAGATCATCAGGGAACACCTGAGGAAATTCATGAACCACTGGAACGTCTTTGACTTCAACCTTCTTTTTCTTTTCCTTCTCCTCTAATACAATGTTGGCCAAGAAGGCTTGGTATTCCTTGCGGAGATACTTGCTGGCTTGGACGCATGACATGAGCTTGAGACCTTTCGACGCAGTTTCACCGTACACACATAACAAATCACCATTCGCGAGCGAGAATCGAATCATCTTTTCAAAGCACACAACTTCAGCATGGTTTTCGCGAAGAAAGTTCATGCCTACTATGACGTCGAAACTTCCGAGTTGCATCGGAATAAGGTCGATTGGAAAGATGTGATTGTTGAGCTCCAGAGTACAATCATGGAGAACAGAGTTAACGGCGACAGTTCTTCCAGTAGCGACTTCGACTTCGAATGACGAGGACAGATAAGAGCGCTTACGACTAAGGAGCTTCTCGAATTCAAACGACACAAAGCAGTTATCGGCTCCAGTATCAAACAAACACAATGCATAAATACCATTCATAAGGAACGTACCATTAACCACGTTGTTATCCGCCTAAGCCTGACGGGCATTGATGTTGAAGGTTCGAGCATGGGCTGCTTGCTGCTGTTGCTGAGGCTGCTGTTGTTGCTGCTGGGGCTGCTGGGGCTCTTGCTTAACCACCCTGTTCGGGCACCTGTTTGCAAAGTGGTTAGGATCACCACATGCAAAGCAGACTCGAGCATTGACTGCAGGTGCTTGAGCTGCTTGTTGGCCTTGAGGGGCGGGGAGTAGAGCTTGCTTGACAGTAGCTTGCACTGGGGCTTGACGGGGACCAAAACGACAGTTCGCAGTGAAATGACCGTAAAGGTTGCAGTGAGCGCAAAAACGACAGGCTAGACCCACTGGATGATGATACGAGCATGTCGGGCAGAGCGGGTGAGGGCCTGTGCATGCACGCTTCGCTGACGGTGCATTGATCACTGGAGCTGAGCGGTGGTGCTATTGCTGCTGAGCTGGTACAGCTTGTAGAGGAGCAGCAGTTGTTGCGGCAGCACAGCTCTTGTTGCTGGAGCTGTTGTTGTTGTGCTTCTTCTTTCTTCTTGATGACTTGGAGAATTGAGCAGTGGCGGTGTTGGTGGATGCTGTTGCGGTGGCTTGGTGCAAAGACTTGGTTTGCTTATCCCAAAAGCCAGACTTCACTCGCTTGTCATTGATCTCAGCGGCGAGTAGGTAAGTCTATTCAATCGTTGCTGGCTTGGCGGCGTGAACAAAGTCGGCTACATAATCGGGCAAAGCTCGAATGTACTTCTTGATGGTTTGGTCTGGGGTCTTGACCTGATCGGGACATATGATGCTAAGCTGCTTGAAGCGAGCAGTGAGAGCAGCGTTGTCTCCATCCTTCTGCTTGATGGTCCAAAACTCGTCCTCCAGCTTTTGGCGTTCATGACGAGGGCAGAATTCGTCGATCATAATTGCCTTCAACTCCTCCCATGTTAGCTCGTAAGCTGCATCATTTCCGCGCTTGTTCCTTTCGGCTGTCCACCAGTCTAGAGCACGGGACTGGAAGACGCCTGTAGCATTGAGAGTGCGGAGATTTTCAGGACATCCGCTTTGTCGCAGAGTGACTTCGACTGAGTCGAAGCAGTGAAACATGGCGGTAGGGCCATCTTCTCCGGTGAACTCTTTGGGTCCGCATGCTTTGAACTGCTTGAAACTAAAAGCAGCCTTGTTTGCATCTTTGGGAGCGTCTGTTCGCGATTCTTCAGACGACTTGCTGGCGTTCTCATAAACGTTGCTCACAGCCTTTGCTACACTTTTGGCGATGATGGCGGCGAGACGCTTGTGTCTCTTCACTTGACGAGTCAGGTGGTGTCGGGATCCAGACGACGACATGGTCTGCAACAGACATCGTCACAGGACTCAACGCAACGAAATCGAATCTCACCTCACACGCCTAGACTACTAAAGCTTAAGAACACGTCGAAACACATATTGCATAAACACATAGGCACATAACCACAGATACACGTAATCATATAGCACCGAAGCACGTAGAGCACATAGATCACGGAAACACACAAGAACGTAGAGCACGGAAACATATAAACACAGAACACATTCCTATTTAGTCGCAGAGGTAGTCAGAATACAGAAACCTATCATTCAAAGCTCGTGTGTCGTTCGTATATATTGGTCTCGTATAGTATATCGAGTAGCATCGTATAGTCGTATAGCGTGTCGAATGGTATAGTATAACTGTATTTCGTAGCATAGTATCGTCTAGAACTATAGCAACTTGTTACCATTTTGAGATAGGATAGCGATACGAGTCGTGTGTTAATTGGAGTGATAGCAAAAATCGAGCGATCATAAAAATTAAACATTTAAACAGGCAAACACACTCAAAACACATAAAATCGACGAATCATCAGAGTTGCATCTGCCAACTCATAACACAAAATCCAGAATTGGATTGTGTGCGGCTACTAGACATTGACTACCCAAAGTGATTCGACTATTCGTAGTAGACCCGTCGTCACTTTCCAACTTTCGGGATCGCGTTTCTGCCTCGATTCTTGGGCATTCCGCGCGTATTCCCTAGGTCATACTTGTGAGTTCAGGTCGTTGGAGTCCGTCGAGACTTTGGTGAGATGAGTAAAAGTTGGAATAAGTTGCCAAGATTCGGGTTTCACCCCTGGCTTAGCAATTTCTTCCTTGTTTTAGCAAAATTTTGAGGAAGTTGAGCAGAGAATTCGGTCGAGAGTTTGTGGTTTCCACACCTATTCCCGATAAATAATCTTCTCATTTGTGAATAAATTGCAGCCGGAACAAATAATTTAGTCGAGAGTTTTGAGGCTTTCACACCTAATCTTGACCAAATTACTCGTTCGGCGTCAGATGGTGAGGTGATAGCTGTGTAGTGCAAAGCAAGAAATATGAGGCATATAGGCTTGGTCTGTTGGTTCCTAACTATAGTCTAGGTCTCTAAGACAGCGACCCAGACTAGGTTGTGTCTAGCCTAATTCCCTATAGTTATGGCTCTGATACCAATCTGTCACACCCCAACCGATGGCGGAATCATCGGGGCATGGCACTGAGCGAAACAGATTGTTCAGAAGTTTCCACAACAACTATTCATAAAATCCAGTTATAGATACGTCCCATACCGTATCCCGAATAAACAAATACATTATTACAGATAACATCCAAACAAGTAATTCTGTTCTGACAACTCAGATTTAACATAAATAATTATTGCTCAATGATTCTAAGACCCAGCCTAACAAGATCTACAGACAACTATGCCCTAGTTGCTTGTTCCTGACAGACAACTATTTGTTGGGGGCCTCTAAAGCTTTATTCTAGCTTCACTTCCCTAGCAAGCAAATATATTAAACACCTGTCACATACGTTAAAATAAAGTCAATACATAAAATGTAAAGGTGAGCATACAAGTTTAATAATAGCATATAGAGTTCGAATAGTTTACGCATAACCAGCACGTACACAGGGGGAACTGATGCATGTTAATTATCGACATGGATCTATCGATACCAACGACTACGGGTTGACTGTCCGAGACAGTTCGCAACACATGATTACCACCGTAATCCATGCAAGTAATTGTCTTTAACAACCCCCGTGAGAACGGGTGCTGAGTCCAAACTATAGTACTATGTTGTTAAGGCAGGTAGACAACATTCCACGTGTAAACATAACAACAAGCATTCATTTAGTCACGTAATACATGCAATCGGTTAGCGTTCAAATAGTTTGAATAGTGTGTTCGATTGTGATTTTGATAAGTAACGTATGTAACACCCAAAAGTGCTAAAGCAAAAAGGGATTCGAGTATACTCACAGTGATTGATTATGGATTGAAGGGAGCACTGAGAGTAGGGTTAGCCTGAATAGTTCGACAGCATAACGATAAGTAACGCGGAAAATGCAAACAAGTGTAAATGGATCGAATAGCCTGGTCGATCGAACAGCAGGTTCGATCGAACGGGCTGTTCGTTCGGTTTGAAAGTCCGTTTGAACAGTCCTGTTCGATCGGCCGGTAGGCTCGATCGGCTAGACCATTCGAGTGGGTTGTTTCTTCCTCTGAGAAGGATGTGTTTGTGTATGATGGTTTGAACTTTTGAAGTTTTTGTTGTAGCATTTGAGAACACTGAAGTGTTCTTACCTTTCAGGTCGATCGATCGAACGGTCTGTTCGATCGGCCGGCTTAACCGATCGGTTAGGAACTTCAGAAGTGATCCTCAGCAGGATGTCACTCGATCGAACAGCATGCTCGATCGGGTGGCACTCCATACTACGAACGAGTTGTAAAATCGATTAAGTGTTGAAGCATAGTATCTCATGATCCGAAGAGTAATGTTTACCAATCGAGTAGCATATTCGATCGAACATCACCTCGTCAATAGTATACTTCATGAAGTTTGAAAGTGTGGGACCATGTGCTAGCCGATCGGCTGGTATGTCCGATCGGCTGGGCTGTTCGTTCGGACAGCCTAGCCGTTCGGCCAGCAATTCTGACCTGGTCGGCCTTTCGTCTACCACTTGGCTGTTTTGATTGTTTTGATATGATTTCAAGGTATTTTGACAGCGAGTTAAACCATAGAACGTGGGTTCTTACTTGCTTTACCGGTTCGGACAGGAATCACCCAAGTCCGGCCAGTGAATTGTTCGGAACGGTAGTTTGATGTTTAACCCGAAAATGTTAAGATTCTTGCAAATCTTAGTTTGTTTATGTGGAAATCGGTTAGATATAAGCTATTCATGGTTGAATGAGGCCAATGTATGATGTTCTTCAAGAACACCATGATGGCATCATCCAAGTACACTTAGATCTTGGTGATTTCACGGTTAGAATTCAAGTTTTGAAAGATAGAAAGGTGTAGAATCGTGTAATGATAAAAAACGTACAAGAATTAGAGTGAAAACTTACCGGAGTTGAGAGAAAAGGTGTAGAACAAGGGCTGGTTCGGTCAGAGCTTTCCAAAAGTAGAAAGAGTGACAATGACAGGGCTATTTATAAGCTCCAAAAGAGGAAAGTGTCAACCGATCGGCCAGGACCTCCGATTGAATGGCCTGCTCGATCGAACAACCTGTTCGATCGGCTGGCCTGTTCGATCAGCAACCCTTTTCGAGTGCTTCGCGACGGTTTTCGATATTTCGATTTCGATGGACAATGATACGAATACGATAGAGTTCCTAGTCAAATTACTTTCAGTCCCACTACTATATCTAACATACAATCATCTGTAATTCGCGTTTCGATGTCGGTTTCGATTGAGTTTGATTGCTTTTCGAGTTTCGATTGATCACCACACAAATCATAAAGTAAACACGCACAGGTAACACATAAGGCACACACACACGTATAAACATACCAAAATTCGCGTAATTCGAGTTTCGAGTTTGATGATAGTTAGATCGGTTTGATTACTGATTAGTTAACTTTATCACATTGTTACTTCCTACTATTCACAGTCGTAAATCGGTCGCTTTGGTTAAACATTTGATCATTTCATTTAGACAACACTTACTCCACATAATACAGAAGCAAAAGAAACATTAATAGTCAAAGAAGTCAAAGTTGACTTGGACTTTGACTTTGACATTCGAAAACACGGGGTGTTACAGTAAGGGTTAAGTTTTGTTATTGAAATAAACCTGTTGATAAGGTCAGTCATGTTAATGCACATGTGCATAGTTATGCACATATGCATATTTTGTCAGATTAAGTTAATATGAATGTATTACCGCATATGCACACGTGCATTATTACCTTAAAACATAAACATTGTACATATTATATGTAATATGTTTACTTCACATGTGCATACATGAAATAGTTGATGTAATATATGTAATGTATGCAGGAAAAAATTATTCGAAACTGCTCATGGATTGACAACAAAGACGTATTTGATTAATAGGTTAACGGATGAAAAATACCAGGGAAAATGATGGACGAAGAGGCGTTGAAACAAGAGGAGTGTTGGAAGATAGTTATGAAATGGAAAGAAGATCAGAAGGTGTGAGGTTGTGAACTAATGCGAATGTTATGTAGGTAGTTTGTGGATATGCAATTTATAAAGACAATCTTTTTTTTTCTTGATGTCTTTTGATTGTAATATGTGGGTAGTTTTTACAATAACGGTTGATATAAGAAGTTTGACGTGTACGATGTCTTATATGGTGGTTGATGGGTTAAAACTCTATTTGATTGTTCAGGTATATTGGTATGTTTGTTAATATTTGATGTATTATGTTGTTTGGTATAGAAAATGTTGGTATTGCACATGCAAAGTTTGATATAGCATATCATATTACGTATGTGGTACCCTATTACGTATGGGGTACCACATTGCGTATGATGATGTATATGTAAAGGAAAACGGATTACATGTAGTTAAGATATTCATGTATGCACAATGTATGCACATGTGCATTCGTCGAAACAATAACAATATGTAGTGAAACATTAAACATGTATGCACATGTGCATTGTTTGAAACAATTACCATGTGGGTGAAACAGTAAACATGTATACACATGTGCATTTTTTAAAACAGTAACCATGTTGGTAATATATGTTAGGTGGTCAATAATGAAATTACATACGCTTATGTATAATAAGTAATTGATATCAAAGTATCATGATCACAATCATAAACTATGAATACGTATACAGACAGTGCAAAATGATTGTAAACAAAAAGAATAAAGCTTAGAAACTGTTTGTCATTATATATAGGATAATCAAGAATCGTTGAATGCTTTATGACGTCTGGATGAATGTCTACACGCCTAGATGAATGTCTACGAGGTTGCTCAGGTTCATATATATATGCAGGGTCTTTAGCATCATCATCAACATCTTCATCAATATCATTGGAATCAACGTCCTCCTAACTGTTAATCGTACTGTTTATAATTGGGATGTATTCAGCATCAACATCGGGTATCCAATATGGTGTGCCATTAGGTGTAGAAGTCGTAATTGTTCCTGTATAAATAAAAAGAAAAACATATAAGATTGTGATTAATATGGTATATGGTGTGATTAATATGGTATATGGTGTGTATACGCACGATGTATAAATGTTTAACAATTTTTTTTGGTGATGAGTATGGGGTGTTGGTAATGTGATGCACATGTGCATAATTATGTACTGATGGTTAACAGTTTATTTGTGATGATTATGGATTGTTGGCACATGTGCATGTTCATGTTAATGATGGTTAACAGTTTACGGATGACGAGTATGGGTGTTATCAACATAATGCACATGTGCATGATCGATGACGAGTATGGGTGTTATCAACATAATGCACATGTGCATGATCGTTATATTGATCAAGCAGATAAACAAAAAAATGAACAATTTATATAAACAATGATACAGGAACATAGAGTAACCAAGCAAATGTTAAATAAACAATGATATAGTAACATAGAGTAGTAAAGCATGTAAAAACTAGAAAAACAAACAATGAACAATGATAAATAAACACTGATATAGGAACATAGAGTTATCAAGCATGTAAAAACTATTTATGTATACTACCTTTAGTCTCCTATCGTATAAATTGTAATTGTTGGTATAAATTGTGTTGGATCGTCGTGTGACCCTAACGAGTTAATCTGAGTAGTTCATCATCAAAAACAAAGGCGGAATCAATGTAATTGATGTCAAACAGCTTGTTTTCCTTTAATTTTCCTCTTATATTGATTTCATGAGCTTTTACAGTTCTGATAACAATTCGGCAGCACCTCGGCTCTCAAACAATGACTACTAATTCCGTGTGAAATGATCAGATAACATCAGTATTTATAGGGTGGTTAATTCCGCTTGAAACCATCTCAAGCGAAATTAAGAGTTCATGCGGAATTACCTAATTCCGTGCGGAATTAGTAATTCCGTGTGAAACACCTAATTCCGTGCGAAATTACACTAGTGTAATTTCGTGCGGAATTACCCTAAAACACTGTTTCTCAATTTCCGTGCCCTAATCTAACTAGTACATTACAAGACTCTATAAAGACGAAGTTAACAGACATCAGTGCACCAACAGACTCCCCCTTGGATGTTGATGAAGTCTTTAGCATCCTGTCTTCAGTCTTTAGTCTTGATCTTTCGTTCTCTGCCTTGAATTGTCTTGACATTGTAAAGCATCCTTCAATATTCTATCTTCAAACTTTAACCTTCAATCTCCCCTTTGAATGTTGATCCAGAATTCTTCTGACTCCCCCTTTCACAAACTCCCCCTCTCGATATGCTGGGACTTGAATTCTGGTTCAAACTTTAACATGTTCTTTGCCATGGGGATTTCACTCCTGTTTCCTGTTTCTCAAACAACTAACACTATAATCTATTCAATCTTAAAAACTATTAACTGTTCATCAATTTTTAGAAATCCACTTAAGTATTCAGGTTCAAATTAATGACCCTGATTACTCAATTTATCTACCAAGTCCAACTTAATGACCTTGGTTGATACATGACAAAAACAAACTGATTTTTGTTCAACATTTTCAAATTTTTCCTGAAAATTACAAGTTTCAAGTTAATGAACTTGTTTTGACTTTCCAATTTCTCAATTAGTATATTAAGCTCCCAACTCATCATCCAGCTTAGAATCTTTCTGCATCTGCTCCAACCTTTTGAATCTGAAGATCAACTCCCCACTTTGGTTTGTCGGAAAATAAAGCAGAAATGAAAAATCTTTTTGGATTTTTAATAAAGTTTCTAAACTAGAAAATAAAATACAGGAATTAAAATGCAGAATGTAAACTATTTACAAACATATTTTTGGTGAGCGTGTTAGGGAATCATATCAGCTTTTGACAAGTTACTAGCACTGTTAAGCTTGATAGCATACTAAGTCTTAAACAATTCACTTAGATTGTCGATATGCTGATCCTCTTAAATTTTCATACAAACTTCAAGCTGTTCAGGATACGATTTAGGTGAATTAAAGACTTAAACTTATACGTGTGTCCCACCTCTTGAATATACTCCCGTATCCAGATCCTAATATTCAGTCTCACAGGTGAGTATACCACAGATGATATCTGTAAAAGGGTTAGATGCGAAACTGTGAGAGCTCAAGTCAGAACTTCTGTTCAGCAGAGAGATGACGGTTCGACTTTAGGTGTGTTCCCTTTAGAGAATCTTTTCTTCAACAGCACATGATTAGCATTTTGCAATGTTTAATCATTTTTATGTTGAGGGCGGTGCTATATTTCAAGCAATGCAGAAAGTATTATACGGGGACTAGGCCATTGCTTCCGCAAACTCAGAAGTCATGGGATAATACCCCAGATATCACTGAGTATAAAGACCTAGTATTTCAGAAAAAAGGACCTTTCAAACAAGATTTCAGGGGTTATCTATATATTCAAGATTTGTTCCCCACAAAATAAGCAAGTTTGAATTTTAGGTTTATATCCCAAACAAGATTTACTAAATTTATAAAAACCTATCGACATATCATCAGCGAGACTGTTTAAAAACTTTAAAACTTTACATTTCTTTAGCGTACCGTAACTGTCAAGCCGATGTACTATCATTTTCCCTTTTTACACAAGCTCTTTTCCAGTTTTCTATTGTTTTTGGATTTTGAAATTTTCTCATGTTTTTGGATTTTTGAAATTTTTTACTGTTTTTGTATTTTCTGAAAATATAATACTCCCCCTAAATACCAAAACAAATAAAAAATCGTCAAACCATTGCAGATTGTTTCTCAAGATCATCATCTACAATGTTATCCTCATCAACGCCAATAATCCCATCTGACACCGATAAAAGCTTCATACCGTTCAGTTTTAAAAGATATTTAAAATGAGTTTTATCAAAAGCTTTGGTATGTAAATCAGCTTTCTGTTCGTCAGTGTGGATTTTCTCAATTCGTATCAACTTCTTCTCGAAGCAATCTCAGATGAAGTGATGACGAATTTCGATATGTTTCGTTTTAGCGTGATGAACATGATTTTTCGTGATATTAATCGCAACCTCATTATCAACAAATATAGGGGTGTTAAGAAATTGCAAACCATAGTCGCGCATCTGTTGTTGGATCCACAAGATCTGTGAGCAGCAACTGCTAGCAGATACATACTCGGCTTCACATGTGGATAAAGCCACAGAGGTTTGCTTCTTACATTGCCAGTTGACCAAACGTGGTCCAAAGAACTGACAAACCGCTGTTGTTGATTTTGCGTTAACTTTGCAGCTTCTGTAGTCGGAATCAGAATACCCTTCGAGCATGAAATCGCCTGTTTTTGGATACCACAACCCCAATGATGCAGTTCCTTTCAGGTAGCGTAATATCTGTTTCACAATCACCATCTGCGAAGCTCTGGGGCTTGACTGAAACCGTGCTGCGAGGCATGTTGGATACATGATATCGGGTCTTGAAGCAGTTAAGTACATCAGTGATCCGATCATGGAACGATACATCGTTTCATCTACCCTGTCTCCGGTGAGATCTGGGTTTATCCCATGATTCGTCGCTAAAGGGGTTGAAGCTGGAGTAGATCCTGACATCCTAAATTTCTCTAAGATATCATGAACATACTTCGTCTGGTGTATGAAAATTCCCTCATGTAGTTGATCAACTTGAAGTCCCAAGAAGAATTTCATCTCCCCCATCGATGACATTTCGAATTTTTGCTTCATAACTGATTCAAAATCTTTGCACAAACTTTCATTCGTTGACCCAAATATGATGTCGTCCACGTATATCTGAACTATCAGAAGATGTCCGTCAACCTTTTTGGTGAAGAGAGTGGCATCCACTTTTCCACGGATGAAGCTGTTGGCTAGCAGGTGTTGAGACAATGTCTCGTATCAAGCTCTCGGGGCCTGGCGTAAACCATACAACGCCTTTTGTCTTATATGACAATAAGCATGGCCCATAGGCACTTCATCACTAATGGATGTTTGATAATTGATCATCTTTATTGACGACTTAACCCTTGATTTACAAATCATTAATTTGGGTTTTGGAATCCTTTGAAGGATTCTTATATAAGAATGACGCGTGCGATTTTAACGAATCGCATCTGCCAAGAACGTTAACATGTTTACAGAGGTTAACAGGAATCTGAACCTTTTAATCAGGTCTTACCATCTTGGCCGGGTCTTATAATGACACTAGGCTAGGTTTTACCATTAAGATTCTTTATTTAGGAGGCAGATTAATTTAAAAGGAAAGATTTTTGATTTATTTCATATAAGAATGTATCTAATCACAATAATGAAATTTATAACTTAACATTCCATTAATCATAATAATGATTACACACTGCCCTAAACGGGACTTTTAATTAGACAAAATACCTACACAGAGGTTCACAGAAAACAAGTCCACGCAGGGACTAAATACAAGGATAGGTGTCCACACAGGGACAAAAAAGATAAGTCCACGCAGGGACTGAAAGGCAATTGTCCACGCAGGGACTAAACACGATAAATGTCCACGCAGGGACTTGATTGTAATAGTAAATACTATAGTACATAAAGAGACTAATGATCTCGTTTCTTCCTCCCTTTTAGTAGGTTTGCCAGGCCTTTGAGGAATCCACGATTACTTTTACGTTCTTGCTCAAAGTCTCGTTCCACTCGGTTTAGACGGTGGAGGATTTCTTCTTGCTCCGGTGGAGAAAAACGCGGCTGCTGCGACAGCTGCTGAACCGGAGGTCTAGGAGGTGCTGGATACCCATGAGCTGCGTATCCTAATCCCCAAGGATCCCCATAAGGTCTGTCGGGATGGAGGGCGTTGTAATTGGCCGCTACCACGTATGGGTCGGCATCATAATTATAGTTGTAGTGCGTGTGAGTCGGCTGCTCAAACGGGTTGTACGCGGTGGAACCGGCGTACACTGGTATCGGATTGTCATAGCCGAATGGTGGCGGAGGTGGTGCAACTGGTGCAGAATTCACCTCTGCAGGGTGACCCGAAGGTTCCCCTAACTGTGGTTCTTCAGGCACTGGCGGAAAGTGACTTGCACTCGAGTGGCGAGGGGTGCTAAAGTGGAATTCCCCTCCTCGGGTAGACATCCGTGCACCTGATCTCCTACGCCTTGGCGGATCAGGAGGTGCTGGTTGAACTGGTGGTGGTGGAGGCGTTGGCGTAACTGCCACGAATCGCGAATCCTCGGAGGGATCCTGCTGACGCTGTTGCTCATGAGGCGAGAAGTGGTGAGAAGGTGTGAAGTACCAATCACACTGGTTAAACCTCGCCTGATAACTGTCGGGTCCTTGATAGGGTGTTCCATGAAAGGATGACCCATCAGAGATCTCGATAGGATGGTTGGGAGTATACCTCGTGCAGGTTCAATGGGATCCGTGTCTTCACCCATATCTACCGCATTATCTTCGGAGAAATGGTCTTCGAGTCCTAAAGGGTTATAACCTATTGGTTCTCGGACATAATCAGCCGGGTTGAACTGGCCTTGGAAGAAAGGAGTAGGATCGCCATAGGAACGGTGCGAAGCAGATCGCTGGAGAGGTATAAACAAAGGTTGAGGGTTACAGGGCTCGTTCTCTGAATTTGGTCCAAAAGAGTGACGGTATGAAGGTGTCGAACTGTGTGAGGTAGACCGTCTTGCTGACTCAAAGAGGTTTCTTCTACGTCTCTGAGGCTCTTCGCTCCTCGTGCTGGAAGGAGCTCGCATGTTTGAAGGTCCGGCCTCGTGATCATTATGAGTGGTGATCGGCCCTTTGCCTCTTCCTCCTCTTCTAATTGCTAGTGGCATAATTCCTGCTTAACAGATCTTTAAATCACAATAAACAATAAAAGACAAACTAGAATGACAATTCGAATTTGTCCTATGTTCTTGTCTAGACTCAAGTATGTGCAATTGTGTCATTGAGATTAAACACATAAGGATAGTGTTTAATTCACTCAACGTTGGCTCTGATACCAACCTGTCACACCCCGATTTCCACGTGTTTCACCGGTGGGCCCGGTGGGGGATTACCGTGACGTAGTTGGCAACAATATAGTCAAACCACAATATATAAATCCACAGCGGAAGCATAAAGATAGATTATATTTCAACCATCGATTGTAATATCCAAGTATCACGATTAGTCGAAAATAAAACCACAGGGGATCAAATAAAAATATAAATATTGTTCAACAGATATGGCATCCCAAGCTTGCGAGACTCTAACGATGTTTAAGGAGTGGCCAACCTATTTCGTACAGAACCTGCATTTAATCTTTTGGGGAAAATGCGTCAATTTACACAGGTAAATACATTCAACCGACACTTTTGTAAAAATGTTTAATAAAATTGATTTGAATGCACAAGGCACAAACTCTTTATAACTTGGGATAATTTATCAATTAAATCTTGTAAAAGAATTACATGTTCACTATGCGTTCGGTTGCCCGGGTCGTTCGGGTTTAAGGTTAATAGACACGCCACAAAGCATAAAGCCGTGGCGGGAAAACCAATGGTTATACCTTTATAATATAGACACATTGACTGGTGTACGCCTACACCCGTGTGTCGAGGTCGTGGCCATTTCGTAAAATGATGCCAAGGATATCCGGGACATGGTCATTAAGCTCCCAAAGGCGTAAAGCCAACAAAACCAATTTTTAAACGGGTCACATTGATAATACCCAACTACTAATGAGTTGGGGTCAATTGCCCGACCAAGCGGTATTTTAAATACCGTAACCCAAGCCCGTATAACGGAAAATAAGTTAAAGGTATTTACCTGAGCAAGTATTAAACCTCAATCAAACAAATGCAAGTTTCTTTTACTGGTCTCCTACTCTGGAATGAAGGTTTAAACAACCTATTAGAATCCTAACGGGTCTTTAATCTAGCCTTAGCTTAGACCGGTTAGTTTCAAAGGATAATTACGGTTTAATCGCGTGAAAGGCGAAAACCGGGAATGGAATGTGGTTTGGACCCCACAAGTTTGAAGACTTGTTTTATCTGGGTATAATAACCACACTCTGGATTTTGAGGTATAAACGATAAGGTTTGACCTGTTTCGGCTAGTTTATGTAAACTAGTTACATAAACCGAACCGTGCGCGCAAATGGCGTAACGGGTAACCGTAAGAGTCCTACACAGGTTTTCTAAGTTAATATGCTCTAAAGAGGTTGTGGTATCAGTAGGATACCTTCCATAATGCCAGTAATGAGTTTAAATCCAATAAATGCCCCGTAGGGGTATTTCGGTCACTTTAAAGATTATAAAAGAGGTTTCTGAGTTCTACAGGAAATCTGAGTTTTCCGAACAGTTTATAAATTCCAAAATACTCTATTTATTATTTAAAATCAGTAGCAATTGGAATCGGGTCAAAATACCTTGTAGAACTCAAGTTATGTCCAAAAAGGGTATATTCGGCATTTACCGAACCGATGCCATAACCGCAGGTTATGAGCAGGTAAAAAAAATGATTAAAAATCTTTAAAAATCTCAAAATATTATTTTACGTCAGTGTGTAGAAGGTTTGGTGTCGAAATTTGGGTTTAGATAGGCTTTATGCTAAATGCGCCGTTTAATTACTAAAGTTTCCGTAATTGCGCTATTTAGCATAACTCCTATTCTAAACCTCGGATTGATGTGAAATTTTAGGGACATGCTTAGAAATCAGTAACTAAGGTTATTGTCCTTTCACATGTCCAAAATTCTCATTTTAAAGTAAAAAGGGCGTTATGGTCAACTTTTAGGCGTTTAACGGAAATGTGCTAAAGACTCGGACAAACAATGAACCGGTCACAGAGGGTTATACCATCATGTAACCCGGTCCTAAGAGAGTCCTAAGGCATATCTAAAACATACCATAGCGGGTCAGAATTGAAGTCAAAGCAAAAGTCAAAGTTTTGCGACTTTCGGTTCCGAACCGGGTCAAAACAGTAAATGGTCGGATCAAACAAGCTTAGACTAGTTAATATACTTATTATCATGTTATATGAGTGTTAAAACAGGTTACACGCCGTCTACATTACTGATTATGCATAAAATCGCAAATTAGTATTCTGTTGACTTTTTCTAAGCAAGTTTGACTCGACATTCGGACTAGTTAGAGTGGGAATTAGAGGGTGCCCTTTTTGGGGTTTAAAGCCCACATGATTACCAACATATAACTACCTTTGATTCGACAAACCACTGGACCATTTGTAAAGTCAGTCGTTAATTACGACGTATTGACTTTTGGGCTAAAACTAAGCAAAACTTAATTAAGAAAGATCAAGCACACTTACTAAAGTTTTTGTGAATGACCAGGGATGCTTAGAGAGGGCTCTTGTGCTTCAGAAAGCTCCAGGAGTGAAGAAATGAGGTGTGAACAAATGTTACAACATGAATGGCCTTTTATAGCAATCTTGGATGAATTAGATCATGACAACACGTGCTACAAGTATTCTTGGATGATCACCAAGTGTCCCTGAGTGCTAGGGGTCGTTTAGGGGGCGCCCATGCTCTCATAATGGCATTCTAAGTCGGTTAAAACAGCAAACAATGAACCTGTCCGCATTTTCTGTATCTGGAGGGCTGACGCGGCCCGCGTAAGAGGTCAGCCTACCTTTACGCAGGTCGCCTGAATCCTATTGTTAGAGTCCGGATCAACACTGCCCGCGCGGCCCGCGTTAGCTCCATCAATTCTTTAACGCGGCCCGCCTGAAGTTTAATTTCCAAGATTTTCAAATCTTTTGTAATTATTGCCCTGGCCTTTCGGTTTCGAAGGGGTAACTTTGCGTTTTGGGCCTCGTTTATTTAAGACTAAGGGCCTCGGAACTTTTGCCCAACTTATTATGTAACACCCTCAAATTTTTCACTTGATTTTAATAGTAAAATACACCATCTTATCTAAAATATTGATTAAGTGACAATATTTTAGTCATAAGTATTCGTTAACGGAATTCATAAGTACATCAACCTTAGTCAACTAGTGACTAAGTTAAAACATTTCAAAAGTAGTTTAATAATGTTTACAACCCATACATAATACTACTAAAGATTTAAAACATTGCGGAAGCTTCAAAATGTAGTGTTCGGTTCTTCATCATGTGCTTGATCGCCATCCGTAAGATCCATCTTGTTACATATGATCAAAACCGTTAAAATCATTAGTTTTAACGATATGATATAACATAATTCCAAGGTTTGACATCACATTAAAAATAACAAAAATATATAAGTTATTCTGGATCCACCGTAAATTACGGTATCACCGTAATTTACGGTGAGACCTGGAGGTTTATGGTCACCGTAAACCAGGAGACCCACACCGTAACATATATGATCTTTACCGTAAATTACGGTACTACCGTAATTTACGGTGGTACCTGGAAATTCCATGTCTTGTTTGTTTTGTTCATTTCACTCAAACCCAACTCCTGGAATTTACTTTTCTAACAAATCACTACATCAGATTCTAGTGACTCAAACATGTTATATTTTAAGCAAAATCAAAGAACATTCCCTCATATTCCGGAGCCTTAATCATGTTTTACTTGATTATTTGACCCGTTTGGCTCGTCTAAGGAGTCCTCCTCTATGACGACTACCAACGAGTACCAACCGAATTTAATCAATCAATCAATATACGACTTCATCGCTTATTTCAAAACAACTCTTATCCAAAGATTCAGTTACACATTAAAATCATCAAATCTAATAAATGTAACGGGTCAAGTTAGATACCTTCATAATTCGTCGACATTGCTTTCTAACCATAATTACCCAACTATTTATTTTGACCCGTTTGGTTTGTCGAGTGAATTCCATCACTTCCTAGGCTCACCAAACGCAACTATTTTTGCTATAACAACATTAACGTATTTACGACTAGGCTTATCAACATAAATGTAACGAGACGACAAGTCGCGTACCTTTAGAGCACACCCTTCAAACGCGTATCCGCTCCGGCTTGTCCGCTTGACGATCCGGATTCTTTGCCTATTGAGTTCCACGAAAACACGTTTAGAACTCCTTTTAATTCACAATTCGCATATTTTGCCTAGACATCACAATCATACGGTTTAACTCAAATTTTCAGATTTGAGTCTTCTTTGAGGCATTTATGCGAACACCTATCGGGCAGAATTTTATATCATTCATGTTTCAAGTTCATAGTTTGCTATTTAGCTAAACTTATCCATCAATAAAGCTTTCATGTAACTTTTAAACATCATAATTTCAGAAATTGCTTTCTATGACCAAATCACACTAGAATAATCCTTCTAAACCCTAGTGTTTACTAGTTTTCCACAAAACCCATGAATCACCTTCATGGTGTTCATGAGAATTTCAGGAATTAGCCATAATTTCACATGTTATTGTCTAGGTTTTTACTCCTAGACACTGTATCATCCCTAATCAAACCAAATAACCAACATGCATTCACAAATTTTAGAATTTCCAACTTCATGAGAATTTCAAGTAGGAGATTTTCAACAAATTTTACATACCTTGTAACCCCCTTGCTATGAGGATCAATAATCTAAGCTCAGATTTCGTTTTTGATCAGATTTGGACCTTCAATTTGGTTGTTTTGTGAATGTTAGGGTTTTGGAGAGCTATGGTCGCCCTCCCCTGGCTTCTGGTCGATCCCACCACTCAATTTCTATTGAGTTTGTGTTTTAATAAAATGTTAATTAAAACTAGTTTCCAAGTTTGACACTTCAGTCCCTCTAGTTTCTTTTATTTTGTTTTGATGTCTTTAACTACTCATAAGTGTTAAACTAACTAAGTTAGTACCACTTCTAATTAGATTACTTTACTTAATTTATTCACAACTTAATCGCAAATTTTTAAAAATTATATTTTCGGGATGTTACAAGTCCACCCCCCTTAAAAGGGTTTCGTCCTCGAAACCAAGGTACGTACCAAATAATGTAGGGTGGAGACGTCGTATCTCCTCTTCGGACTCCCACGTAGTGTCTGAACCTTTCCTATGCTCCCACTTGATCTTGACTTGATCAATTTGTTTGTTTCGCAATTGCTTCTAGCATTCTATCACCATATTTCTTATCCTATAATCTCCCACCACAACTGTATTTACGGTGGGTTTAATGTGGTGATCTATATAAACCAAATTTTACATCTCGAATCATTATTTTACGGCAAAAATTCAAATAGTGCCACTTGACTAATATAATACCTCTTTCAGCTTCTATACTTATTCTAAGTATTTACCTATCATAAAAATCGTTTCCAAACAACCTTTAAAGGTCGTTTGTTCGAATTAGCTAACAAGGGCGTTTTGGTCCTTTTTAGTCCTTCAATTACTACAAGGTCCTTTGAGAGCATGTTTGACCCATAATTCTTCACTAAAATATTGATTAAGTGACAAAGTATTCGTTAACGGAATTCATAAGTACATCAACCTTAGTCAACTAGTTACTAAGTTAAAACATTTCAAAAGTAGTTTAATAATGTTCACAACCCATACATAATACTACTAAAGATTTAAAACATTGCGGAAGCTTCAAAATGAAGTGTTCGGTTCTTCATCATGTGCTTGATCGCCATCCGTAAGATCCTTCTTGTTACATATGATCAAAACCGTTAAAATCATTAGTTTTAACGATATGATATAACATAATTCCAATTTTTGACATCACATTAAAAATAACAAAAATATATAAGTTATTCTGGATCCACCGTAAATTACGGTATCACCGTAATTTACGGTGAGACCTGGAGGTTTATGGTCACCGTAAACCAGGAGACCCACACCGTAATATATATATATGATCTTTGCCGTAAATTACGGTACTACCGTAATTTACGGTGGTACCTGGAAATTCCATGTCTTGTTTGTTTTGTTCATTTCACTCAAACCCAACTCCTGGAATTTACTTTTCTAACAAATCACTACATCAGATTCTAGTGACTCAAACATGTTATATTTTAAGCAAAATCAAAGAACATTCCCTCATATTCCGGAGCCTTAATCATGTTTTACTTGATTATTTGACCCGTTTGGCTCGTCTAAGGAGTCCTCCTCTATGGCGACTGTCACACCCCTAAAATCCCACACGCGGAGTACCACCGCTTGGAGGCGTGACATGACCAGGATCAAGCCACCAATCATATTGAACATATAAATAAATAGTAAAAGTTATCCATCAATACGAAAGGTGTTTATCAAAACCAATGTAAGTAAGTGTAGCGGAAGCATTAATGTAAAACCCAACATAGTTAATAGTTTGAAATGTCATAAATGTTTAGCAAGCATTCACGAATCCTTGTCCACAACGACCTGCTCCTCCTTGTGCAAGCTCCATATGTACCTAAGGTCCTGCAAGGCATGCAGCAGAGAGTCAACAACTAGTTGAGCGAGTTCACAGTAAGTAAAAGTGTAACAGTAAGACTGTATGTAACATGTGGCTCTACTGGGCCGATAGTACGTTCTATTGACTAGACTATTCGTGACCATAAGTGTTCTTCACAATCCGAGAACAGTAGTAAGTATAAGTTCACGTAGGTCTTACGTGAGTATCCTTCACAATCCGAGGATAGTAATTCGTATAGGTATCCTTCACATCCGAGGATAGTGATAAGTATAAGTATCCTTCACAACCGAGGATAGTAATATGTATAAGTATCCTTCACAACCGAGGATAGTGATAAGTATAAGTATCCTTCACAACCGAGGATAGTAATATGTATAAGTATCCTTCACAACCGAGGATAGTGATATGTATAAGTATCCTTCACAACCGAGGATAGTAATATGTATAAGTATCCTTCACAACCGAGGATAGTAGTAAGTATATGTGCACGTAGATTGCACGTGTGTGTCCTGCACAACCGAGGACGATGGTATGGTAGTCTAGTAATAGTGTCCGTATGAATCTATTCAACCTTATCCTTTCAATCCCATTCCCAACACCCGGGGAATCCCATGCCTTGGTAAGAGTGTGAACTCACCTTGGGTTTGCTCGGTATGCTAAGTATGTTCTTGCAATTAATCAATCACGTCCTAAAGTACGCATGTATTCATAATCAGTTTGTATCCAAGTTGTGCACGTAAGTAAATCATAGAAGGACCAAACATGTATTCAATATCGTATAAGTCATGCACATCACATAACTGTAGTTAAATATCTCAGTTAACAATTAACAGAATTAAATTAGTTTACTGTGCAAGTTATCCAAGTTGGCGAAACAGAAGTTGGCGAATCACATAATTGGCGAAACACATGTTTGACGAAACACTTGTGTTTCGTCAACTACCCTTTGGCGAATCAGAAGTTCTATTTCGTCACTTACCCCTTGGCGAAACACATCTGTTTCGTCGAGGGTTCTGTTTCGTCAAACCAGCCAGTTACGTCAAATATCTGTTACGCAGAAATCATGCAGTTAACTACCGAAACAACCCAGAAACCATAATCATGCTAGCAGCCGTTTCATGCTCTAATCAAGCTTAATCATACAGCAATCATATTTTCACCATCAACCCAAATTATCATGTGGAAAATCATCAGGACTTCGGGTATCATTTAATCGTTCCAAACATAATATCATCATGTGCTAACCTTTGATAATCTAAGCATATATTGACCATTACACAGGGTTATAATCGCAGATTCAAAACCATCAATACCCTAGTCTAATCATTAGTAACAATCAATCTGATTTCAATACACATCACTGTAACCGATATGATATATTTTATCATTGACATACTATCAACCAATCATGAATATAACATTATATTGCATCAACCCTAATGGATTCAAACAAGAACAGTCACTGGTGTTATAGAACAACAACCACACATAGATAAGTACTAACCGCAACGATCAGGGAAACAACTAGATTGGTTCGAGATTTCGGTGATACAAGGCTGCCGTCACAGAGGAAGAGAGCTCTAGGGTTTTTCCGATTTTTGCTAAAGTGTGACGAATGAGGGGTTTCCGTATGACTTATACATGTAAAAGTATACTGGGCCGAACTGGGCCTTGGTGAAACTGATGGGCCGGCGAAACAGGATTGGCGAAACAGGTTTCCTGTTTCGTCGAATGGTTCTTGGCGAATCAAAATTCTGATTCGTTGAGATGTTGTATGGCGAATCACACTCTGATTCGTCGAGATGTTTGTTGGTGAAACGCTCTAAGTGTTTTACAATAATCCATGTTATATTCTTATAACAATAAGCCACATATGTGCACAATCATAACACGTTTCAATAACACATAGCATGTATGATTACCAGTCAATCAGTCAAACAACTACACAGTCAAAGTTAACGGTCAAGGTCAACGTGCATTAAATACAAAATGAAAGTCAAAAGTTCGAGTTGTCACATTATCCCCAACTTGAAAGAAATTTCGTCCCGAAATTTGGTACGTACTTACTGAGGAAGCTAGATAGGTTGCATCGTTCACTGGTTTTCCTGGGGTGTCACATCCTCCCCCCATTGATCTGGAATTTCGTCCCGAAATTCCGTGGTAGTAGCTTCAGCCTCAGCAGTGGTTGTATTGGTTTCGAATAACTGGGGATACTTTTCTGTCATCCTGTCTTCGCGTTCCCAGGTGTACTCTTGGCCACGTCTGGAGTTCCAACGAACTCGGACAAGAGAGATTCTCTTGTTTTTGAGGACCTTCACATCCCGGTCCATGATTTCAACTGGTTCCTCGACGAACTGCAACCGCTCTTCGATAGTGAGTTCCTTAAAAGGAACTATGAGGGTCTCATCTGACAGGCACTTCTTCAGATTCGACACGTGAAAGACATTGTGAACTGCCTCGAGTTCAGGTGGTAGGTTTAGCTTGTAGGCCACCTTGCCTATTTTCTCAATGATCTCGAATGGTCCGACATATTGCGGATTTAGTTTGCCCCGTTTGCCAAAACGAACCACACCCTTCCAGGGTGAGACTTTTAGTAAAACCCGGTCCCCGACCTGAAATTCCAATGGTTTTCTACGCTTGTCCGCGTAGGCTTTCTGACGGTCGCGTGCTGCCGCCATGCGTTGTCGTATCTGTGCAATCTTTTCTGTGGCGTCCACTACAATCTCTGGACCCGTGATCTGACTATCCCCCACCTCTGCCCAACAGAGAGGTGACCGGCATTTACGCCCGTACAATGCCTCGAATGGAGCGGCTTGTATGCTGGTGTGATAACTGTTATTATATGAGAACTCCACCAAAGGAAGGTGCTTTACCCAGCCGTTGCCGAAATCAATAACGCATGCCCGAAGCATGTCTTCTAGAGTTTGTATCGTTCGCTCAGACTGCCCATCCGTCTGGGGATGATATGCTGTATTCATGTGTAATCGTGAGCCGAAAGATTTGTGCATCGCTTGCCATAGCTCTGACGTGAATCGTGCGTCCCGATCCGAAATGATGGAGGTGGGCACCCCGTGCCTCGAAACAACTTCTTTAAGATAGATGTCTGCGAGAGTGGAGAACTTATCCGTTTCCTTTATAGCCAGAAAGTGTGCAGACTTGGTGAGTCGATCCACGATCACCCATATGGTATCATTCCCCCGCTGGGATCTAGGTAAGCCCGTAACGAAATCCATGGAAATTTCTTCCCATTTCCATTGCGGTATCTTAGGTTGCTGAGTAGGCCCGCTGGTTTCTGATACTCCACTTTGACCTTTGCACAAGTCAAACACTTGCCAACGTAAGTAGCGATGTGGGCCTTCATACTAGGCCACCAGTATGTTGTTCTGATGTCGTGGTACATTTTATCCGACCCTGGATGTACCGAGTAGCGAGACTTGTGTGCTTCATCCATTACAAGCTCTCGTAAACCGCCATAGAGTGGGACCCAAATACGCCCCGTTACATAGTAGGCGCCGTCTGCCTTCTGTTCTAATCGTTGCCTTGAGCCGCGTAGGGCTTCAGCCTTGACGTTTTCGGGTTTTAAAGCTTCTATCTGAGCAGTTCGTATCTGTGCTGGAAGACTGGACTGAATAGTGAGCTGCAAAGCTCGTACGCGCCTAGGTAGAGTGTCTTTCCGACTGAGAGCGTCAGCCACCACATTGGCTTTGCCTGGATGATACTTGATGGCGCATTCGTAATCGTTCAGAAGTTCAACCCATCTTCGTTGACGCATGTTCAAATCCTTTTGCTTAAGGATATGCTCGAGACTCCTGTGATCGGTGTAAATCGTGCACCTGGTACCGTACAGGTAGTGTCGCCATAGCTTAAGCGTGAAAACAACAGCTCCCAGCTCTAAATCGTGCGTCGTGTAGTTCCGTTCGTGAACCTTGAGTTGACGTGAAGCGTAAGCAATAACTTTATCCCGTTGCATCAATACACACCCAAGTCCCTGTATCGATGCGTCACAATAAACCACAAAATCTTCCGTGCCCTCTGGCAGTAAGAGAATAGGTGCGCTGCAAAGCCTATCCTTTAAGTACTGGAAAGCAGTTTCCTCCCCAGCGGTAGGTGACACCCTTCCGTGTCAGTAGTGTAAGCGGCTGAGCAATCTTCGAGAAATCCTTGATAAACCGTCAGTAGTACCCCGCCAAACCCAAGAATTGGCGTATTTCCGTTGGTGTACGTGGTGCAGGCCAGTTCCTGATCGAGTCTACCTTGGATGGATCAACATGGATCCCATCCTTGTTCACTACGTGGCCTAGAAAGTGGACTTCACGAAGCCAGAAGTCACATTTCAAAAACTTAGCGTACAGCTGTTCCTTCCGTAGGAGTTCCAGAATAAGGCGTAGATGCTGCTCGTGTTCCTCCTGACTCTTGGAGTAGATCAGGATGTCGTCGATGAAGAAAATGACGAACTTGTCAAGATAAGGTTTGCACACTCTGTTCATAAGGTCCATAACTACGGCAGGCGCGTTCGTTAACTTGAACGGCATGACAAGAAACTCGTAGTGGCCGTAGCGAGTTCTGAATGCAGTTTTGGAGACGTCCTCATCCCGGACTCTCAGCTGGTGATAACCAGACCTCAAGTCTATCTTGGAGTAATAACACGACCCTTGCAACTGGTCGAATAAGTCGTCTATGCATGGAAGAGGATAACGGTTCTTCACCGTTACCTTGTTCAGTTCATGGTAGTCGATGCACATTCTGAACGTGCCATCCTTCTTTTCCACGAATAATACCGGAGATCCCCAAGGCGAAAAGTTAGGTTTGATGAATCCCTTATCCAAGCCTTCTTGTAGCTGCGTCAATAGTTCTTCCAACTCGGATGGAGCTAAGCGATACGGTGCGCGAGGTGTAGGTGCTGTCCAGAACTATAGGAATGAAGTCGATAGGGAGCGTCTACCCAGCGAGGATATTATTACAACCCTGAACTATTTGTGGCCCCTAGACTTGTACCATAAACTAACGCTACGACAGGTTTGGGGTTCAAGGGAGTTGGTGTACGTTGTAACATTTGACTATCTTTTAAGAACATAAAACTGGTATCCACACTCAAATCAAACAGGACAGTAACATAAAAGTCGTCGAGAAGAAACTTACCCATTATTACGATAAGATCGTTCCTTGCGTCACCCTGACTAATCATGTACACGCTGCCCCGGCGTCATTGTCTCCATTGCTTCCCCCACGTTATCCCCGTTGTCGTCCCTGTTTCCATGGTCGTGGTTTTGAGTCTGGTCCTGGTTTAATTGAGAGCAATCGCGTTTAAAATGACCTTCAGCCCCACACTGGAAACATCCCCGATTTCCACGCCGTGGCTGCTGCTGTGTGTTCTGTGGAGCTGGTAGTTGCAGTTGCTGGTTCTGTGAAGATTGAGGCGGTCGTTGTTGTTCTTGAGTTACAGGACGTGAGTTTCGACAATCCTTAGCTTCATGACCAATCTTGAGACACCGCTGGCAACGACCCTTGTTGCACTGGCCACCGTGGTGTCTGTTACAATTGTTGCACCAAGGGTGAATTCCTCGATATCTTTTCTGCCCATGACTACTAGAAAACTGATGTCTGGGCCTCTGGTAGTCATCTATCTCTTGCTTCTGCGTCAGCGGCTGGACCAAAATTAATCCCTTGCTCAGGTTTTCATCCCACTTGCGTTTGTTATCACTAGAAGCACATGCAGTATCGGTTTTAACACGTTTCGGTAGTTTGTTTTGTTCTACAGCCTGGTCCGTGAGACGATGAGCAAGCCGAGTGACTTGCTGGATAGTGCCAAGATTAGCTGCGGTCATATGACTCTGAATTTCGGGCACCAGACCCTTGAGATACAGTTCGATGCGTTTGGTGGGAGGGTCTACCATAGTGGAACAGAATGTGGCTAATTCATTCGATCTCTTCGTATAAGCTTCAATTTCAGACCCCACCATCTGTAGGTTGAGGAACTCTACCTCTAGTTTGTGGATGTCTTCTCGACTGCAAAACTCTTCCTTAATTAGGTCCTTGAACTCGTTCCAGGGAGTGGCATTAGCAGCTGCCAGTCCTAACATTTGAACCTGTGCTTCCCACCAGGTTAATGCAGCACCTTCGAGTGTTCCAGTAGCAAACTTTACTCTTCGAGACTCCGGGCAATCATGCACCTCAAAATCAGTTTCGAGCCTTTCGAACCAATGGAGGAGGCCTTCAACTCCCTCAGTTCCACTGAAGGTACTAGGTTGGCAATCCTTGAGATTTTTGAAGATGCAAGCAGGTGACTGAGCGTGTTGCCCTACTGCTCGTATTGCTGCAAGTGCCGCTGCAATTCGTTCGTTAATGAGAGCCGTCAACTGGGCTTGTGTCATGTTGATATGTCCAGCCATGATCTTCATAGCAAATGTAACGTAAGTGAGAATGGTTCGCGAGTAGGGCGATGACAGAAAAGCGTAAGCACGTAGGGGTTCTCATGTAATAGGGTCATGTGTATCTATGTGTACTACGAGCAAAGTTCTATACGTTTCTAGCAAGCAGGTAATAAACATAAACCTTATTACCTAGGATGTCGAGTCTTGCACGTGGAGCGAAGCGTCGTTGTGGATCGTTGAGAGCACTGTTCTGGTTATAGTCTGGTTTTAATAAAACGTTTTCCCATATTAAAACCGAGTTCTCTATAACCAATGGCTCTGATACCAATCTGTCACACCCCCAAAATCCCACACGCAGAGTACCACCGCTTGGAGGCGTGACATGACCAGGATCAAGCCACCAATCAAGTTGAACATATAAATAAATAGTAAAAGTTATCCATCAATACGAAAGGTGTTTATCAAAACCAATGTAAGTAAGTGTAGCGGAAGCATTAATGTAAAACCCAACATAGTTAATAGTTTGAAATGTCATAAATGTTTAGCAAGCATTCACGAATCCTTGTCCACAACGACCTGCTCCTCCTTGTGCAAGCTCCATATGTACCTAAGGTCCTGCAAGGCATGCAGCAGAGAGTCAACAACTAGTTGAGCGAGTTCACAGTAAGTAAAAGCGTAACAGTAAGTCTGTATGTAACATGTGGCTCTACTGGGCCAATAGTACGTTCTATTGACTAGACTATTCATGACCATAAGTGTTCTTCACAATCTTAGAACAGTAGTAAGTATAAGTTCACGTAGGTCTTATGTGAGTATCCTTCACAATCCGAGGATAGTAATTCGTATAGGTATCCTTCACATCCGAGGATAGTGATAAGTATAAGTATCCTTCACAACCGAGGATAGTAATATGTATAAGTATCCTTCACAACCGAGGATAGTGATATGTATAAGTATCCTTCACAACCGAGGATAGTAATATGTATAAGTATCCTTCACAACCGAGGATAGTAGTAAGTATATGTGCACGTAGATTGCACGTGTGTGTCCTGCACAACCGAGGACGATGGTATGGTAGTCTAGTAATAGTGTCCGTATGAATCTATTCAACCTTATCCTTTCAATCCCATTCCCAACACCCCGGGAATCCCATGCCTTGGTAAGAGTGTGAACTCACCTTGGGTTTGCTCGGTATGCTAAGTATGTTCTTGCAATTAATCAATCACGGCCTAAAGTACGCATGTATTCATAATCAGTTTGTATCCAAGTTGTGCACGTAAGTAAATCATAGAAGGACCAAACATGTATTCAATATCGTATAAGTCATGCACATTACATAACTGTAGTTAAATATCTCAGTTAACAATTAACAAAATTAAATTAGCTTACTGTGCAAGTTATCCAAGTTGGCGAAACAGAAGTTGGCGAATCACATAATTGGCGAAAC
This sequence comes from Helianthus annuus, assembly GCF_002127325.2. Taxonomy (NCBI): domain Eukaryota; kingdom Viridiplantae; phylum Streptophyta; class Magnoliopsida; order Asterales; family Asteraceae; genus Helianthus; species Helianthus annuus. The sequence continues at coordinate 141,916,922 of NC_035438.2, read as the reverse complement.
ACATGTTTGACGAAACACTTGTGTTTTGTCAACTACCCTTTGGCGAATCAGAAGTTCTATTTCGTCACTTACCCCTTGGCGAAACACATCTGTTTCGTCGAGGGTTCTGTTTCATCATACCAGCCAGTTACGTCAAATATCTGTTACGCAGAAATCATGCAGTTAACTACCGAAACAACCCAGAAACCCTAATCATGCTAGCAGCCGTTTCATGCTCTAATCAAGCTTAATCATACAGCAATCATATTTTCACCATCAACCCAAATTATCATGTGGAAAATCATCAGGACTTCGGGTATCATTTAATCGTTCCAAACATAATATCATCATGTGCTAACCTTTGATAATCTAAGCATATATTGACCATTACACAGGGTTATAATCGCAGATTCAAAACCATCAATACCCTAGTCTAATCATTAGTAACAATCAATCTGATTTCAATACACATCACTGTAACCGATATGATATATTTTATCATTGACATACTATCAACCAATCATGAATATAACATTATATTGCATCAACCCTAATGGATTCAAACAAGAACAGTCACTGGTGTTATAGAACAACAACCACACATAGATAAGTACTAACCGCAACGATCAGGGAAACAACTAGATTGGTTCGAGATTTCGGTGATACAAGGCTGCCGTCACAGAGGAAGAGAGCTCTAGGGTTTTTCCGATTTTTGCTAAAGTGTGACGAATGAGGGGTTTCCGTATGACTTATACATGTAAAAGTATACTGGGCCGAACTGGGCCTTGGTGAAACTGATGGGCCGGCGAAACAGGATTGGCGAAACAGGTTACCTGTTTCGTCGAATGGTTCTTGGCGAATCAAAATTCTGATTCGTTGAGATGTTGTATGGCGAATCACACTCTGATTCGTCGAGATGTTTGTTGGTGAAACGCTCTAAGTGTTTTACAATAATCCATGTTATATTCTTATAACAATAAGCCACATATGTGCACAATCATAACACGTTTCAATAACACATAGCATGTATGATTACCAGTCAATCAGTCAAACAACTACACAGTCAAAGTTAACGGTCAAGGTCAACGTGCATTAAATACAAAATGAAAGTCAAAAGTTCGAGTTGTCACAACGACTACCAACGAGTACCAACCGAATTTAATCAATCAATCAATATACGACTTCATCGCTTATTTCAAAACAACTCTTATCCAAAGATTCAGTTACACATTAAAATCATCAAATCTAATAAATGTAACGGGTCAAGTTACATACCTTCATAATTCATCGACATTGCTTTCTAACCATAATTACCCAACTATTTATTTTGACCCGTTTGGTTTGTCGAGTGAATTCCATCACTTCCTAGGCTCACCAAACGCAACTATTTTTGCTATAACAACATTAACGTATTTACGACTAGGCTTATCAACATAAATGTAACGAGACGACAAGTCGCGTACCTTTAGAGCACACCTTTCAAACGCGTATCCGCTCCGGCTTGTCCGCTTGACGATCTGGATTCTTTGCCTATTGAGTTCCACGAAAACACGTTTAGAACTCCTTTTAATTCACAATTCACATGTTATTGTCTAGGTTTTTACTCCTAGACACTGTATCATCCCTAATCAAACCAAATAACCAACATGCATTCACAAATTTTAGAATTTCCAACTTCATGAGAATTTCAAGTAGGAGATTTTCAACAAATTTTACATACCTTGTAACCCCCTTGCTATGAGGATCAATAATCTAAGCTCAGATTTCGTTTTTGATCAGATTTGGACCTTCAATTTGGTTGTTTTGTGAATGTTAGGGTTTTGGAGAGCTATGGTCGCCCTCCCCTGGCTTCTGGTCGATCCCACCACTCAATTTCTATTGAGTTTGTGTTTTAATAAAATGTTTATTAAAACTAGTTTCCAGGTTTGACACTTCAGTCCCTCTAGTTTCTTTTATTTTGTTTTGATGTCTTTAACTACTCATAAGTGTTAAACTAACTAAGTTAGTACCACTTCTAATTAGATTACTTTACTTAATTTATTCACAACTTAATCGCAAATTTTAAAAAATTATATTTTCGGGATGTTACATATTAACCCTTGGTTAATTTATTATTACCCGAAAAGTCTTAACTTTCAAAGTTTGACGCTTTTAACCCTTTTTAACGAATTCGATCATAACTTTCTCGTTTGAATCGGAACTTCGCGAAATTTATATCGCGCATTCTAGTGAGTATAATTTACCATTACAAAGCCTCGGGTATGCCCAAAGGTCACTCAGATGTATAACTTAAACATGTTGACACATTTGGCCCCTGTAGTTTGTAATTCCTCACTTTCTTCCACAATTCGTTCCGTACGATCCATGATTCATTCGTGTGAAGGTACGAGCATCATTTAGGGTTTCTGTACAGTATATTTATCCCTCGTTGACATTTTTAACCCTCGAATTTACATACTTTCAATGTTTGTCAACTTTAGTCTTTTATTTAGTATTTAACACCACGTGTAAACCTAAGACACGTGTCAATACATTATTGGACGTAAAATTTCGAGGTGTTACGGCTGGCCCTACAAATAAACTCAAAATGGGTAACTCGAGGAAGCCCCAAAGCATTGACTTGAGAAATATGGTCGATTCATGTGATCCCTGAAGCTGCTGGTGAGGATTCAGAACGTTATCAACAAATACGGTCGATTCATGTGATCCCTGAAGCTGCTGGTGTGTTGATCAACTCAATGATCGTGGTGTACAAAGTTGAAATGGCTGCATTGCATTCGACATGCTGTTCTAAGAGCATTCTCCTCTTGGACTTCCATCTGATAATAGTTCGTTCACTAGCCAATCCTCGAATGGAAGGTTGTTTCTCGCAACTGGTCGACGGGGTGTCAATACGTGGTCGAGGCAAACGGTTCTTGACTGTCACCTTGTCAAGTTCTCGATAGTCAGCATACATATGAAAAGGCTTATCTTCATGGGTATAACTGGGACTCCCCATAGCGAAAAACAAGGTCCGACAAAACTCCTGTTCGACAGTTCCTGTAGTTGATTAGACAATTCTTGCAACCCTCTAGTTGTAAGATGGTAAGAAGTACGAGTAATCAGGGCTGCAACTGGCGCGAGATCAACTTAGATTCTTCTCTATAATTATGGAAGTTGACCGGTAACTTCTACGAGTAAGACATCGAGAGAAATCACGGGCAGTTGGTGGATCCTCGATCCTCATTTCCTTAATCTTGTCATCAGTAATGAGTTGCTATTGAAATGACGCTAACCGTTGTGCCACTCTGACGCGTTAGAATGGATAACAATCCCCCACTAAGGAGGGGGATACGTAGAATCTTCTCCTCACAGGGTACATCTATCGAGAACAACAGAAGAAAGGTCGATGTCGAACACTTGTTCTTCAAGGTCGAGTTTGCATCCCAACGATCATATAAGGTTTCCATATTCTTGCCATTAGCCGATTCCGCAACAGCTTCAAATTTTAGGAGCATCAGGGTCAAACGGAAAAAGGGATAAAGCGGATTGCTACTCATACTAGCTACCATGTCGTTAAAGTCCTGACGTCGCCCACGCCAATTCTAAATGCCCTTCCAAGAGCATCATTTCTGGTGTTGTTGTTTTCATTACTAGGATTCCAAGTATTATCGTTGTTCCTTTGATCGTCGTCTTCTTAACTTAACCACGACCAATCCATGTTGTAGGCACCTTTATTTCCTTACTGTAGGCTAGGGTTACGAATACCTTGTTGTCGCTGAGACTGCTGCCCCAATGTCGTTGCTTCGAAACGAAGCCCTATGATTCTTCACCATCATAGTCCATCTTTTCACATTCTGAGCCACGTCCTAAAGCGCTACTCACTGTGCTGGCAGTTACGCATACCACACTAAGGTCAATTATCATCACTTATGCCTAGATTGATTCGTAAGAGTTGACTCCCACAATTCACTGACTAGAGTTACGGACTCGATTAAAATCAATCCGCTGACGTTCGTTGCCAGTAATCAGGTCGTCAAGGTACTGGGCTTGGTAAAGTACTACGCTCAACCTCCTACCCATCGATGTTGCAAGTGGTTCGAGTAATACGCAGTATGCTGCGAGAGTGTTGCAGAAGTGATCACACTTCGGAATCTAAGGCGTCAATACGTTAAGTTCCAGCAAGCGAAGAAAGGTGAGAAAGATATCAATCATTCATTCGACACTTCGACATCCAACACATGGATGTTCGTATAAGCAACTAACATTCTACACGGTTCGCTGAGTTCAGATGGGTGTTCAGGTAACACTCGATAGCATCGAGTTTCGAAGGGATCCAAAGAAGAATGAAAATTTTACGTTCGAGTAGGGGACAATTATTGCTATGACCCCTATAGGGTTGTTATGTTTCTTATCAATCAAATGACGAGACGGAACCCCTTTTCCACTTGTTAAGCCTCACTGGGATTCACATGCACCCCACAGTATTATTATGTGTGTACCCACAATAATATTGTGATTTGCATGCCCATCTTAGCTCCTCTTAACTCATGTCAAATGGTTCCTCCAACTCGAGTAGCAAACAAAGAGTATCACGAAGCGTAAGTCATGAAGGTTTAGGGAAATACCACCCTATCAGTCACATAACACATGCAAATATACGCGAGTTCATACTGTCGTGCTATATGTAACAACTCTCACTAAAATCAATACCTATTATGTTAATTATCCCATAAGGAAACCCTTATTGAGAAACCCAAGTAATTCTGCATAAACCCTAAAATTTTCAGAACAATCAGAATCAGGATCAGGGCCCCTAAAACTCAGGGGGGGGGGTAAACCCTAGTTGACGATTATCTAAATAACTTGTTGTCGAAATTGAATATTACAAAACTGTCGACTCAGCCAGCCTACACACGAAAAGGGCTACCCTATAATAGGTTCGTGTCCCTTACGGACCGTAAGGGATGAGGCTTACGGTCCGTAAGTGGGGTCAAATTTTGTGTATAAATAGTAGACATTGGGAATTGATTTCTGGCACTAAAACGACGAAGAAATTCGTTATACACACTGAGATATCATAGAAATAGTTCACAACACACACCAATCTCGAAACGCTGCCGCAAAACAGGGTAATAACTCGATCGCTATTACGATTCAACGTCCGATCGATTGAAACTATCCAACGTATGTTTAAGTGCTGCTCAAATTGAGTTTATACTTTGTCATTCGTCGTGATTTAGACTTGAATGTTTGAGTGCTGTCCAAATTCGGGCTATACTCTGTCGTTCGTTGTGAATCCGCTGGATGTTTAAGTATTGCACTTTGTCAATCGTTGTGAGGGTTTAATCTCGTGAATTGTCGTAACTGCTATATTAGTTACTAACCCAGTTTGTGTGCATTGTTATTTAAATTAGGTTAAACAAGGCTAAATCAGTAGGCTTATACACTGCTCGTTAACTCTGCAATGTGAGTCATTCTCTTTTTATCAACTGTTTTACAAAACTCCAAATTATTTTTCAAAGTTATAATTACAGGGATTAAGTCTTTGTAATCACCAAATTATAGCCGGTATGTGGGGTTTTGTATACATTACGTGATAATCTTCACCATTGGACCACGAGTTAGCCAAGGGGTGATATGACCATAGTCACAGACACCATTGGATGAATGGGCCAATGGGTCGAGTGACAAATACTGTGGGTAGTTGGTTGATATAAGAAACATTGTAATCGCTCTTAATACTGTAAATTATAACAAATGTGTCGTTTTCAGTAAACTGAATGATTCACTCAGTATTTCCCCGCTGACAAAATCTTTTTCAAACATGTTTCAGGTGATCTGTTGTGAGCAAAGAAAAGTGTCGTGAAGCACTACAAGCTTAGAGAAGTGGCTCAGTATAAATGAATAAAAGAAACATGTTTTGTAAAAATAAAGATTTCCTAGTGAAATCACGTTAATGTAAATTACGGGGATTTTATCCCTAATTTATGTACCGAGCATTTTTAATATTAAAACATCCTGTATTAAATACTTCCGCTGTCGCCTAAATTAAATACCACGGGATTTCCTGCCTCGCGGCTCTAGACCGGGTCAAACCGGGGCCGAGGGCCGTGATAGGAAAAGGTGGTATCAGAGCCACTGTTTTAAGCTTATCACTGATTTTAGCCTATTAAAGTAATTGAGGAATACTTAAGAATTTGTAATTGCCATTCTGTAAATATGTGTTTTATTGACTGATTAATTGTTAAGTTACAGTATGGGTAAACAAAGGCTTTCTGCCATCTACCACAAATTAGATACTACACACAAAGAAAAAGGAACCTCTTCCTCAAAATACCCAGCAGATCTGGAAGAAGGGATTTTTGTTCGTAAAGCACAATATAAGAACCCTCTTACCCCTGAGAAAAGAAATTCGATTATTAGGAAAAGTCAGAAACCCCAATTCAAGAAAGTGAAGTTTAATCCAGAAATCCCGGAAATAGGCAATCCTTCACCTTGGGAAGATAAATTAGATGAAAAATGGGCTAATCTCTATATGCTAGCTACTGTAGCAGAAAATGCAAATCTCTAAACTACCAATAAGCCTGATATAGTATTAGCATCTCTATCTAGAAAAACACTACTTTGTAAATAAATAAATAAATCCTAGTGTGTTTTAAATTTCCCGTTATCCTTTGTAAAATTAGTCTTTCGGTATACAATAAACGGAATGTTTATTTAAATTTCCTTATAAGATTTTAACTTAGCATTTTTGTGCATTTTGCATATATGCTAAACCAGCATGAGTGAGTTATCTGAAGCATTTCAGGATCTCAATCTCTATCCAGTACCAATCGAAGTCTCCAACGACTTTACTGGTTATTTTGCTGATATAGAAGAACCTATGGAATTCCAAGCTCCACCTCCGGAGAAAGCAAAGCCTAAAAGAAGAAGATATGTAGGATGGAGGAAAGTACGTAGGAGGAAGCCAGTAACTAGGAAACTTCCAAAAATAGAAAACCCTGTGGATAAAGGAAAAGGGATCGAGACTGGAGAGAGTTCTAAGCCAACAGAAATAGAAATCAGGGAAAATTCTAGGCCAAAAGGAATAGGAATTGGAGAAAGCTCTAAACAAACTGAAGAAATAACCTTTCAAGAAGAAATAGACCGTCTACTAGCAAACTGTGATGTCATTAACCCTATCAACAACAACCTTTACCCTTATCCGGCCGAAATCCAACTTCCAGTAAATCTGGAACCAGCTATTCCAGACCCACTAATCCACACTCAACCTTTAGGCGAAATGGAAGAGTGGTGGACGAACGACTGGCAATTTCAAAACATAATCAATAGTCCTTATACCTTTCTCCCACAGTTTGATCCAGAACCTATCCCCAACCCTCCAATGAGCAACGAAAACTTAGCCGAACTTCGTCAGCTTGGTGAAGAACTGATAGGTACCGGGAATAGAATCGGGGAAATAGGAGAACAAATTTCCTGGAAATACGACGAGAGGGAGCGTCGCTACTAAACTGCCAGTTGATCAAAGAATAGTGGGGTTGGGAAGTATGTCTGTATAATAACAGTAGTAGTAAAATATAACTCTGTAAAATAGGAAATAAAACATTGTAAGATAAACAGTGTGTATGGATGCATATATAATCTATAAAGTTGAAAGTCGAGAAATCGACAATTTTGGCTATATATGTTATGTGCCTATATGTAATTGTCTTGTTATATTTAACTATCAATTATTGGATACTAATAATTTACACTTATAATAATTATTAGATGGAAAACGCTAATAATGAACCAGTTAATGAAGTAAACCAATCTGAGCAAAATTAGGAAAATCAGTATATGACTAGGCAAGATATCGAGAACATTATTGCTCAAGGGATAGCCAATGCTATTCCAGCAATCATGACTGCTGCTCAGAAACCTGCTGAACCACAACAAATCATTCCTAGTAAACGTACTCCGGAAGATAACAATAGTAACAGCATAAATGGAGGCGACAATCATGACGATAATAATCCACGACAGGCCCCACTTCCTAAGAAAATGAAAGCTGCACTTACAAAGAATTCCTTGCCTGTAAACCAGCAGAATTTGCAGGTAATGAAGGGGCAACTGCAAAGAATTACTAAGCAAAGGATTTATACAACCTAGTTCATCCCCTTGGGGAGCACCAGTGTTGTTTGTGAAAAAGAAAGACGGATCGATGCAGATGCGTATTGATTATAGGGAACTGAATAAGGTTACAATTAAGAATAAATACCCATTACCTAGGATTGACGATCTTTTTGATCAACTCCAAGGCGCTAGGTATTTTTCTAAGATAGATTTACGATCCGGATATCATCAATTGAAAGTACAAGAGGAAGACATACCTAAAACTGCTTTCAGAACAAGGTATGGTCATTATGAGTTTACAGTCATGCCCTTCGGACTAACAAATGCTCCAGCAGCATTTATGGACATGATGAATCGGATCTGTAAACCATACTTGGATAAATCTGTAATCGTTTTCATCGACGATATACTTATTTATTCCAAAAGTCAGGAGGAACATTGCGAGCACCTGCATGCACTCTTAACTTTGTTAAGAAAGGAGAAAGTTTACGCCAAATTTTCGAAATGTGAATTCTGGCTCCAAGAAGTACAATTCTTAGGACATATGGTGAATCATGAAGGGATTCACGTAGATCCTGCTAAAATAGAAGCAATCACCAAATGGAAGGTCCCACAAACAACTATGGAAATTAGAAGTTTTCTAGGCTTAGCCGGATACTATAGACGATTTATTAAGGATTTTTCCAAGATAGCTGTACCATTGACTAAGCTAACCTGTAAAGAAATTAAGTTTGAATGGGGACCTAGACAAGAAGAAGCTTTTAAGATTTTAAAACAAAGATTGACAAATGCCCCAATTTTAGCTTTACCCGAAGGAACTGAAGATTTTGAAGTATATTGTGATGCTTCAAAATTAGGATTCGGATGTGTGTTGATGCAACGCAAGAAGGTAATTGCGTATGCCTCTAGGAAATTAAAGAAACACGAGGAAAATTATACGACTCAAGATTTGGAATTAGGAGCTATAATTTTTGCCCTTAAAATCTGGAGACATTATCTGTATGGAAGTAAATTTACTGTTTGTACAGATCATAAAAGTCTAAGGTACATATTTGGGGCAAAAGAATTAAACATGAGGCAAAGAAGATGGATGGAAATCTTAAGCGATTACGACTGTGATATTCAATATCATGAAGGAAAGGCGAACGTAGTCGCAGATGCCTTAAGTCGTAAGTATTATGAGAAGCAACGACGAGTTCGTATGCTTAGATTAAATCTACAATTAGATTTAATGGAACAATTGAAGAAAGTACAGAAAATAGCAATCGAGGACAATGATGAAGGAATGAAAGGATATAAAAAGGAACTAGAACAAGGAAACGATGGAATTTGGAGATTCCACAAGAAAAGAATTTGGGTTCCTAAGTAGGGGGAATTAAGAAATAAGATTTTAGAAGAAGCTCATAAATCTAGGTATACCATGCACCCAGGTAACAATAAGATGTACCAAGATTTAAGAAATAATTTCTGGTGGATAGGAATGAAAAAGGATATAGCTAGTTATGTATCTAAGTGTCTTACTTGTTCACAAGTTAAGGCGGAACATGAGAAACCTTCAGGATTACTACAACAGTTAGAAATGCCTGTATGGAAATGGGAACTCATAACAATGGATTTTGTTACTAAGTTACCCAAAACCAGAAAAGGTAATGATGCAATTTGGGTAATTGTGGATCGATTAACCAAATCAGCTCATTTTCTACCTATGAAGGAAACCTTTAGCATGGAAAGGTTAGCCAAGTTGTACGTAGACGAAGTAGTATCCTTACATGGAGTTCCACTCTCCATTGTATCGGATAGGGATAGTCGTTTCACTTCCCATTTCTGGACTAATTTCCAGGAAGCAATGGGAACCCGACTAAATTTAAGTACTGCATATCATCCCCAAACAGACGGACAAAGTGAAAGGACGATACAAACCTTGGAAGACATGCTCCGAGCATGTGTAATTGATTTTGGTGGTAACTGGGATAACCACTTACCCTTAATTGAATTCTCCTATAACAATAGTTATCATTCAAGCATCGAAGCTGCCCCATTCGAAGCACTGTATGGACGCAAGTGCAGGACTCCAGTTTGTTGGGCAGAAATAAGAGAAAGTCAATTATCAGGACCTGAAATTGTGCAAGAAACTACTGACAAGATAACTCAAATCAAGGAAAGACTGAAGACGGCTCGAGATCGCCAAAAAAGCTATGCAGACAATCGCCGCAAGCCACTAGAGTTTTAAGTCGGAGACAAAGTACTTTTGAAAGTCTCTCCTTGGAAAGGAGTAGTACGATTCGGTAAGAAAGGAAAGCTGAGTCCCAGATACGTAGGACCATTTCTAATAAAGCAACGAATAGGACCAGTTGCTTATCGTTTACAACTACAAGAAGAATTAGCTGGAGTACATGATGTATTTCATGTATCCAATCTCAAGAAATGTTTATCAGACGAATCCCTGGTAGTACCTCTTCAAGATGTAGAGGTAAATGAAAAGCTGAAATTCGTAGAGAAACCACTACAGATAGAAGACAGGAAAGTTAAATTTCTCAAGCACAAACGTCTAGTGCTAGTCAAAGTAAGATGGGATTCAAAAAGAGGACCATAATACACTTGGGAGCTGGAATCAGAATTGAAGCGGAAATATCCTCATTTATTCCAGTAAATCTCGAGGACGAGATTTTTCTTAAGGTGGGGAGGATGTAACAACTCTCACTAAAATCAATACCTATTATGTTAATTATCCCATAAGGAAACCCTAATTGAGAAACCCAAGTAATTCTGCATAAACCCTAAAATTTTCAGAACAATCAGAATCAGGATCAGGGCCCCTAAAACTCAGGGGGGGGGGGATGTAACAACTCTCACTAAAATCAATACCTATTATGTTAATTATCCCATAAGGAAACCCTAATTGAGAAACCCAAGTAATTCTGCATAAACCCTAAAATTTTCAGAACAATCAGAATCAGGATCAGGGCCCCTAAAACTCAGGGGGGGGGTAAACCATAGTTGACGATTATCTAAATAACTTGTTGTCGAAATTGAATATTACAAAACTGTCGACTCAACCAGCCTACACACGCAAAGGGCTACCCTATAATAGGTTCGTGTCCCTTACGGGCCGTAAGGGATGAGGCTTACGGTCCGTAAGCGGGGTCAAATTTTGTGTATAAATAGTAGACATTGGGACTTGATTTCTGGCACTAAAACGACGAAGAAATTCGTTATACACACTGAGATATCGTAGAAACAGTTCACAACACACACCAATCTCGAAACGCTGCCGCAAAACAGGGTAATAACTCGATCGCTATTACGATTCAACGTCCGATCGATTGAAACTATCCAACGCATGTTTAAGTGCTGCTCAAATTGAGTTTATACTTTGTCATTCGTCGTGATTTCGACTTGAATGTTTGAGTGCTGTCCAAATTCGGGTTATACTCTGTCATTCGTTGTGAATCCACTGGATGTTTAAGTATTGCACTTTGTCAATCGTTGTGAGGGTTTAATCTCGTGAATTGTCGTAACTGCTGTATTAGTTACTAACCCAGTTTGTTTGCATTGTTATTTAAATTAGGTTAAACAAGGCTAAATCAGTAGGCTTATACACTGCTCGTTAAATCTGCAATGTGAGTCATTCTCTTTTTATCAACTGTTTTACAAAACTCCAAATTATTTTTCAAAGTTATAATTACAGGGATTAAGTCTTTGTAATCACCAAATTACAGCCGGTATGTGGGCTTTTGTATACATTACTTGATAATCTTCACCATTGGACAACGAGTTAGCCAAGGGGTGATATGACCGTAGTCACAGACACTATTGGACGAATGGGCCAATGGGTCGAGTGACAAATACTGTGGGTAGTTGGTTGATATCAGAAACATTGTAATCGCTCTTAATACTGTAAATTATAACAAATGTGTCGTTTTCAGTAAACTGAATGATTCACTCAGTATTTCCTCGCTGACAAAATCTTTTTCAAACATGTTTCAGGTGATCTGTTGTGAGTAAAGAAAAGTGCCGTGAAGCACTATAAGCTTAGAGAAGTGGCTCAGTATAAATGAATAAAAGAAACATGTTTTGTAAAAATAAAGATTTCCCAGTGAAATCATGTTAATATAAATTACGGGGATTTTATCCCTAATTTATGTACCGAGCATTTTTAATATTAAAAGATCCTGTATTAAATAATTCTGTTGTCGCCTAAATTAAATACCACGGGATTTCCTGCCTCGCGGCTCTAGACCGGGTCAAACTGGGGCCGAGGGCCGTGACACTATACGTACAATCACATGTAATATCATATGTAGGTGTTAACTAGTTATGCAGTACAATGAATATACGAGTGGTGAACCTTGCAATCTGGAGTTGACTGTCATGGTCGTATCCACGTCTTCAGAACTGTTCGGTTATAGTCTGGTTTTACAAAAATGTTTTTCCTTTTTTTTAAATAAAACCAAGTTTACTATAACCAATGGCTCTGATACCAATCTGTCACACCCCCACAATACCACATGCGGAAAGCCCCGCGGGGCGTGTGACGTACCAGGATCTAGCCACCAATCATATTGAACTCATAGATATTTTTGAATAAAACTTTCATTTATTAACAATTAAGTGTTACAACATTACAATTAAGTTACAGTGTACAGTGGAAGCAAAGATTCATTTGTTAAGTATTTATATGCCACATGTAAAAGCCATTTGCCTTGTGTTGTGTTTCCATGTGTCTCGACCCATGACCACTCCAGCTTCCCAGATAGCAAGTTCCAACAATATGCACCTAGAGGCCTGCAAGGTATGTAACAACGAATCAACAACAAAGTTGTGCGAGTTCACAGTTGGGTGTTCGTTTTAAGTTTTTTCCGAAAAGCGTAGTTTGTCTTTAGCTGGCTTACTTGCCGTGGGGGTTACCCCATAGTTGAAAATGTGATTAACCAGTTTACCCTGTTTCCCAAACATATCCATAGTCGGTGGGGGCTTCCCCATGTGAACCACTAGACCTGTTTACCATATCGACTACTGACTGAAGTAAGTTGGTGCCCTAGTCAATGTCTATCATCATTGATGTGCCATAGTCCATTAGTTCACGCCCGTCCTCTGTGGTACGGTGTGAGGCTTGTCAAACCTAAATAGCGCTATCTAACTATGACCCGCTCGCCATTGGCCCGACGATTAAGTCGATATAAAAGGAGGGATTTTGATATGCGCAAAATGCAATATATAAATTATATCAATTGTGGCATAAAACTAACCCTTTTTTAGTACTAATGTTGGAAAAAGTGTGCTTTTGTCTTCCTTTTGTATTTTCAGGATTAAATGAGCTCAACTTAACAAAAGAAGCAAAAAGACCGCAAAATCTAACATAAATACAAGAAAAGGGACAAAAGTGGAATGCCCGACCCCTCAACAGCATCTTCCCAAGCAAAACTAAGAAAGCAGAAGACTGAACACGGCCCGTGCTCAGCGAGCATGGGACCGTTCCCAAGAAGCAGCCGAAAAGACAAACGTATAGAAGCTTCTTGTAGGATTGCGTTCGGCCCTGTTTGAGTCGATCAGAGAAATTCCTATCCAAATCAAGAGGCGGAAACTAATGATTTGGTGCTATTCTAGCTGGATTCACTTTAAATTTGCTGTATTATTGATCAATTGCACAAACACAAGTTCTAACAGCACCTCGGCAGCACTTCGTGGCTCAACCGGAACAAATACACCGTAACTATATGTTTTTAGGTTCGCTTGAAAGACCACTATATATAGATGATGAAGATCCGCTTATATGGGCAAGACCATATAAGCGAACCTGTTAAGTCCTATAAGCGAACCTGTCATGAACTATGACCTACGAGCGAACCTAACTAGTGACACATGAACGAACCTTATACAAACTCACATTTCTAGGATATTGTGCCACATCTAACTTATACAACATTAAGACTCAATGAAAGACGTAGTCGACAGACGTAAGTGCACCAACAAACTCCCCCTCGGATGTTGACGCAGTCTTCGAGTCTTCACAAATGTCAATCTACAATCTTTATCAGTCTTCAATCTTTCTCTGAAGTATCTGTCATTTCAAGAATCCTCGTTCTCTTTCTTCATCATCACCAAACTCCTCTCTCTCAACTGTTGACACGGTGTCTTCAGACTCCCCCTCTCAAACAGCTGGGATCGTAGTCTGGAACTCAATTTCCACAGGTTCTGAGATCGTAACCTGGCACTTCAGCACAGAATCGTCACCTGGCTCAAGTCCTGCACAATCTCTACCCAACCATAAGTTTCTATTAAAAGATTAAACCTTCTAACTTTTTAGAAACTTGTACCAGAAACTATATTAATGATTTTACATTCAGGATCTTTTACTGGCTCTTTTCAAATAAATTTACCAGCTTCACATACACTCTCCCAAACCAGTTCTTCAAGTTTAGCACTTTGAATTTCGAAAATCAGCATCTCAACACCAGTTGTCGAAACTATTTTTGACATTTTCAAAAATTTATGCTAAAACACACCAAAAATCATTTTGGATTTTCTGAATGAAAGAAAATGCAGAAAACGAAATATTTACAGACAATATTTTTGTGAGTTCGTGCAAGAGGATCATATCAGTTATGAAACATATCACTAACACCGTTAAGCTTTAAACATTTTAAGTTCTAAACAATTTACCTAGATTGTCAGTATGTTTGTCCACTTAAATTTTCACACAAACTTCAATTGATTCGAGATACGATATTAATGTTTTAGAAACTAAAACTTAAATGTGTATCACTCCACTTGAATATACTCCCGTATCCAGATTCCAAATATTCAGTCTTACAGGTGAGTATACCACAGCTGATATCTGTAAAGGGGTAATGTGCGAGGGCCATGAGAGCTCAGGTCGATACTTTCGTATACGCAGAGAGATGAGGGCTTCGACTTTTGGTGGGTCCCCTTTAGAGGATCTTTTATTACAACAGCAAAGATTATCAATTTTATTGTTTAATCAGATTGCTGAGGGCGAGCTTATGTTTCAAAGCTTTTTGCAGAATGTATTATTCGGGGACTAGGTCAGTATTTCCATACAGCAGAAGTCCTGGAATAATACCCCAGATATCACTGAGTATAAAGACCTAGTATCTCAGAATACGGGACCTTTCAAACAAGATTTCGGGGGTTACCCATATATTCAAGAATAGTTACCCACGAATTAAGCAAGTTCGAATTTAGGTTTATATCTCATTTCAATTTACTAAATGTGCGAAAACCTACTGACACATCCGCAGTAAGATTATTTATCACTTTTAGACTTTACAATTCTTTAGCGTGCTGTGATAGTCCACTGATGTACTATCATTTCCTCTTTTATGCAACAAAACTCATTTTAGTTTTATCATGTTTTTGCCTTTTTCAAATTTTCTGATGTTTTTGGATTTTCAATTTCCTACTCCCCCTAAAATTCAAATACATCTAATGAAAATTGAAAACAAACTGTACAGAACATGACAACTGATATCGAAACACTTCAATTCTCCATCTGTTTGGCTTAAACAATCAGAACTCCCCCTCACAACAAACTATTTTCCCATAATGATCTCAAAACACTTAAGTTTGTTTTAATCAAAATGGTTTTTCCGGAAAATAATTTTAGTTGTTTTTACCACTTGTAAAATTGGGGTTCAAATCATCATATTGTTTTACCAATCTTATGAATGATAGTTAATTCAAGTCCAATTCAATGACCTTGATTTAACCACTTGTAAGAGCAACTGGTTCACATTCTGAATCACTTGTAACAATCTCAAACAAATCATCATTTGTAAGATAAATCGTTAAGCATTTCAAACCTGTTTTTCAACCAATTACCAACTGTTGGTTGAATTCTCAAGGTGCCGATTCCTACTCCTCGCTTACAAACCTGGGAGTTCCGGCAAGTCCTGCAAAACCTCAAACACAGATTTAGAAGGATGCCAATTCATGATCCACGATTACCAACTTGGGATCTCCGACAAGTCAGGTTTTTATTCTTTGAAAAATATATCCACCCAAGCCTGACCTTCCTTGGGTGTAACAACATCTTCTTCATCTTTTCTTTCAACAGACTTGTAAACACGTCCTTTGGAAGCATAAAAATCTTTGATGCTTTTGGCCTTACCGTTGATCAGTTGTCCAAATATACGTTTTACATTTCCATTGAAAGTTTTTTCGACATCAAATTTCTTCTTGTCAGAATAAAATTGATTTGAAATTTCAACTTTTCCAACTTTCTTCATAAAATTTTCAGCACGCAAAGGTGGAAAACTTTCATCGTTCATGGTTGGAACTTTCCTTTCAACCTTTTTCTCAACACGTGGCTCCTCTGATTTTATGGAATCAGATTCATCACCAGAACTATTACCTGAACCTTTCACAACCCATTTTTGATTTGACACATTATCTTTTCGTCTTGAAGCACTCTTTGAACATTCTCCTTTCTCAAAAGTTGAATTTTCAAAGCCAGTAAACTTTCGGGTTGACAGTTCAGTCTTCTCAACAACTTTTTCTTTCATTTTACCAGAGACTTCCTGTTTTGGTTTGAATGTCTTCGGACAATCTCTAGCAACATGACCAGCAATCTTGCACTGAAAACAAGTTCTCTTTTCAATCTTCTTCGGACCTTCATTTTTCTTCAGTTCTTCTTACTTCTTGGCAAGGAATTCCTGATTTGTCTGCGTTCTGAATGATTGTTCTTTTTCAGCCTCTGACGTTTTCCCTGAAACAAACATAGTTTTTGGTTTATACATTTTTTCATTTTTATAGTTTTTCGGTGGGACAAAACCAAGACCTTTCTTTTTGAAATTACAATTATGGTTTGGTTTCTTTTGGAAACTATAACCACAATTGTAACCCATTTTCTTGTGAATTCGTTGTTGATCTCTTGAAGTGTACTGTTTAGGTTTTCCATTAAGACTTAAATCTTTTATTTCAGAAATATTAATTTCTGTTATTTTGAAAACCTTTTGAATCATTTCAAATCTGACACTTCTTATTGGAAAACTCTCATCAGAATATAATTTGTCAGAACCTTTCAAAGTATATGCCACTTTGACCGATTCATCATTCAAATTTGATTTCGAAAGTAAAAACTCTTTGTCATAAACCCGTTTGTCCTTTTTATTTGTCGGCTTTGACGAATCAGACACAGACTTTGACTCTGGTTTGGACTCAGGATTTGACTCCTCACTGTCATCTTTATCCAACACCTGATCGACCATACTTTTTATTAACTTTGACTCATGATCAGTATCGGATGACGTATATGTGACATCAATACTTTCTGGTAAGTTATCCGACGGCCCAGACTCCCATTGCAAATTGATTGCTTTATTGACTCTTTCAGAATTTGGATTTCGAGGTGAATATCCATTTTCGACCGGGGGCGGACATCTGTTATAGACCACACTTGATTTCTTACCAGAAATCTTCATTTTTTCTTCATCTTTCGTCACAGATTTTTCTTCTTCAGACGTCTTCACTTCTTCAAACGTCTTCAAATTCTCCACAACCGGATAAATCCTGTCAACAACAAAAGAAGAACATGAGTAGCTTTCTAATAACTTTTTAACCTTCTCAGTTTCTATCTTTTGTGTTGCTAACTCCAACTCAAGATCAGCACATTTTTTGATATGAAAGTTCGCATCATCAAGCTGTCTAAGATATGCTACTTTCAATGTATTTATAGCCACAACTTGTTCACCACTCGAATCTGTATACTTGTTAATTTCTCTGTTCATTGTATCATATGATTCTTTCAACTTGTGAATATTGTTCAACAACTCATTGTTTTGTTTGATTAACGAATCACAATTCATGCACTTTTCAGGAATTTCAACTTGTTCTGCATCAATTTTCACTTCAAATTCAGGAACCTCTTTGACAATTCTGCTTGATTGTAAGAACTCAGCTCTTCTCTTTTTCTCAGCTTTGGCTTCTGCTCTCAATCTTTCTTCCTCTTCTTCCTCTTCTTCGAGCTTTCTTCGTCTTGCTTCAGCAGCTTCAATGACTTTCCTGGTTCTTTCTGCACATTTCAAATCATAAGCATTAGCAAAGAAAGCAGTTGAAGTAATTTTGGACTTCTCTTTGGCCATAAGATCTTTATCTGGGAAAAAATCATCCCAATTGAAACCTTCAGCCAACTTTTCATCATCTTGTTCAGCAAAGTACACCTTGCTGTCTTTTGGAAGATACTTTTCCCAGGTAAAATTATCATATTTGCCCTGACTAACTACACATGCTCTTTTTGAATTATCAACCACATCTCTCCCATGAGCCGTTTGTGCCTGATTCTGTGCTGGTGGTGTGACTTGATGATAAATCGCCTTTTTGTGATAATCGTTGTTTCCGAAAGGATTCTGGGCTTCGGTAGCTTCACAATTTTTGCACTCCCTCTTGAAATGCCCCTTCTCCCTGCAACGAAACACGTAACTTTAGATTTATCAAAACCCAAAGTTGAAACGTTTGCATCACGAAAATCATCTCGGCCTGTAATTTGTTTAAACTTTTTAGCACGTCTCATCACACTAGCCATGCACCATTTTATGTCCATTAATTCCATTTCTTCAGCATCAATTTGATCGTAATCCTCTTTTGTGAGCATTGGATTACCGATCTTCCCGGCCACAAAACAACTATATGACTCTAAAATCATTCCTAACAAAGACATTTGATTTTTAGCAATCTATTCAGTGTAATCTTGATCATTTTCAAGACTAAGCACAATGTTGCACTGAAGTTTTCTACCATTCTTTGTTACAGAAATGTTCAGATCGTAAGATGAAAATCTTGTGTTGCTTGATCCTTGGAATGGCTTCTTCTCAGGAGAATCTTTAACACTGTAAGCAGTTTCGATCTTTGGAGAATATTTTGTTGAATCAGTAACACCACTTTTGTAGTACAAACTGATATCCTGTTCTCCATCGTAATTCTTCATCCTGGCTATCTTTCTCTGCTCCATCTCTTGAGCTTCCAGGTGTTTGATGAACTCTCCCAGTGTCATATTCTTGTAATCCTTTCTGTTTGATCTCAACATCATCAGAAATGTTCCCCATGTTTCATGTGGAAGCGCATCTGCAAGTTTTTCAACCAATTCATCAGTATCTTACTTAACACCAAGTTTTGTCATATTTCTCACCAAGTTACAATATCTATCAATAATCTGCTTGGTGTTTTCAGACTTTAAACCACGAAACAAATCAAATTCTTTCTTCATGAGAGACATCTTGTTCTTGAGCATATCATCACTTCCAATAAATTTTGCTTCCAGTTCTGTCCAAATTGAATGTGCAGTTCCGTCATGTTGAAGTAGTATCAAGATATCTTCTTTTATAGCTTGCTGAAGCAGACTCACCATAAGTTTCTCGTCTCGATACTTCTTTTTGTCTTCAGTACTCATCTCTCTAAGTGTTAACGGAGTACCATTCACAACATTGTTCTTTGTGGGCCTAACATATGGCTCTTCAGTGTGTTCCCACGCATCTAGATGATAAGCCTCGACCCAGTTAGCAAACCTTTCAGACCACACATTATAATCATCAATATCCATGAGTTTGGGTGGTTTCTGAGATGTTCCGGTTTCATTTTCAATCATTGCACTTTGAGTCACTGAAATCGGGCTAGCAAAAGCGTTATAAAATTCAGTATCCATTGTTCAATTGTTCAAAATTTACAAAAATCCAAGCTTAGGCAAATTTGATCACAATAATGAATCTGTCACAATAAGCGAACCAACCAAGTGGATCAAATAAGCGACCCGGTCGAGCGAACCAACAAGTGAATCAAATAAGCGAACCGGTCGAGTGATCCTTCAAATGGATCAAATAAGCGAACCGAATATGTTGACCAATGAGCGAACCAGATGAATAGATCAATGAGCGAACCAGAATTATTATTTGAAACGGACTGGATGAGCGAACCAGGTAAACTGATCAGATAAGCGAACCAGTCAAGTGAACCAAAGAGCGGACCTATCAGGTAGCTTAGGAGCGAACCTGATTTGGAGCGAACCAGTCCAAAATATGACCTTTTTGGAGCGAACCAGTCCCTTAAAGTCAACCTTTCAAGCGAATCTAGTGATAATTTCGAGCGAACCTATCAATTTTCAAGCGGACCTACTAAACAGAATGTCCAAAAGAGCGGACCTGTCTTGTTCTTTGAAGCGAACCAGGTTGCTGATGTCACCTTTTGCACAAAATCGAACAAGCGAACCCCTAAAAAAAATCTACTTTCTAGGTTGATTTTAGATCTGAAAAGTTCAAGGGTTTACCAGTCCATGATTCCGAGTGCAGTGTGTGATTTTGAGCCGGTTTTACCGTGAAAAATTTTGAAAAAAGTGAAGAAAGTGTAGAAAAAAGATGAAAAACAGCTAAAATAGCAAGAACTACTCCTCCATAGCTCTGATACCACTTGTAGGATCGCGTTCGGCCCTGTTTGAGTCGATCAGAGAAATTCCTATCCAAATCAAGAGGCGGAAACTAATGATTTGGTGCTATTCTAGCTGGATTCACTTTAAATTTGCTGTATTATTGATCAATTGCACAAATACAAGTTCTAACAGCAACTCGGCAGCACTTCGTGGCTCAACCGGAAAAAATACACCGTAACTATATGTTTTTAGGTTCGCTTGAAAGACCACTATATATAGATGATGAAGATCTGCTTATATGGTCAAGACCATATAAGCGAACCTATATTCAACCATATAAGCGAACCTGTTAAGTCCTATAAGCGAACCTGTCATGAACTATGACCTACGAGCGAACCTAACTAGTGACACATGAACGAACCTTATACAAACTCACATTTCTAGGATATTGTGCCACATCTAACTTATACAACATTAAGACTCAATGAAAGACATAGTCGACAGACGTAAGTGCACCAACACTTCTACTGCCCACCACGGGGCCGTGCCCAGCGGACACGGGGGCGTGGTCAACTTGCTGCAGGCGCATTTATTGTAATTGCGAATTACAATTAACGAGGAGAGAGAGTGTCAGATGGACACGGGGCCGTGCCCAGTAGGCACGGGGCCGTGCCCGGGCTTCTGTTCAGCCGATAAATAGGAGTGCTTGGAGCCATTTCAACTCATCCCTTGGCACACCACCTCTCTCACACTTCACCCACCACCCACCACCACCATAACACCATCATCCGCCACCATCATCCATGTCCATCATAGAGTGTGTGAGTCGTCTCGGGATCCAAGATTGATCGTAAGAGTTCTTGACAATCAAAGGCCATGTTTTCCTAAGTCCCTTACATCACTTGGTGAAGACAAGTGTTTAGTGTAATACTTTTTATTTTTAATCTTTTGCACTTTTTAATTGGTTTTGTATTAATGACTTTAATTACTAGTTTCTTATGTTGAAGGTGATTCTTCCTTATCGTTTGTCTGTGGTGTCTTGGCATTATTTTACTGTCTATATAAAATAAAAGATTTTCACCATTCATATCTCCATGGTCTATATGGAGATATGTTGGCTACCTGGTCGGGGGTTAAGAGAACGGTTTGGTAAGAGTCTTGCCATTGTTCAGTATATAGATCCTGCAAAGGACCTGGGTCAAATTTAGTAGGACCTCCTGCAAAGGACCTGGGTCAAATTATGCATTAATAACTTAATTAATTATCTACCCTTTAGGATTGTATCCTTGCTGACTCAAACTACTGGGTTGAGGGTAACGTCGCCTTCAAAAGAGGGGCTTACTACAATAACTAAGATAATCTCTTAAACAAGTGCAAAAGTGCGAAAATAATCAAAGGTTACACTAACACACGAGTCAGATCCAAGTGATTCATCTTGTCTATCTGTTTTTATTTTTATTTTATTTTTCAACATTTTAGTTAGTTTTATTTTCTTAGTTTAAAAATCTTTTCTAACATTTTGATTTGATTAGACGTTGAGGATAAACCGGTACTAAAAGCTCTTGTGTCCTTGGACGACCTCGGTATGTTACCAACACTATACTACGTCCACGATGGGTGCACTTGCCCATATGTGTGTTTAGTGTTAGTAAATATCGTGTTTTATAAATTTAAAACTTGGCTAGAAAGTGTAAAAGGGCTTAAAATACATACCTAAATTATATACACACTTACGCACATCAAGTTTTTGGCGCCGCTGCCGGGGACACAAGGATTTTAAGAAAGCTTAAAATCGACGGCCTAATCAGTTTTTCAAAACCTTTTTAAAAAAACGCTCGCACATTTTTCTGCATTTTAGTTTAGTTTGCATTTACAGTAGCCTGAACACGGGGCCGTGTTCACTGAACACGGGGCCGTGTTGCATATTTTTAGTTAGATACCCAGATACAGAGTCTGAACACAGGGCTGTGCTCACTAAACACGCCCCCGTGCTCAACGAGACCGGTAACTTTAATTAAAACGCCCAGATACAGACCCTGAACACGGGGCCGTGTTCGCCAAACACGGGGCCGTGTCCAGCGTCTGTTTCCGTCTTTATTTCTGTTTTCTGGTCCCGAGACTCACTTGCGGTCTGTTGAGTGATTCCTATGGATCAATACTCAGGAGGCTACAACTACACCTATGAGGAGGATGATTACATGATAGACTATTGCACTAATTGTGGTGACCCGCACTCGGCACAATATTGTAACTTATTTCAACCATCCAATTCATACAACTATTATGAGGAGCCTAGGTACGAGCCATCGACTTCATACACATCCTATGAAGACCAAAGGTATGAACCTTACCCCTCATACTCATATTTTGATGAACCAAGGTATGAACCTTCATACTCATACTTTGAGGAGTCAAGATATGAACCACCACCTTCATATACTTATTATGTGGAACCATGGCGTGAACAACCCACCTCATATGGGTACTATGAAGAACAAAATTTCGACCCTTATCCATCATATACTTACAATGAGGAACAGTGGTGTGAACCATCTACTTCATATAGGTACTATGAGGAACCAAGGATCGAACAACCGGATTCAAGCTTTGAGGATCCCGATCCTTACTCTATCACCGACATAGCCGATAGGATAATAGAACACATTAAAACTATCGAGCGTTGCATAAAAGAATCTCGCACAAGGGAAGAGGAGTCCCGCGCAAGAGAAGAGTTAAATTGTAATAAAAACGTAGGGATAGTTGAAAATGAAAAAAATGGAAGAACAAATAAGTGAAAAACCGACACATGAGTTAAACAACGAAAAAGGTGAGGCCGATAACGTCAACATTCAAGAAGAGTCTAATTTTGAAGAAATTAATCTCTTGTCACCTTCTTTTGAAAATCATTGTTTAGTGTCAACTCATGCTAAGTTTTTAAAGGAGCTAAACACTAACACTAAAATAAAAGAAATGGTAAGTGTTAAGTTAACTAATGATCAAACTTCACTAATAAAGGAAGACCCTTTTGAAATTAACATTACACCGGTTCCATATTTTTTTCAACATTCATTTATTAGTAACGTCACCATTGATAAAGATCTTTGTGTTAACATAATGCCTAATTACCTTTTCGAAAAATTAAGTATTAGTGATTTTGCCCCACTTCAAATACCCATTTTTCTATCCAATCGGAGAGTAATTAAGTCAATCGGTGTAGTGGAGGACGTCTTAGTTCAAACAAATCAAATGGTTATTCCAACCGACTTTGTCATCCTCGATGACGCTCCTCTAGTGTTGGGAAGACCATTTGTAAAAACTCATGAAGCTTTGAAAAACCGAAAGTTTAATAATTTACCTCTTCAATTAGGGGCATTCAAAAAGAGTATCGATCTTGAGCGATCAATGAAATATCCAATCGGCAATGACGACCCCCTAATTGAAGATGAGCCAGAACCACCTGATAAGGTGGGTCTAGCCAAGGACCCTTATAAACGTGGCGCACCACAGAGGCATTCCGCGGAACTATCCTTAATTTTAGTTTAGATTAACTTTTATATTTTCTAGTTTAGTTTTAATTTTCAAGAATAAAACACACTCGGGATGGTGAAGGATACTAAGGGAAGCTTGAACCAACACTTCATGCACAAAAACAGAGCCTCCCGACAATTTTTCTTCATTACAGCAAGTTCAGCACGGAGCCGTGCTCACCCAACACGCCCCCTGCCCAAGGTTCTGCAGAAAAAGCCCAGTTCAGGTAACTGGACACGGGGCCATGCTCACTGAACACGCCCCCGTGCCTAGCCTTCTGTTTACTTTTGGTATTGGCAGTCTGGACATGGGGCCGTGCTCATCCAACACCACCCCGTGTTCAGCTACCCAGTACCATAAAATCTTGTTTTTAACCCACTTTTACACATTTTAATCAACCGAAAAACTTATTTTTGCGACACATTGAGGACAATGTGTAATTTAAGTGTGGGGGGGATGCTAAAACCTTGAATCTTGCAAGTCCTAATTACAAGCCTTACACAAAACTCTATTGGAACCGCTAATCACCCCAGATTTTTTCAAAATTTTTTCATTTTTTTTACTTGTCTAGGTTTAAGTTGGGAATTTCAAAATTCTAAAAAGGTTATATTTTTACAAATTTACAACCGATAGCGTCATGATAAAAAGAACTAACATAAGGAAATTATGAAACGACATAACAAATCTAGTTAAAATTTGATTATATATACTTGGTCACATAAAAATCCATTCCTACAAAAAGTGAGTTTTGAGCCTTATTGAGCATACAAATAAACATCTTTAAACAAAATGCTCATTTTTTCGTTTCTTGTGTGAATAGCCGCTTGGTTTCTTACGACTCTAGAACTTGCCATGACGATACATTCCCGATCCTTACCAACTTGAACCCGAGTAAGTAAATGATGGAGGCATTAGGACTAACCCTTTTTCTTTCAATACCATTATTTTTCTTTTTTTTTTACCACCTACCCAAAATCTCTCTAGTTAACCCCATTGAGCCTAAACCTTTTCATTTCATAACCCAAAACAAACACCCTTTTACCCACCAAAACCCTTTTTCATTTTAAACCCTTTATTTTAGTAACATAGCTCGGTTTTCTTGTGACTTCTTTTATCAACCTAAAAAAAAAGAGAGAGAGAAAAGAGAAAAAAATGAAGTTAGAAAAAAAAGCTCATCAAAAGAATGCTTGTTTGAATAAATGCTTCTTTAAAATAAAAAGTCACAAAAACAAAATGTTTTACGAAAACCGACGCTTTTTACGCCTTTCGCCCTTTTCTACTAACCATTAACCCAACCACCTACCTTTAACCCAAGCCTAACCCTTCCCCAAGTCCTCTTGATATTTACAATGGTTTATAGTTAAAAAAGAGGAGGATTGATTGCTTGGCAAGCTTTTGGTAGGAGTAAGTTCCATGCCGCTCTTGAGTGATTCACTAAAAATACACCTTCGGCCGAGTGTTGAGTGATCCCCCGTGAGGTATGTGAACTTGTATATAAATAGAATTTTAAAAAGGTATGTTATGCCCTAATAAGTAATTTATCTTAAGAAACTTTCTTAATAAATCATGCCGAATAGGATTGTAAATAAATAAAAATAAAATCTCAATAAAGAATCTTGGAAATCCCGACACTCTATGACAAGCCCAAAAACCTTCTCTTCTACCTATTCCATTTGGGAGTGAATAAAGCAACATTATAAAGGGTTTTGCTTGAGGACAAGCAAAGATTCAAGTGTGAGGGTATTTGATATGCGCAAAATGCAACATATAAATTATATCAATTGTGGCATAAAACTAACCCTTTTTTAGTACTAATGTTGGAAAAAGTGTGCTTTTGTCTTCCTTTTGTATTTTCAGGATTAAATAAGCTCAAATTAACAAAAGAAGCAAAAAGACAGCAAAATCTAACATAAATACAAGAAAAGGGACAAAAGTGGAATGCCCGACCCCTCAACAGCATCTTCCCAAGCAAAACTAAGAAAGTAGAAGACTGAACACGGCCCGTGCTCAGCGAGCACGGGGCCGTGCCCAAGAAGCAGCAGAAAAGACAAACCTATAGAAGCTTCTACTGCCCACCACGGGGACGTGCCCAGCGGACACGGGGGCGTGGTCAACTTGCTGCAGGCGCATTTATTGTAATTGCGAATTACAATTAATGAGGAGAGAGAGTGTCAGATGGACACGGGCGGGCTTCTGTTCAGCCTATAAATAGGAGTGCTTGGAGCCATTTCAACTCATCCCTTGGCACACCACCTCTCTCACACTTCACCCACCACCCACCACCACCATAACACCATCATCCACCACCATCATCCATTGTCCATCATAGAGTGTGTGAGTCGTCTCGGGATCCAAGATTGATTGTAAGAGTTCTTGACAATCAAAGGCCATGTTTGCCTAAGTCTCTTACATCACTTGGTGAAGACAAGTGTTTAGTGTAATACTTTTTATTTTTAATCTTTTGCACTTTTTAATTGGTTTTGTATTAATGACTTTAATTACTAGTTTCTTATGTTGAAGGTGATTCTTCCTTATCGTTTGTCCGTGGTGTCTTGGCATTATTTTACTGTCTATATAAAATAAAAGATTTTCACCATTCATATCGCCACGGTCTATATGGAGGTATGTTGGCTACCTGGTCGGGGGTTAAGGGAACGGTTTGGTAAGAGTCTTGCCATTGTTCAGTGTATAGATCCTGCAAAGGACCTGGGTCAAATTTAGTAGGACCTCCTTCAATACCCAAAGGTATTGGATGGCGGGGGTCCAAACTCTTTGATCCCCTCATAAGTTAAACTACTATTAAAACTTTAACCCAGCTACTTAGGACTGTATCCCTGCTGACTCAGACTACTTAGCTGAGGGTAACGTCACCTTCAAAAGAGGGGCCTACCACATTACGCATTAATAACTTAATTAATTATCTTTCAATAATCCGACCCTTTAGGATTGTATCCTTGCTGACTCAAACTACTAGGTTGAGGGTAACGTCGCCTTCAAAAGAGAGGCCTACTACAATAACTAAGATAATCTATTAAACAAGTGCAAAAGTGCGAAAATAATCAAAGGTTACACTAACACACGAGTCGGATCCAAGTGATTCATCTTGTCTATCTGTTTTTATTTTTATTTTATTTTTCAGCATTTTAGTTAGTTTTATTTTCTTAGTCTAAAAATCTTTTCTAACATTTTGATTTGATTAGACGTTGAGGATAAACCGATACTAAAAGCTCTTGTGTCCTTGGACGACCTCGGTATCTTACCAACACTATACTATGTCCACGATGGGTGCACTTGCCCATATGTGTGTTTAGTGTTAGTAAATATCGTGTTTTATTAATTTAAAACTTGGCTAAAAAGTGTAAAAGGGCTTAAAATACATACCTAAATTATATACACACTTACGCACATCAGATTTCATGATAGAAAGTTTTGGCCTAGTATCCGTGTTGTCACCCTTTAGTGAAGAGGGTGTGTACGAAATCCCCAAACCAGGAGATTACGCAGGTTCCGATTATTTTCTTATCACGTGTTGTCACCCTTTAATAAAGAGGGTGTGTACGTGTCCCAAGCCAGGAGATCACGCAGTTTCAGTTTAAATCCTGTACCCATTCCCAACTGTAACACCCTAGGACGCTTCAATGGAAAAGACGCAGCGGAAATTCGTACCATAAAAATTTCTTTCATTAAAAACGTTTTGACCCACTTGCAAGTTCATTATGAAATACTTTCCTACAATACATGCATCTTTTGTACTCATATACATAATAAAAGCATAACTTATAACTATCATTTTACATAATCAACATTCCCGTACAATCTATCACGTGACTCGGTCTTCGATCGCTACACCTCATGGTGATAATCTGTGATTTGTACAACCTGCACCCACCACATATATTCACAACATTAGTATACGTTATATACAAGCAAGATTCTTAATCATGTAACCTCGTTACGTTCTATCCACATCTACTTCCCATCATATCATCCTTCTAGAATTATTCATTCCATCCGGGTGTCTAATCCTTGACAAAACTTCAATATAGTACCTGCACTACATTCATTCTCGAGGCACACTGTTAATAACATCAATACTTAAGTGTATTGAAACCACGTATGCAATACATACATAACTGTGTACATACATTCCTACTCACATACAAACATACATAATTAACTACATATAACATACCTTCTCGCATACATACGTACATACATAATTACATACAACATACATACTCACATACATACATACATGCTTAACTACATACAAACCTACCTTCTCACATACATACTTACATACTTGACTACATACAAACATACCTTCTCACATACAAACATACATACTCACATACATACATACATGCTTAACTACATACAAACTTACCTTCTCACATACATACTTACATACTTGACTACATACAAACATACCTTCTCACATACAAACATACATACATACATACATAACTACATACGTGCATACCTTCACTCACACGTACATGTACCTACATAATTACATAAACACATTCGTACATACATACAGACTCGTATTCAGGATTACTTATTAGCTTAAGCGTATTAGGAAGTAGTTAAATTAATTCATACATACCCACATACTCAGTTCATTACCCCGCATACTCGCTCCCACAACTCGATCTTACCCATACGTCATAAACGCTTTCTAAATGCCCCTCGGGTATGTTTCGGATCTTAAGAATGAATACCAAACTCATCCGTAACTTACCAAGCCTTTCGGTGGGGTTGAGGAACATTATAAAGACTTAACAAGGCTTGGAATGGGTCCACGGGGTCCGAACTCAAAGGATAAACAAAGAAATCCACAAACTTTACATTGTTTCTGACCTCCACCGTAAGCTACGGTGGCTACCGTAGCTTACGGTGGCCCCAATAGCTTTACGGTAGTTCTATACTGCCTTACGGCAGAAAAGGAACCCAGCTCCCACCGTAACTTACGGTGGCACCGTAAGTTACGGTGGTGCCCAGATCAGCACTCCATTTTCACATTAAAATTCGCATAACTTGCTCGTTTTGCATCCGTTTCACTTGAAACTGGTTCCTAAACATCCGTAAAACAATTCCTTACGTATTAGCCTAAGAACCATTGCCCGGGTCCTTAATTATTACACATTTTATTACCAATTCCTCACTCATACTTATTTATTCGACCCGTTTGGTCCCACAAACTATCTTCGACTATCTAGATCATTACTTATCTTAATACCTTCATTTATTGTATATCATACATAATTTCCCCTCCTTTCAAAACAATAAAATTCTTATGTATACTACGAAGTGAGTCGGGAGTCACTTACCTTGTGCATCCGTGTTCGTAACCGCTTCCTTGTCTCATTTTGACCCGTTAGC
This sequence comes from Helianthus annuus, assembly GCF_002127325.2. Lineage (NCBI taxonomy): Eukaryota > Viridiplantae > Streptophyta > Magnoliopsida > Asterales > Asteraceae > Helianthus > Helianthus annuus. The sequence continues at coordinate 141,887,557 of NC_035438.2, read as the reverse complement.
CTTCCATGCTTGGTCCATGCTAGTGTGGTTCCTATCCTTTCATGCCGTCATGCCATAATAATGTTAGTATTCATGCTCACTCATATTAACACACATTTTCCAACTCTTATCTACATTAACTTTCACTAACACGCATTCGACATGAATTGTCAACCACGTTACTCAATATTTTCGAATTCCAACTCGTTATCACAAATAGCACTTAATTTTGTAGGATCGTGTGCTGACCCGAACGAGTCGTTCAGAGGCTTTCTCCTTGGTTTCAGGTGCGGAATAACAAGAAACTAAGGTAGAAACAGCAGGCAAATCACTTTTAACTACTTGTTTATTGATTTCAAACGTTTACAGCTCAAATCTCGCACCGGTAGACCTTCGGCACGATTTCTACTCCACCGTTACAACTGAATTCGCTCATAGGGCTATATATAGGCATCTGGAATCGCTAATTGGGCTCTGGAACCGCTTATTGGACAGGCCTAATAAGCGGCCCATGCATATGCCATAAAAGCGGTCCTACTTGTTCTCCTAAAAGCGATCCAACCATGCTTTGCCGTTCGAGCGGTCCAAACATGTTCGCTCGAGCGGTCCGAATCCTAATGGTCCTAAGAGCGATCCAACTTATCTAATTTGACTCTAAAAGCGGCCCAACTATCTAAAACCTATACATTCGCACTATTTCTCGTATTTCGAGCCCAGATCTAACGTTCTAAGATAATGACTCGATACAAGACGTAGTCAGCAGATGTAGTGCACCAACAGACTCCCCCTCAGATGTTGATGGAGTCGACTATCGAGTCACAACAATGCTGTCTTCAGTTCTTCAGTCTTGATCAGTCTTCGGGCTTCTCTCTCTTTATCAAACTATCTTCAGGAATTCCTTCCTGGAATCATATGCCTGGATCTTTCTCTGGCTCTAACTTTCGTCAGACTCCCCCTATCAACATGCTGGGATCTCTGTCTGGAAATCGTTATCACCATTGAAATCAACTCCTGGCTTTCTCTGTTTAAGCTCTTCTCTGGTTCTGATGTATCTCCTGGCTATTCGTAGTAACAGGATCAGAAACTTGCAAAACTCAACCATACTATTACAAACTAATACAATTTGCAATTCAACTTAATGAATCAGCAAATCATATATAAGAAAAATTATGAAGATCAAACTGTAGGTTACCATTCAACTTATTCATCAAGTTAATGAACCAAATTTGCATTTCAAATCTTCACAATTTAACATACTCTCCCAAACCACAAGTTCAACATGTTTAGCACTTGAAATGTCAAATATCAGTTCTTCACACTCTGTTGTCGAAAATCTTTTTGTAGTTTTCAAATATCTAACAAACAAACAATATTTTTGGATTTTTGAATTTATAGAAAAACAGAAATGAACACTATTTTTGAGAGATTGTGCAAGAGGATCATATCGGTTTTTGAGACATATCACCAACACCGTTGATCTTGATTAATCAGCAAATGTTAAAAACAAATTTACTTCTGATTGTCAGTATTGTTGTCCACTTAAACCTCTACACAAATTTTCAATTGATTCAAGATACGTATTTAATGTATTAGCACTTAAACTTATTTGAGTGTCCCACCTCTTGAATATACTCCCGTATCCAGATCCCAATATTCTGATCTACAGGTAAGTATAACTACAAATGATATCTGTATATAAATTAGGGGATAAATGCGAGAACTGAGGGATCTCAGGTCAGAACTTCCGTTCAGCAGAGAGATATCAGCTTCGACTTAGCAGTGGGTCCCCTTTAGAGGATCTTTTCAGCTACAACAACTGATCATCAATTTTATTGTCTAATCAGCTGAGGGCTTTATGCTATGTTTCAAGCATATGAAGAAAGTATTAGCCAGGGACTAGGTCAGAACTACCGTTCAGCAGAAGTCCCGGAATAATACCCCAGACATCAATTGAGTACAAGAACCTAGTATTCCAGAATAAGAAACCTTTCAAACGAGATTTCAGGGGTTACCTATATATCCAAGTAGTGTTCCCCACAAAATAAGTAAGTTTTGATTTTATGTTTATATCTCGAATACAATTTACTAACTGTGTGAAGCCTACTGACACATCATTAGTAAGACTTGTTTAAAAACAATTTTGTCTTTACAAATCTCTAGCATGCTGTGATAGTCCACCAATGTACTATCATCTCCTCTTTTTGCAACAAAACTCATTTTCATTTTTAAATTTTTTTAAATTTTTCAAAATTTTAATACTCCCCCTAAAATCAAAATATGTTTCAATTTTGATTTTCTGAAGAAAAATTGAAAACAAACTATACAAGAAACTTGACAACATTATGTGAATTACCTCAATTCACCATTCTCGTGCAAAAACAATCAGAACTCCCCCTCACAACAAACTATTTTCCCATAATGATTTCAAAACACTTAAGTTTGTTTCAATCAAAATGGTTTTTCCGAAAAAATTAGTTTGTGTTCAAACCATTTGTAGACTTGGGGTTATCTCTTCATCTTGTTTTCTTCAAACCTTTTAAAGATTTAACATTTCCAGTTTGATCATAAACCATCAGTAGAAAATCAAGTACAAATTAATGTCCCTGATTTACCACATGTAAATCGAAAAATCACCAAAGTGAAATTTCTCAAGAAATGTGCCGATTCATGATCCACGATACCATCTTGGGATCTCCGGCAAGTCAGGTTTTTCTATTTAAACAATTTCACCCAAGCCTGACTGCCCTTGGGTGATTTTGAATTCTTGCTCAACAATGGTGGAAAATTTGCATCATCCATTGCTAAACTAGAATTCTCAACTTTTACCTCAACCAATGGCTCCTCTGGTTTTACCATACCAGAATCATTGCCTGAAGGTGGCTTGTCCGACTTTGATCTGTCAGATTCATCGCCGACCTTTTCCTTCTTCTTCTCCTCTTTTGTCCTCAGATTTGTATCTGATGAATTCTTTTTGCTCAACTTTGCAGATGAAGGAGTAGATTCATCAGAACTATTAATCTGTTTGTCCCGTGAACCCGAGGACAAAATCTTCTCGAGATATTCTCTCGCTTTCTTCCTCTTCTTCCTCAGTCGGTCTTTCTGCCCCTGTGAAAGTTTAACTTTCGTCTCTAGAACTTTCGGTTGTTGAACTTTTGGTTCTCGAACTTTTAGTTCTTCGGGCTTGACCTTGACTGGAATTCCTGCCACTTTCTGAGACCTAACCCTTGATCTTCCCATTGATCTTCTCGGGCAATCTCGGGCAATATGACCTTTGATGTTGCAGTTATAGCACCTCCTGGTCTCATATCTCCAATATCGGCAGTTAACAGCAATGTGTCCGTGATATCCACAACTATAACACATTCTGTTATCGTACCTATCACCATTTTTAGTCCAAATGCTCAGATCAAAGCATTGTTTGGCTTGGTGATATTCCTTCCTCACCTTTGCTGAATTTGACTTTGAAGCACTATGATCTGTCCTGCACCCAGCAATTTTTGAATTTTTAAGTTTTAAATCTTTTGATTTTTGATTGTGATTGGATGATTGAACTGATGAGATTTTTCCTCCATTTTTAATCTTTTGTTTCTGTTTTACAATCTTCTTCACAGGTTTCTGCTTAGAGCATTCTCCCTTTTCAGTCGAGTGTAAAACAGTTTTCTGAAATTTTTCTTTTAACTTCAAAAATTTCTCCTTTTTCTTAATTTCAGCATCAGATTTTGTCTCAGATTCATCTGCTGAATAAAATTCCTTATTTTCATCATCAGTTTTCTCATCACAATCTTCAATCTTTTCACTTATCGGCATAGAATTGAGTGGTTTTGGATAGGGAAAACTCAAACTGTCAGATTTAGTCACAAAACCTTTCAATTTCTTCTCAAGTTCATCAATTTTGTTCCTCGAATTCTCAGCTTCACTTTCAAGCTGAGATATTCTCCCAAAATGAGACTTGATAGTTTTCTCATTCTCAATCTTCAAATTTTCAAGAACAGATTTTTCATTCATCAAAACTTTTATCTGTTCCTGAAATTTTGATTCATTCACTTTTAGGTTTTTGTTTTCCAATTTTATCCAGAAATCTTCATTTTCAGATGATTTCTGTTTGTTTTCAAAAACCTTTTCATTTTCTTTCAAACCTTTGTTCTCTAATGTCAAACTGTTCACACTATCCAACAGTTTAACATTTTCAGCTTTCAGCTTCTCACAAATACTCTGAACTATAAGAATCTGTTTTTCAGCAGTATGCTTCTCGTGTTTCAACTTTTTGACTTCAGATGTCAAACTTTCTGCATCCTTCACAAGTTTGTCATTGACTGTCCTGAAGTTGTGACAATTTGAGCATACTGAAGTAGACTTTGACGATTCATTCTTTCCAGATTCTTTGACTTTTACAATCTTTTCTTTCCTTTTCTTATCTTTGATCTCCATCTGTTCTTCAATCCTTTTAATGAGTGGAGTAATTGTCAGTTGAGAAAATTCTCTAGAACTTTTCAAGTTCAGGACATAATCTTCCCATTCTTCTTTCGGTAATGCACTGATAAATTTCTCAACCCACTCTTTTGGTTCTTTTGTAATATTTAAATCAGACATTGAACGAACAAGATGTTTGTATCTCTCAATGACACTTCTTGTACTCTCTCCTGGAAAACCTGAAAATGAATCAAAATCATTCTTTAATATTATTATTCTATCAAGTGTTTCTTGAGTCCTGTTAACGAGATTGAAATCCATGATTCGATAACACGTTTTTCAAACACTGTGACGAATAAGCGAACCAAGTTTGTCCAGATGAGCGATCCAAATAAGCGATCCACCAAATGTCCGAATAAGCGATTCAGTATCGGTCCAGATAAGCGGTTCGAGAAGTTGTCCGGATAAGCGGGCCTGATCCAGTCAGATAAGCGGTTCAGACGTCCGAATAAGCGAGCCTGAACCGGTCGAATGAGCGGTTCAACCGTCCGGATGAGCGATCCAAATACGTACGAATAAGCGATCCGACCAGAAGAGCGATCCTTGATTTGGTCCGGATAAGCGATTTCAGAGTAGTCCGATCGAGCGGTCCATAATCAAATCCACATTTCACCCAGTTAAACTTTAAATTTTAATCCGAAACTTTCCAGGATTTGTCACGGTACTATTTTGCACAATCCCTGAGATTTTGAACGAATTCCGACCGTGAAATCTTCCCGAATCAGAAAAAGAAGGTGTAGAAGTAAGAAAAAGTGACGAAAACCAGCTGATTTCTGCAGAGAACCTCCTCCTGAGCTCTGATACCAATTGTAGGATCGTGTGCTGACCCGAACGAGTCGTTCAGAGGCTTTCTCCTTGGTTTCAGGTGCGGAATAACAAGAAACTAAGGTAGAAACAGCAGGCAAATCACTTTTAACTACTTGTTTATTGATTTCAAACGTTTACAGCTCAAATCTCGCACCGGCAGACCTTCGGCACGATTTCTACTCCACCGTTACAACTGAATTCGCTCATAGGGCTATATATAGGCATCTGGAATCGCTAATTGGGCTCTGGAACCGCTTATTGGACAGGCCCAATAAGCGGCCCATGCATATGCCATAAAAGCGGTCCTACTTGTTCTCCTAAAAGCGATCCAACCATGCTTTCCCGTTCGAGCGGTCCAAACATGTTCGCTCGAGCGGTCCGAATCCTAATGGTCCTAAGAGCGATCCAACTTATCTAATTTGACTCTAAAAGCGGCCCAACTATCTAAAACCTATACATTCGCACTATTTCTCGTATTTCGAGCCCAGATCTAACGTTCTAAGATAATGACTCGATACAAGACGTAATCAGCAGATGTAGTGCACCAACAAATTTGTCTAACACACATTCCATGATCTCTTGATTCTTATATTTGTGTCAAAAGGCCTAACCATGCTACATATTCTCGGTTGACTTTCAGAAAGTCAACCTTCTAGCATATAACTTCCAACATTTTGAACACACGTTATGTTGATATGGTGGACCATATTAATGACATCATATTCATTCCATACACAATGTTGTATGACACATACAACTACATGATCACCTAGTCACATACAAAATATACACATAATCAATTCACACATACTTAAGCTTTCATGATTCTACATTTTGACAACCACATTGCTAAATTAGACAACTTAGCATAATTCATAACATCATCCTTTACTAGTATGGTCATACGTTATATATTTAGTACACATTCACTTCTTAATCACCATTAAAAAATTAATCAATTCCATGGTGACCGTCACACCATACAAGCATAAGGTACAATCCCTAAATGCATGATTTTGATCAAAACATGCATTCAACCCGAATTATCATATGAACTTCATCTAAAGCACATTATTCATGTTAGTTTACTATCAATTACATCATTAACACCTTCTATGCGTATTCATCCATTAATTGCATACAATCTCATCTATTAAGCTCACCTAAGCATTTCATCAAGCACTTGGTGTGCGTACAATCTACTATGCATAGTTTACAACTAGTTTAAGCATAGTCACTAACTTAATTCCAATCACCAAGAGAGTGCTCAAAATCACATCCCATTCATACAATTAACCCTAAACTAACATCTCAAAACCCATTTCAAGCTAGGAATAAATACATCAAGCAAGGATTGGACATGGGTAGAACACCCATGTCGCCACCTTCATTCAAAATTGTGGGTTTCTTCTTAAATCATCAAATTACTTGAACTTGTTCATAACACATAGTCTAAATGGTTATTCTAACACCTCTACATGCACAATTTCATGAGATTTCACAGTTTAATCATAGATTCACTTCATACCAATTCATCAAATTAACTTCTACAACTTACCTCATGTGTAGAAAGTCTGGATGATCAAGAATCTAAGTCCATGCATCCGATTAGGGCTTATTTCCCCTTTCAATTTGAAGGTTTTCTTGAATTAGGGTTTCACCCCTTTCTTCCTCTTCTCCTGATCGATCACGCACACACACTCTGTCACACCCCAACCGATGGCGGAATCATCGGGGCGCGGCACTGAGCGAAACAGATTGTTCAGAAGTTTCCACAACAACTATCATACAATTCAGTTATATAACACGTCCCATACCGTGTCCCAAACAATAACAAGTTATCATAGAAATCAACTAAACAATATGGGAACTGTTCCGACAACTCAAATTCTTAATTATTACAGACCGAATTAAATATTGTTTTAAGACTTCTAGACAGCTAACGGTAGATCTTACTGACTACAGGTGCCAGTACAAGATCTACAGATAATTATGGCCCTGGAACAGGTATGTGGACACTGTCCTAAGGTCACAGGCTCCTAGAAGCTTATTATTGCCTCGCTTCCCTAGCACGCTAGTAGCTTAAACACCTGTCACATACGTTAAAATAAAAGTCAATACATATAATGTAAAGGTGAGTACACAAGTTTGATATAGCATATAGAGTTCGAATAGTTTACGCATAACCAAGCACGTACACAAGGGCAAACGATGCATGTAAATTATCAACATGGGACCATCGATACCAATGACTTCAAGTTGACTGTCCGAGACAGTTCGCAATACATGATTACCACCGTAATCCATGCAAGTAATTGTCCTTAGCAACCCCCGTGTGAACGGGTGCTGAGTCCAAACTATAGTACTATGTTGCTAAAGCAGGTAGATAGCACTCCACGTGTAAACATAATAAACAGCAATCATTTAGACAAGTAATACATGCGAGTAGGTTAGCGTTCAAATAGTTTGTGTTGTTTGTGAATTTGATAGATTACGTATGTAACACCCAAAAGTGCTGAAAGCAAAAAGGGATCGAGTATACTCACAGTGGTTGGTTGTGGATTGAAAGGAGCACTGAGAATAGGTTAGCCTGAATAGTTCGATAACACAACGATGAGTAACGCGGAAAAGTAAACAATGTACTTGGGTCGAGTAGGCCATTCGATCGGACAGCAGTTCGATCGAGTGGACTGTTCGATTGGTTTAAAAGTCCGTTCGAACATCCATTCGATCGGCCGGCTGGCTCGATCGGCTGGTTCCTTCAAGTGGATTGTTTCTTCCTTTGATGTGAAGGATGTGTTTGTGTATGATGGTTTGTACTACCTTTCAGGTTGGCCGATCGAACAGCTGTTCGATCGGTTAGCCCAACCGATCGGCTAGCACTTCAATGTTTTCAAATATGTCACTCGATCGGTTGGCATGCTCGATCGGATGACATTCCAATGTTTCGAAAAGTCTAAGTGTTTTGAAGTGTAGTATCTCATGATTCGAGTAGTGATGATCACAATCGAGTGGCTCGATCGATCGAATAGAACTCTGTCAATATTACACTTCATGAGTTTGTGGGACTAAGTGCTAGTCGATCGGTTAGCCTAGTCGATCGGCTGGCATAGTCGTTCGGTTGGGCTGTTCGATCGAACAGCCTAGCCGTTCGGCCAGCTTCTCGATTCGGTTAACCTATCACTTAACACTTGGTTATTCCCGTTAATTGTTGATGTTTTAGAGATATTTTGACTACGAGTTGAACCACAAAGCTGAAGTCCCTACTTAGCCTACTGACTCGAGCAGGAATCACCCAAACTCGGTCAGAGACGGTTTGGAACCCAAGTTTAACGTTTAACCCGAAATCGGTATATCTCTCGGTAGAACCCGAATCTTGAACCATGTGTTTGTTTAGATTGATTTGTAAATCGGTTCAAGTCCCGTTTTCACCTTTTTGAGTGTAAAAGAGTTGAAAGATAGATGAAAACTCATCTTCCAATCCTTTTCCACCGTGAAATGTTAAGATCTTTGGAAGATTTTAGGTTATTTATGTGGAAATCGGTTAGATCTAAGCTATTCATGGTGGAATGATGTCAAAACTTAGTGTTCTTGAAGAACACATGATGACATCACTCAAGAACACCTAGATCTTGGTGATTTCATGGATGAAATTCAGATTTTGAAAGATAGAAAGATGGAGAATCGATTAATGAACAAAAACGTACAAGGATTAGAGCAAAATACTTACCGGTTTGGGAGAAATCTGAGATTTAGTGAGAAGAAGAGGCTGGTCGGTCAGAGCTTTTCCAAAAGTGGAAAGTTTGACAAGGACAACCCTATTTATAGGCTTCCAAAAGAGGAAAAGGGTCAGCTGATCGAACAGCATCCCTGATCGAGCAGCTGCCCGATCGAACAGCCTGTTCGATCGGCTAGCCTGTTCGATCAGGTTGCCCTGTTCGATCGGCTAGCCTGTTCGATCAGGTTGCCCTGTTCGATCGGCTAGCCTGTTCGATCAGGTTGCCCTGTTCGATCGGCTTGCCTGGTTTTGAGTGTTTCGCGACGATTTTTGATATTTCGACTTCGATGAACGATGATTTGAGAATGATAGAATTCCTAATCAAATTACTTTTAGTCTCAACTACTATATCTAACATACGAGCATCCTTTCAACCATTTCAGGTTCGATTTCCATTGAGTTTGATTCACCTTTGAGTCTTGATTGATTTTGATTGATTCACCACACACTTTAACATAAAAGTAAACATGCACAAGTAACACATAAGGCACACACACACGTATAAAAAGTACTAAAATCCCTACACTTGAGTTTGATGATTGATTTGATTAGCTTGATTATTGATTGACTAGCTTTATTGCATTGTTACTTCCTATCGTTCACAGTCGGTCGTTGATTCACAGTTCGATTATTGGTCGATTAGTTTGATTATACAACACTTACTCCAAATAATATGAAAATCAAAATGAAACTAAAATGAAATAAATCTTTATTGATCTTTAATTCCAATAACAGTCAACACTTGACTTTGACTTTGACTTTTTGGAAAACACGGGGTGTTACACACTCCTTGTGTGTGTGTGATTTTTGTTTTAATTAAATTAAATTTCAAATTTGGCAATTCTAGTCCCTCAAGTTTATCACACCATCATAGTTGCCACAAGTTTCATTCCTTTACTTATTTTGTTAGGCTTTTAACTAAGTTTAATAACCTAGTTATTGTATTTCATTTAATTAACATGGCAACGTACCTACGTATTAATAATACGAGTTTTGGGGTGTTACAAATCTACTCCCCTTAAAGAAGGTTTCGTCCCCGAAACCTTTCTCATTTCCATTAAACACAACTATTCTTTCACTTTGCCCCATTAACACGACCTCTAGCCCATCTTAGTGACAATCTTCTACTTTCAAGAACCCATCTCGGAGTTCTTATTGGTGTCACTTTCACTAATAGCGCCAGTTTTTAACGCATTTCATAGCTAATGGTTCCTTTACCATTATAATACTCGTATATCATGTACAATACACCGTTTTGTTTACTTAAAACAATTTCAACATCCTATTAATAACATTCCTATTCATTTCCAATATTCATATTATTCTTATCGAGGTTACGCTCTTACTTCGTAATTCATACAGACACCTCTATGTTTAACTTTGATGGATACATCGTAAGACTAAGTAACTACCCATTCCCGCTTCATGACTATTCATACAATTGACTTCTTTCTAACAAGTCCATACCTTACATACTTTATCTTTACACACATTCTCAATTCCTTGGCCTATTAATAACGGGTCAATATACATACTACTTCAACTTGCAGTCATACATACATTCATATGATCCGTTCATAACGGATCTAATACCTTCATCTTATTTCTTAAAATTACATCCTCTACATGCACTGTATAATATTTACTATTGTTTTGTCATCACAACAAAACTACTATTTCATAGTCAAACTACGTGCCTAGTTCTCATGTTAACATCATTCTACGTTTTCCATAGTTACTTGTACTTTGCATACCTTTATATTGCCTTCAATCGTTTCATGCATTTCATATTACTATTACTTTCACTTTCTGTATTACTTAATCTACCTAAGCAAACATGTCGTGCAAATTTATTTTACGAAAGTTTAATAAATACTCAAAATTTCTCAAACTTTTGAAATTCACTTTTTAGTAACATACTTTCTTCTTATGCCAATGGTTAAAAATTAAACATTCCATACCATACATATCCTATCAGTCATTTCGTAGGTCTTTCTCAACCTACCAGTTCATACCTGTCCAACATGAATTACACATTTTACTAACCTCGATTTCGTTGCATAATTTCAATGGTCCGTAAACCAGATCTATCCGTCTTTTCACGAGTACTAGCCATACCCGGCCAGATTTCCTTCATCCGCGTAGTGTGCTTCCGCTCGTGCACATCCTTCCACTAATTCAATTGGTTTCATCACACTACGAATTCTAACATCACCACCTACAAAATTGGCGGTTAGCATATCTCATTCAAATACTGAGTCTACTAGGTGATTAGTCACCTATAATTCTGTTACATATTTCCTGCGTACATGCTATAACATATCTTACATTCCATTTCTTACACGCAATTCTTTCATTTTAGTTACTTATTTCGTCAACCTTTGCAGTTTGACCTTTTAAGGTTAAACTGAATTTTCTCACTTATAATAGATGTATTGAAGTACACATTCGTGCTTCCTTCCATTCATGCTTACTTACAAAGACATTCATTACATCGTTTTAGTATTCTTAACAAACTTACCCTTTTTGTTCATACTTAAACCATTGTCTGGGTCATAGCCCGTCATTCATTCTGACTTATAAGAGTCGATTTCTAACACATTTAACACATAACTTGTTCAAAACTTCCTTCTTTCGTTTTATAACTTAGGTCTGCATACTCATTACGATCATTCTTTTGTTTCCTTACTTTACATTTACCCATATGACTCATTTGACACGATCACGGTCAGACTATCGACACTTCTCATGTAGACTAGTTTCGTCCTTTATACCTTAAATCTGTTTCGCGGATTCGAACACATTATTCATACCTTTCGTACCTTCTATGTTTTGAATCCGTCTTGCGGATTCAAACATTGCATTCGCATCTTTCATTCTTTGAATCCGTCTCGCGGATTCAAACATTTCATTCATACATTGCTGATCCGTACTGTCTTACGGATTCAACATTCTTCATTCTTATCACTCATACTTTTCACTCTTACGTAGTACTCTCAATTTCCCGAGAGTCTTACTACCCATTTCACCGCACGCCCACCTGTTACTCAGTTCTACCGGACACACCTGCGATAATTACCATGGTCTCACGAACGTCATATGCTTCTTGCGTACTGGCCAGGTGCACAATCTGCATACTAGTTTCGTGCCTTCGTGTAATCATCGCCTTATGTCCGAGAAATGGGTTTCAGTTTCGGGCACATTTCTAAAATTTCCCCAAGACCACATCATTACCTTTCGTTTAATAATTACCTTCCCAAGGAGATTCTTCCTTTTTCTTTCAACATTGATACCCATACATATTAATAGTGTGTACTTGGGGTTCATTAGCTTATTTACACCTTTGCCAGCCTTAGTATTCATCCTATCCTGCATCCACGGACCATCCTCTTCAGACATTTATGCTTACCTTGCACATACAAAACCGTTAGTTTCTTTATATGAATGTATTCATACATGCTTTCATTCCATTTCTACCTTTAGATCTTGATCGAGTCGTGGATTGTACGGGTTCCTTATCACAAGAGCACACAGGTTTGAGTTCAAGTATTTATCTTCTCGTACTTGATTCGCTCAAACCAGGGCTCTGATACCAACTTGTAACACCCTAGGACGCTTTAACGGAAAAGACACAGCGGAAATTCGTACCATAAAAATTTCTTTCATTAAAAACGTTTTGACCCACTTGCAAGTTCATTATGAAATACTTTCCTACAATACATGCATCTTTTGTACTCATATACATAATAAAAGCATAACTTATAACTATCATTTTACATAATCAACATTCCCGTACAATCTATCACGTGACTCGGTCTTCGATCGCTACACCTCATGGTGATAATCTGTGATTTGTACAACCTGCACCCACCACATATATTCACAACATTAGTATACGTTATATACAAGCAAGATTCTTAATCATGTAACCTCGTTACGTTCTATCCACATCTACTTCCCATCATATCATCCTTCTAGAATTATTCATTCCATCCGGGTGTCTAATCCTTGACAAAACTTCAATATAGTACCTGCACTACATTCATTCTCGAGGCACACTGTTAATAACATCAATACTTAAGTGTATTGAAACCACGTATGCAATACATACATAACTGTGTACATACATTCCTACTCACATACAAACATACATAATTAACTACATATAACATACCTTCTCGCATACATACGTACATACATAATTACATACAACATACATACTCACATACATACATACATGCTTAACTACATACAAACCTACCTTCTCACATACATACTTACATACTTGACTACATACAAACATACCTTCTCACATACAAACATACATACTCACATACATACATACATGCTTAACTACATACAAACTTACCTTCTCACATACATACTTACATACTTGACTACATACAAACATACCTTCTCACATACAAACATACATACATACATACATAACTACATACGTGCATACCTTCACTCACACGTACATGTACCTACATAATTACATAAACACATTCGTACATACATACAGACTCGTATTCAGGATTACTTATTAGCTTAAGCGTATTAGGAAGTAGTTAAATTAATTCATACATACCCACATACTCAGTTCATTACCCCGCATACTCGCTCCCACAACTCGATCTTACCCATACGTCATAAACGCTTTCTAAATGCCCCTCGGGTATGTTTCGGATCTTAAGAATGAATACCAAACTCATCCGTAACTTACCAAGCCTTTCGGTGGGGTTGAGGAACATTATAAAGACTTAACAAGGCTTGGAATGGGTCCACGGGGTCCGAACTCAAAGGATAAACAAAGAAATCCACAAACTTTACATTGTTTCTGACCTCCACCGTAAGCTACGGTGGCTACCGTAGCTTACGGTGGCCCCAATAGCTTTACGGTAGTTCTATACTGCCTTACGGCAGAAAAGGAACCCAGCTCCCACCGTAACTTACGGTGGCACCGTAAGTTACGGTGGTGCCCAGATCAGCACTCCATTTTCACATTAAAATTCGCATAACTTGCTCGTTTTGCATCCGTTTCACTTGAAACTGGTTCCTAAACATCCGTAAAACAATTCCTTACCTATTAGCCTAAGAACCCTTGCCCGGGTCCTTAATTATTACACATTTTATTACCAATTCCTCACTCATACTTATTTATTCGACCCGTTTGGTCCCACAAACTATCTTCGACTATCTAGATCATTACTTATCTTAATACCTTCATTTATTGTATATCATACATAATTTCCCCTCCTTTCAAAACAATAAAATTCTTATGTATACTACGAAGTGAGTCGGGAGTCACTTACCTTGTGCATCCGTGTTCGTAACCGCTTCCTTGTCTCATTTTGACCCGTTAGCCTTCCATGCTTGGTCCATGCTAGTGTGGTTCCTATCCTTTCATGCCGTCATGCCATAATAATGTTAGTATTCATGCTCATTCATATTAACACACATTTTCCAACTCTTATCTACATTAACTTTCACTAATACGCATTCGACATGAATTGTCAACCACGTTACTCAATATTTTCGAATTCCAACTCGTTATCACAAATAGCACTTAATTTGTCTAACACACATTCCATGATCTCTTGATTCTTATATTTGTGTCAAAAGGCCTAACCATGCTACATATTCTCGGTTGACTTTCAGAAAGTCAACCTTCTAGCATATAACTTCCAACATTTTGAACACACGTTATGTTGATATGGTGGACCATATTAATGACATCATATTCATTCCATACACAATGTTGTATGACACATACAACTACATGATCACCTAGTCACATACAAAATATACACATAATCAATTCACACATACTTAAGCTTTCATGATTCTACATTTTGACAACCACATTGCTAAATTAGACAACTTAGCGTAATTCATAACATCATCCTTTACTAGTATGGTCATACGTTATATATTTAGTACACATTCACTTCTTAATCACCATTAAAAAATTAATCAATTCCATGGTGACCGTCACACCATACAAGCATAAGGTACAATCCCCAAATGCATGATTTTGATCAAAACATGCATTCAACCCGAATTATCATATGAACTTCATCTAAAGCACATTATTCATGTTAGTTTACTATCAATTACATCATTAACACCTTCTATGCGTATTCATCCATTAATTGCATACAATCTCATCTATTAAGCTCACCTAAGCATTTCATCAAGCACTTGGTGTGCGTACAATCTACTATGCATAGTTTACAACTAGTTTAAGCATAGTCACTAACTTAATTCCAATCACCAAGAGAGTGCTCAAAATCACATCCCATTCATACAATTAACCCTAAACTAACATCTCAAAACCTATTTCAAGCTAGGAATAAATACATCAAGCAAGGATTGGACATGGGTAGAACACCCATGTCGACACCTTCATTCAAAATTGTGGGTTTCTTCTTAAATCATCAAATTACTTGAACTTGTTCATAACACATAGTCTAAATGGTTATTCTAACACCTCTACATGCACAATTTCATGAGATTTCACAGTTTAATCATAGATTCACTTCATACCAATTCATCAAATTAACTTCTACAACTTACCTCATGTGTAGAAAGTCTGGATGATCAAGAATCTAAGTCCATGCATCCGATTAGGGCTTATTTCCCCTTTCAATTTGAAGGTTTTCTTGAATTAGGGTTTCACCCCTTTCTTCCTCTTCTCCTGATCGATCTCACGCACACACACTCCTTGTGTGTGTGTGATTTTTGTTTTAATTAAATTAATTTTCAAATTTGGCAATTCTAGTCCCTCAAGTTTATCACACCATCATAGTTGCCACAAGTTTCATTCCTTTACTTATTTTGTTAGGCTTTTAACTAAGTTTAATAACCTAGTTATTATATTTCATTTAATTAACATGGCAACGTACCTACGTATTAATAATACGAGTTTTGGGGTGTTACACCAACCTTGGGAATCCCATGCCTTATGAAAGTGTGAACTCACCTTGGTTTGCTCGGTAAGATTAAAGTACGTTACCCGTTCCAAGTTGGTCAACCATACCATACCGTGGTTACCAAAATTAGTCAGTTTCTTAACCACCTAACGCAAGTTGTACCACATATTATGCAAGTAATATTCACATATCATCACA
This sequence comes from Helianthus annuus, assembly GCF_002127325.2. Lineage (NCBI taxonomy): Eukaryota > Viridiplantae > Streptophyta > Magnoliopsida > Asterales > Asteraceae > Helianthus > Helianthus annuus. Next base: position 141,871,390 of record NC_035438.2, on the reverse strand, counting down.
CAAATTGTAACAGTTGATCATGCACTCAAATCAGTAGCATACATCATAGTTTCACATAGTGGGTGTTTGAATCCTCCAATAACAGATTGTTTGCATGACCATATTTAATAACAATAATTCATCAAAATATGAGATCTACCGAGTTTAAGGTAGTATGCGGATCCTATTTTGTTTTCGGCCCAATATTACCTGGCCCAACCTAACTAATATGCGACCAACTAGTTGATTTCCTCAAATCTGTTCGGCCCAAGATATGAACCATAGACATGTGGATTCACAATTAACAACAGGCCCAATCACTAGGGATTAATCATAGCTATCCTTACTTACTCAGCAGTCCAAGTTTTCATTCCTCATAATCAAAACAATCCTCATCTGTTAAATCTAAATATCTACCTATTAATTACTATCTAACAATTTGCACACACAATTCCGTGTAATCAGTGTATATAGGAAACATCACATATTTTTCACCGTAGACCTTCTTGGCTAAAGATCTGGTGACAAAACACTAATGTTTCGTCGAACCCCTTTGTGATGAAACACCAAATTTCGCCGCCTTCAGGCATGGCGAAACCACATGTTTCGTCGCCCCTTTTAACATACCAAACCCCTTTGTTGTTGCATTTGACCGAGACCCTAATCATAATTTCAATCAATCCACACAACTTAAGAAAAAGAAAACAATTTCATTAATCATTCATCATCATCATCATCATCATCGCACATTCTGCCAACGTTATTATCATACCATATAGTTTAATTATGTCAATCACATGGGTTTTGACAATTTAGAATCAAATAAAATATAAGTGGCCGACAATTGTTTATACGCACACAAATATCATTGGTCAATGAAGTTAGTGGCTGCCATTCCATTTATTAGCACATGCAAATTCTAGTACACAATTACACTATCATGCATCCCTATCCCTATCATCCTATCACAAGAACATTAATCATTAGCAACTTGTAACCAACCTATGAAAAATCCAACCATATCATGCAAACTGATGCAAAATAGCCAAATCAAGATCAAATTTAATACAATATAATTATACTAACTAGACAAGAGATGTTGCTATTCACGAGAGTCTAGCTTCAAAGGGAAGTACAAATCTTCGAAAGGTAGGCTGATCGCGAGAAGGAAGGAATGGGGTGCACTAGGGTTTGTTATCTACGTGATTTCCAAAATCACAAATAATATTACGTACACCTATTCTCCTAGTTCTACACATATACATAACCCTTAAAGGGGTTGGGCTCATGCGGTTCGGCCCGATATGCAAGTATGGGTCGAAATAGAATGAAGTGTGATGATTTAGAGGTGTGTACTAGAGTTGTGTGCGGCCCAAACGTACCCGCGGCCCACAAACATGTGTGTGTGGCCCAACATACGCATTCAATCATCAACTATACATTTAAGTTTCACAGGATTATCATTCAGAGTATTAAACAAGTTTTTGCGGCCCAAAGGTATTAAGTAACTCGCGGCCCAAATTAGGTTAGTTCTCCAATCGACACATAAAAGTGTTTTAACGGTTTCTCATAGTTAAATCAGTCAAGCACATGTAGCCATACTCAATCACGTTTTACGTTTAGCAAGTATATTACATACACGAGTGTTTAATAATTTTTATCATCGTAAAGAACGTAAAAGAGGAATAATGAGAAAACAAGATCACGTGACTAGAAGACGCTGACCTTGAAAGTTTGGGTTGTCACATCATCCCCAACTTGAAAGAAATTTCGTCCCGAAATTTAGCACGTAGTTACTGAGGAAGCTAGTTAGGTTACGTGGTTTCATGGTTTTCCTGGGGTGTCACATCATCCCCCCGTTGGTTTGGAATTTCGTCCCGAAATTCCGTAGTAGCTTTAGCCTCAGTAGTGGTTTCATTGTTCTCGAACAACTGGGGATATTTGTGTTTCATTTGTTCTTCTCGTTCACAGGTAAACTCTGAGCCACAATGGGAGTTCCAACGAACTCGAACAATAGGTATCCTGGTACGCGTGAGAATCTTGACCTTCCGGTCCAAGATTTCCACTGGTTCTTCAACAAATCGCAACTGATCGTCGATGGTGAGCTCCTTAAAAGGAACTGTGGGAGTTTCATCTGATAGACACTTCATCAGATTCGACACATGGAATACGTTATGAACTCCACTGAGTTTTTCGGGTAGATTCAACCTGTAGGCCACCTTGCCAAATCTCTCAGTGATTTCGAAAGGTCCAACACATCGCGTGTTGAGTTTGCCTCGTTTACCAAGATGAACCACACCTTTCCAAGGTAAGACTTTAAGTAGCACTCGATCCCCAACCTGGAACTCGAGTGGTTTCCTGCGCTTATCAGCGTAGCTTTTCTGACGGCCACGAGCTGCCGTCATTTGTTGTCGTATTTGAGCAATTTTCTCTGTTGTGTCTATGACGAGTTCTGGGCCAGTGACTAGGCTGTCTCCAACTTTTGCCCACAAAGAGGTGGTCAGCACTTCTGCCCGTACAATGCCTCGAACAGAGCAGCCTGGATGCTGATGTGGTAATTGTCGTCATACAAAAATTCCACCAAAAGTAGGTGCCGCTCCCGGCCGCTACCAGAGTCGATTACACATGCCCGAAGCATGTCTTCAAGGGGTTTGGATGTTGCGTTCAGTCTGCCCATCCATCCGTGGATGACATGCTGTGCTCATGTCTATGCGTGAGCCGAAGGATTTGTGCACCGCTTGCCACAAATCGGACGCAAATCGTACGTTGCGATTAGAGGTAATGAAAGTTGGCACCCTGTGCCTAGCAACCGCTTCCTCTAGATAGATGACTGTATTGTAGATACTTATCCGTTCCTTTGATGGCTGGAAAGTGTGCTGGTTGCACAGACAATCAACGAGTATCCAGGTAATGTTGTTTCCGTTTCGAGTTATAAGTAGACTTTCGACCAAATCCATGGCAGTCCGTTTTTATTTCCATGTGGGTATTGCTGGTTGCTGATACTACACCTTGACATTCCACAAGTCGATCCATCATTCACATACTTAACTAGATTAGCCTTCATGTCCGATTACCAGTACAAGGTTTGTAAATCCCAATGCCTCGCATCAAAACCCAGTAGGCTAAAATGTCGAAGCTGGTGTGCTTGCTCAACGCGAGTTCCCTATTGTTGTCGTGTAGTGAGACCCACTAGTCAAAGGTTGCTTCTCCATGCCCCGCATGGGTTCAACTTGAAGATTCCTCTTCCTTCAGTTTTCCAGTTTGAACGGAGTGAGTCTGATACTGGTAAGTTAGAGTCGGTAGCGAGTTGCAGAGCTCGTGTACGTTCAGGTTTCGCAGTCGCATACATCCAGAAGTTCCATCCAGTGGTGTCATTGTATGCTTTAGCTCTTTCGAATATTGGTGCATGGGAGGCCCTTGCGATCGGTCTAAGTAACTCATTCGGTACCGTCCAAGTAATGCCTCCAAGTAAATCCAAAAACCACGGTTTCCACCGCCGGTTGTGTCATGCAGTTCCTCTTGTAACTCTATTATGTAAGTCATCCCCCTCTTGTGTTGCGTCGACGTGTAACTGGGACTCTGATTCGAACCATAAGGATATACCACTGAATCACCCGCACCCTCGGGTAAAGACGATGCTCTGAGCATTGCAGAGTTGGGATTTGAAAGCTGAAAAGACGTCCTCCTGTTCTGTCTTTCACGAAGGAGCTTTCATGATAAAGCAAAAAGTTGTGAACAATTACATTGAGAAGTGTGCTGCTTTGGAACAGAAACTGGAAACACAAAGAATTGAAACTGAAAGAGTTAATCGGTTGTTAAAAAGTTACTCATGCACTTCTTATGTCATTGATAGGATTTATCCAACTGTTGAAGGCATGAATGCATTTGAGGATGATGAAGTAACTGAAGAACATAAGATTTCTGAAGAAAAGACTCCTGAAAAGAAGAAAGAAAAGAAGAAGGATACTAAAGTAAAGACATCTGGTAAGAAACAAGGTGTCAGTTACAACAAGTGTCCACCCCCGCTGAAAAATGGATATTCACCAAGAAATCCAAATTTTGAAAGAGTCCAAAAGGCAACAAACTTACAGTGGGAGTCTGAGCCTACAGTTAATTTACCAGAAAACATTGACATCACTTTTACGTCATCTGACACTGATCATGAGTCCAAGTTAATAAAGAAAGTTGTCGATCAGGTGTTGGAAAAGGATGAGTCAGAGGAGTCGATGTCGGAGTCAAGACCAGAGTCAAAGTCTGAGTCAGACACGTCAAGTCAAACCTCCAAACAGGGCAAAAGAGCATATAATAAAGAATTCCTGTTATCAAAATCTTATTTGGATGACGAAACGTTTAAAGTTGCATATACTTTGAATGATTCTGACAAATTATATTCTGATGAGGAATTTCCAATAAGAGGTGTTAAACCTGACATGATCAAAAAGGTTTTCAAACTGACAGAAATTAATATTTCTAAAATAAAAGATATAAATCTTACTGATAAACCTAAAAAATACACCTCAAGAGTTCAGCAAAGAGAAAACAAGAAAAAGGGTTACAGTTCTGGTTCTGGTTATCGAAAGAAACCAAACCATAACGGTAATTTCAAAAAGAAAGGTCTTGGTTTTACTCCACCAGAAAATTATGAAAATGAAAAATATGTTAGAGATTTTAAATCAAAAATGGTATTTGTTTCAGGTACATCTTCTGAAGAAGAAAAGGAAAAGTTGTTCAGAAAACAGTCAAACAGTGATTTCCTTGCGAAGAAGCAGGAAGAGATGCGGACTGTTGATCAGAAGAAGGAAACTCGAACCTGTTTCAAGTGTGGAAAAAGTGGTCATTGCCATGAAATGTTCCCAGGCAATACAATCAAAACAGGGAGTTTCTAAACTGAAAGAGAAAGTGGTTAAGTTTGAACCACCAATTGACCGAACTAAACTTTTAAAAAATTCAAAATTTGAAATTGGTGAATGTTCGAACAGGTTTTACAAGAAAAGAGGAAATATTGACAACCAAAAGTGGGTTGTTAAGAAATCTGATGATGGGTCTAGCAATGATTCTGATTCATCAAAATCAGAGGAGCTAACTTCTTGCGATGAATCTGATTCCACAAAGTTAGAGGAGCCACAGGTTGAAGAAAAAGATGAAAAATCAGTGCCGATAGTGGATGATGTGAACTTTCCACCACTTCGAGCTGAAAATTTTAAGAAGAAAATTGGTAAAGTTGAAATTTCAAATCAATTTTATTCTGATAAAAAGGTTTTTGATGTTGAAAAGACATTTAACCCCAAAATGAAACACATCTTTGGAAAAATGATTGACAGAAAAGTCAAAGGGGTTAAAGAATTTTATGAGAAGAAAATGAACGGTAAGGAACCGAGTGTTGGTAACTCGGAATCACCCAAGGCTGGTCAGGCTTGGGTGGATATATTTTTTGACTAAAAAACCTGACTTGCTGGAGTTCCCAAGTTGGTAATCGTGGAACATGAATCGACATCTATCTTAAAAATTTGTTTTTTTGAATGTGTTTAAATGTGACTTGCCAGAGCTTCAAGGTTGGTAAGAGAGAACCAGGAATCGGCATCATTCTTTGTATCAGGTTTGATTGTGCATACCTACAAGTGGTAAATCAGGGACATTAAGTTGTACCTGTATTTCCTACAAGTGGTATTTTTCTTGAGAAATTCATGAAAAGTGATTTCGCCTTACAAGTGGTACAGAGGTTTGTTCTTACAAAGTGGTTAGTCAAGGTCATTAATGTGAACTTGATGTAATCTCATTACAAGTGTTTGAAAAACAATGTGATGAATTGATCCCCATCTTCTACAAGTGGTAAAATCAACAAAACTTATTTTCCAGAAAAAACATTTTTATTAAAACAAACTTAAGTGTTTTGAAATCATAATGGGAAAATAGTTTGTTGTGAGGGGGAGTTCTGATTGTTTATGCCAAATGGATGGCGAATTGAAGCATTTCACAACAGTTGTCAGTTTATTGTACAAATTGTTTTCAAATTTCTTTAAATGTGTTTGCATTTTAGGGGGAGTAAAAATTTTAGAAAATCCAAAAACATTAAAAATTTGAAAAAGCCAAAAACATGATAAAATTCAAAAAGAGTTTTGTTGCATAAAAGAGGAAATAATAGTACATAAGTGGACTATCACAACACGCTAAAGAAATGGAAAGTTAAATGTGATAAACAATCTCACTGCGGATGTGCCAGTAGGTTTTTATACATTTAGTAAATTGTTTTCGAGATATAAACCTAAATTTCAAAACTTACTTATCTCGTGGGGAACATTTCTTGGATATATGGGTAACCCCCGAAATCTTGTTTGAAAGATCCCTCTTTCTGAGATACTAGGTCTTTATACTCAGTGATATCTGGGGTATTATCCCGGGACTTCTGGTTTTGCGGAAGCAATGGCCTAGTCCCCGAATAATACTTTGCATTTGCTTGAAATATAGCACTACCCTCAGTACAAAAAATGATGAAACATTGAAAAATGCTAATCATGTGCTGTTGAAGAAAAGATTCTCTAAAGGGAACACACCTAAAGTCGAACCGTCATCTCTCTGCTGAACGGAAGTTCTGTAGGATCGTTCTCGGCCCTGTTTGAGTCGTTCAGAGAAGTTCGTATCCGAATTAAGAGGCGGAAACTAATAATTCGGTGCTATTGAAGCTGTATCCACTTTAAACTTGCTGTATTATTGATATTGAACGCGATTACAAGTTTTGACAGCACTTTGGCAGCATACCGGAACAAACACCTTCCACTATGTGTTTCAGACTATCTCTAGTTCGCTCATAGTACATTCACTATAGATAGACTAGCTGGGTTCGCTTATATGGACAAGACCATATAAGCGATCCTGCTTGAAACCACATAAGCGAACTAAACAATGACCGAATAAGCGAACCTAGACAATATATGACACATGAGCGGACCTAACCTAGTGACTGATAAGCGAACCCTATACAAACATGTATTTCTAGGTTTCCGTGCCATATTTGATCTGTTCAACTTCGAGACTCGATGGAAGACGTAGTCAGCAGACGTAAGTGCACCAACAGACTCCCCCTCGGATGTTGACGGAGTCTTCATAGAGTCTTCGCACTTGTCAATCTACAATCTTTATCAGTCGACAATCTGCCTCTGAAATATCTGTTGTTCCAAGAATCCTCGTTCTCTATCTTCATTATCAACAAACTCTTCTCTCTTGAATGTTGATACGGTGTCTTCAGACTCCCCCTCTCACACAGCTGGGATTGTAGTCTGGAATTCAAACTTTCACTAGTTCTAAGATCGTTAACAGGCTCTCATCAGGTTCCAGATCGATACCTGGCTCCATTCTCTCTCAGGATCAATATCTGGCTCAAGTCCTGCACAATCTCTACCGAACCATAAGTTTCTACAAAGATTAAAATTTTTCTACAATTTAGAAACTATGTTGAATCAAAACAATAATGATTTTGCATTCAAGAAATGATTACTGGTTCTTATCAAAACAACTTTACCATTTACACACAAACACTCCCCAAACCAGTTCTTTAAGTTTAGCACTTTGAATTTCGAAAATTAGCATCTCAACACCAGTTGTCGAAAATCTTTTTGATTTTTCAAAATTTATGCTAAAACACACCAAAAATCTTTTTGAATTATCTGAAAGAAAGTAAATGCAGAAATGAAATATTTACAGACAATATTTTTGTGAATTTGTGCAAGAGGATCATATCAGTTATGAAACATATCACTAACACCATTAAGCTTGATTACATATTGAGTTCAAAACAATTTACCTAGATTGTTAGTATGTTTGTCCACTTAAATTTTCACACAGATTTCAATTGATTCGAGATACGATATTAATGTTTTAGAGACTTAAACTTAATTATGTATCACTCCACTTGAATATACTCCCGTATCCAGATCCCAAATATTCAGTCTTACAGGTGAGTATACCACAGATGATATCTGTAAAGGGGTAGATGCGAAACCGTGAGAGCTCAGGTCAGAACTTCTGTTCAGCAGAGAGATGACGGCTCGACTTTCGGTGGGTCCCCTTTAGAGGATCTTTTATTACAACAGCAAAGATTATCAATTTTATTGTTTAATCAGATGGCTGAGGGCGAGCTTGTGTTTCAAAGCTTTTTGCAGAAAGTATTATTCGAGGACTAGGTCAGTATTTCCATACAGCAGAAGTCCCGGAATAATACCCCAGATATCACTGAGCATAAAGACCTAGTATCTCAGAATATGGGACCCTTCAAACAATATTTCGGGGGTTACCCATATATCCAAGAATAGTTACCCACGAATTAAGTAAGTTCGATTTAGGTTTATATCTCGTTTCAATTTATTAAATGTGCGAAAATCTACTGACACATCCGCAGTAAGATTGTTTATCACACTTTGGCTTTACAATTCTTTAGCGTGCTGTGATAGTCCACTGATGTACTATCATTTCCTCTTTTATGCAACAAAAACTCATTTTTCTGTTTTATCATGTTTTTGGTTTTATCAAATTTTCTGATGTTTTTGGATTTTCTAAAAATTCTTACTCCCCCAAAAATTGAAATACATCTAAAGAAAAATTGAAAACAAATGTACAAAACATGACAACTGATATCGAAACACTTCAATTCTCCATCCGTTAGGCTTAAACAATCAGAACTCCCCCTCACAACAAACTATTTTCCCATAATGATTTCAAAACACTTAAGTTTGTTTTAATCAGAATGGTTTTTCCGGAAAATAAGTTTAGTTGTTGTTACCTTTTATAAAATTGGGGTTTAAATCATCATATTGTTTTACCAATCTTATGAATGATAGTTAATTCAAGTTCAATTTAATGACCTTGATTTAACCACTTTTAGAATTAACAATTAAGCTTATCAAACCTGTTTTTCAACCAATTACCATCTTTTGGTTGAATTTTCAAGATGCCGATTCCTACTCCTCGCTTACAAACCTGGGAGTTCCGGCAAGTCCTGCAAAAAACCTCACAAACAGATTTAGAAAGATGCCGATTCATGATTCACAATACCATCTTGGGATCTCCGGCAAGTCAGGTTTTTATTCTTGAAAAAATATATCCACCCAAGCCTGACCTTCCTTGGGTGTAACCTCATTGTTTTCATCTTTCCTTTCAACCGACTTGTAAACCCATCCTTTGGAAGCATAAAAATCCTTAATGCTTTGGGCCTTACCACTGACCATTTTTCCAAAGATGTGTTTTACATTTCCGTTGAAAGTTTTTTCAACATCAATTTTCTTCTTGTCAGAATAAAATTGATTTGAAATTTCAACTTTTCCAATTTTAGATTTGTAATTTTTAGCATTCAGTGGCGGAAAATTCTCATCGTCCACTTTCGGAATTTTTCTTACAATCTTTTTCTCAACATGTGACTCCTCTGATTTTATGGAATCAGAATCATTACCAGACTTTTTACCTGAACCTTTTACAACCCATTTCTGATTTGTAGCATTGTCTATTCTTTTGGAAGCACTCTTTGAACATTCTCCTTTTTCATAAGTTGAATTCTCAAAACCTGTGAACTTCCGGGTTGACAGTTCAGTCTTCTCAACAATTTTTTCTTTCATTTTTCTTGAGACTTCTTGTTTTGGTCGAAATGTCTTTGGACAATCTTTCGCAACATGACCCACAGCTTTACACTGAAAACAAGATCTCTTTTCAACCTTCTTTGGATCTTCCTTCTTCTTCATGTCCTCTTGCTTTTTAGCAAGGAATTCTTGATTCGTCTGATTTCTGAATGATTTTTCTTTTTCAGCTTCTGTTGTTTTTCCTGCAACAAACATTGTTTTTGGTTTATAAACCTTTTCATTTTTATAGTTTTTCTGTGGAACAAAACCAAGACCTTTCTTTTTGAAATTACGATTATGGTTTGGTTTGTGTCGGAAACTATAACCACAATTGTAACCCATTTTCTTGTTGATTCTTTGTTGATTTCTTGAAGTGTATTGTTTGGGTTTTCCATTAAGATTTAAATCTTTTATTTCAGAAATATTAATTTCTGTTATTTTGAAAACCTTTTGAATCATTTCAAGTCTGACACTTCTTATTGGAAAACTCTCGTCATAATATAATTTGTCAGAACCTTTCAAAGTATATGCCACTTTGACTGATTCATCATTCAAATTAGATTTCGAAAGTAAAAATTCTTTATCATAAACCCGTTTGTCCTTTTAGACTGTTGGCCTTGACACACTGGACCCAGACTTTGACTCGGGTTTTGACTTCGGTTTTGATTCCTCATTGTCATCTGTGTCTAACACCTGATTGACCATACTTTTTATCAACTTTGACTCATGATCAGTGTCTGATGACGTATATGTGACATCAATACTTTCTGGTAAGTTATCCGATGACCCGGACTCCCATTTCAAATTGATCGCTTTATTGACTCTTTCTGAATTTGGATTTCGAGGTGAATATCCATTTTCGACCGGGGGCGGACATCTATTGTAGGATACACTCGGTTTCTTACCAGAAGCTTTCAACTTTTCTTCAATATTTGTCACACACTTTTCTTCATCCGACGTCTCCTCTTCTTTGAACATCTTCAAATCTTTCACCACCGGATAAATCCTGTCAACCACAAAAGTAGAACATGAGTAACTATCTAATAATTTCTTGACTTTCTCAGTTTCTATCTTTTGTGTTGCCAATTCCAGCTCGAGATCTGCACATTTCTTTATGTTATAGTTCGCCGTATCAAGCTGTCTCAGATAAGCTATCTTCAAAGTATTCATAGCTTCAGCTTGTTCACCATCAGAATCTGTATATTTGTTGATTTCTCTGTTCATAGTATCATACGATTCTTTCAACTTATGAATATTATGCAGCAGCTCATTGTTCTGCTTAATCAGCGAATCACAGTTTAAGCACTTTTCAGAAACTTCAACTCGTTCTGCATCAATCTTCACTTCATATTCTGGAACTTCTTTGACATTTCTGCTCGGTTGTAAAAACTCAGCTCTTCTTCTTTTCTCAGCTTTTGCTTCTTCCTTCAAACTTTCTTCCTCTTCTGCCTCTTCTCTGTTCCTTCTTCGTTTTTCTTCAGCAGCTTCCATGACTTTTCTGCACCTTTCTGCACATTTCAAATCATAAGCATTAGCAAAGAAAGTATGAGAAGTATTTTTGGACATCTCTTTGGCCATAAGATTTTGATCTGGACAAAAATCATCCCAAGTAAAGCCTTCTGCCAACTTCTCATCATCTTGTTCAGCTAAGCACACTTTGCTGTCTTTCAGAAGATACTTTTCCCAGGTAAAATTATCATATTTTCCCTGACTAACAACACATGCTCTTTTTGAATTATCCATCACATCTCTCCCATGAGCTGTTTGTGCCTGCTGCTGTGCTGGTGGTGTGATTTGATGATAAATGGCCTTCTTGTGATAGTCATTGTTTCCAAAAGGATTCTGGGCACCGGTAGCTTCACGGTTTTTGCACTCCCTCTTGAAATGCCCCTTCTCCCTACAACGAAAACATGTAACTTTAGATTATCAAAACCCAAAGCAGAAACGTTTGCATCACGAAAATCATCACGACCAGTAATTTGTTTAAACTTTTCAGCACGTCTCATCACACTCGCCATACACCATTTTATATCCATCAATTCCATTTCCTCAGCATCAATTTGATCGTAATCCTCTTTCGTGAGCATTGGATTTCCGATCTTTCCTGCAACAAAACAACTATAAGACTCTAAAATCATCCCTAACAAAGACATTTGATTTTTTGCAATATCTTCAGTGTAGTCTTGATCATTTTCAAGGCTTAACACAATGTTACACTGAAGTTTTCTACCATTCTTTGTTACAGATATGTTAGGATCGAAAGATGAAAATCTTGTGCTGTTGCTTGATCCTTGAGATGCTGTCTTTTCAGGAGAATCTTTAACACTGTAAGCAGTTTTGATCTAAGGAGAATATTTTGTTGAATCAGTAGCACCATGCTTGTAGTACAGACTGATATCCTGTTCTCCATCATAGTTCTTCATCCTAGCGATCTTCCTCTGCTCCATCTCTTGAGCTTCCAGATGCTTTATGAAATCTCCTAGAGTCATATTTTTATATTCTGCTTTGTTGGACCTCAGCATCATCAAAAATGTTCCCCATGTTTCAAATGGAAGCGCATCTGCAAGTTTTTCAATTAATTCATCAGTATCTTTCTTAACACCTAACTTTGTCATCACCAAGTTACAATATCTATCAATAATTTGCTTGGTGTTTTCATTTTTCAATCCCCGAAACAAATCAAATTCTTTCTTCATGAGAGACATTTTGTTCTTTAACATATCATCACTTCCCGTAAACTTTGCTTCCAATTCTGTCCACATTGAATATGCAGTTCCGTCATGTTGAAGCAGTATCAAGATATCTTCTTTTATAGCTTGCTGAAGTAGACTCACCATCAATTTTTCATCACGATATTTCTTTTTATCTGCAGTACTCATCTCTCTAAGTGTTAATGGAGTACCATTCACAACATCATTCTTTGTGGGTTTGACATATGGCTCTTCAGTGTGTTCCCACGCATCTAGATGATAAGCTTCAACCCAATTTCCGAACCGTTCCGACCACACGTTTTAATCATCAATATCCATGAGTTTAGGTGGTCTTTGAGATGTTCCGGTTTCATTGTCGATCAAAGCACTTTGAGTAATCGAGGTTGGAGTAGCAAAAGCGTTATAAAATTCAGTATCCATCGTTTACAAATTGTTCACAAATTCACAACAATTTCCTAACTTTGACAAACTGTTCAAATAAGCGAACTGTTCCAAAAGCGAACCAATACAGTGTCTTAAACGCAAACCACAATGTTAACCTTTGGAGCGAACCAGTAAATCTGATCAATAAGCGGACCAGTTGATTTGGCCAGATAAGCGGACCAACTGGACAAACCGTTCGAGCGAACCGTCAAATAAGCGGACCTGATTTTGTCGATACGAGCGATCCTGATGAGCGGACCAATCTGATGTCGTTGAAGCGGACCACACTCAATGTCTGTTCAAGCGGACCAGAAGCTGTTCGTTCGAGCGGACCCACTGAAATTTTCGAGCGAACCTAACCCAAAAATGTTCCTTAGAGCGAACCAGACAGATATTTTAGAGCGGACCTGATTGATGACGTCACTTTTTGTGCGAGTACGTAAAAGCGAACCCCCTAAAAATCAACTTTCTAGGTCGATTTTAGATCTGAAAACTTCAAGGATTTGTTAATTCATGATTCCGAGTGCACTGTGTGATTTTGAGCTTGTTTTTCCGAAAAAAATTTTGAAAAACGTGAAGAAAGTGTAGAAAATCAGAAGAAATGCAGCTAAAATGGCAAGAACTCCTCCTCCTGAGCTCTGATACCAATTGTAGGATCGTTCTCGGCCCTGTTTGAGTTGTTCAGAGAAGTTCGTATCCAAATTAAGAGGCGGAAACTAATAATTCGGTGCTATTGAAGCTGTATCCACTTTAAACTTGCTGTATTATTGATATTGAACGCGATTACAAGTTTTGACAGCACTTCGGCAGCATACCGGAACAAACACCTTCCACTATGTGTTTCAGACTATCTCTAGTTCGCTCATAGTACATTCACTATATATAGACTAGCTGGGTTCGCTTATATGGACAAGACCATATAAGCGATCCTGCTTGAAACCACATAAGCGAACTAAACAATGACCGAATAAGCGAACCTTGACACTATATGACACATGAGCGGACCTAACCTAGTGACTGATAAGCGAACCCTATACAAACATGAATTTTTAGGTTTCCGTGCCATATTTGATCTGTTCAACTTCAAGACTCGATGGAAGACGTAGTCAGCAGACGTAAGTGCACCAACAAGTTCTGACCTGAGCTCTCACGGTTTCGCATTTAACCCTTTAACAGATATCATCTAGGTATACTCACCTGTAAGACTGAATATTGGGATCTGGATACGGGAGTATATTCAAGTGGTGGGACACGCGAATAAGTTTAAGTGCATTAAGACATTAATCTCGTATCTCGAAACAGTTGAACTTTGTGTGAAAATTTAAGTGGATCAGTATACTGACAATCTAGGTGAATTGTTTAGAACTTAAAATGAAATGAAGCTTAACGGAGTTGGTGATTTGTCAAAAACTGATATGATCCTCTTACACAAACTCACAAAAAATATTGTTTGTATATATTTCTTTATTGCATTTCTTTTCTATAAAAAAAATTCCAAAATGATTTTGAGTGTGTTTTAGCATAAATTTTGAAAAATCCAAAAAGATTTTCGACAACTGATGTTGGAGAGCTGATTTTCAAAATTCCAAGTGCTAAACATGATGAACAATATTTGAGGGAGAATTTGAGTAAAAAAAAGGTTTTAAAACAATCCTGCAAGTGGTCATCAGAAACTTTTAAATGTTAAATCATTTCATTTTTACAAGTGGTTCATCAGAGATCTGCAAGTTGTGTCTGAGGTTGTAAAATCTTTATATTATAAAACTTATGTTTGTGGTAGAGAATGTGCAGGATAGCGAGGTTCCGATACCTGAAGATTCTGTGATTAGAGAAAGCCAGGTTTCGATTCTGAACAGAGTGTGAACCAGGTTATGATCCAGACTGTGATCCTAGCTGATTGAAAGGGGGAGTCTGTAGATGATAAGAGCCAGGTTATGATTCTGGAAGCCTGTTATTCACGCAAGTTGCTGATGAACTTAAGGAATCAAGAGATCTGATCAAGAGAATTGAAGACTTGAGAGCTAGCTTGCGATCCTGATTCGTTAAAGAATTGTTCGAGGGGAGTTTGTTAGTGCTAATTAGAGAAGAGAAGAGAGAGTTTGAGGATGCTTTACAGTGTCAGATACTTCAAAGAGTTCGAGAGGACTGATAGAGACTGAAGATGCGAAGAATCGACACTTAAGACTCATCAACATTCGAGGGGGAGTCTGTTAGTGCATGTGTCTGTCGACTTCGTCTTGTATCGAGTCTTGTTCTTAGAATGTTAGATAAGGGCACGTATTTCGAGATTTAATGTAATTTCGCTTGAATAGGTAATTCCGCTTGAAAGTTCCAGCATGTAATTCCGTGCGGAATTAGATTCCGTGTGGAATTCTAATTTCGCTTGGAACACTTTAAACGGAATTAGAGCCCTATAAATACCCTTCAAGCAATATTAGTTGTAACTTTTCCGGTCAGTGTAACGAAGTGCTGCCGAACTGCCGTCTCGCTGTAATTTGTTATTAAATCAATCAGAAAGGCAGTTTATGTGTATATCTTGCTGAATTGAGCTCATTACATCTGTTTCCGCCTTTCGTTTTGAGTATAAACTCTTCTGATCGACTCGTTCGGGTCCGAAACTGTTCCTACAACTAGCCCACTAGACGTTGTTTAGACAGTGATTTGATGCGGCACAAAATTGGTATTTAATGCAATTATTCGGCTAACGATTTATTATTTAGTCATCCTTATGACATCTTATATCCCCTAATTGCACCCAATACTAATCAAAATCACATATTGATTATATACTAGTATTCGTTTGGTGAAAATTATAGTTTCGTTGTTAAAAACGGACTAAAACGGTACTTGTGAGATCCACCGAATAATTACAATACTTATTTATTCAAAATAAGTTTTTAACTATTATTCTTGTCGCTCACATAATATTGCCATCGATTTAATGTTCCAGGCATATTGAAATAATTTCGATACAAAAACATTAACCGGATAATCACCAACGCTTATTAAAACAAATTTCATCATAACACGACGAGACGATACCAATTTAACTCAATGTAAATATTCATTCATTTCCCGGACATTGCTAGACTTTGTGGACACAATTAACACATAATTAAGTTTAAATGCACGTAATTAAGTATATAAACAGTGATTAGATCATATGGATTAGCCTGTAATTTTGTTGGTTGACATAGAGTACAACAGGACACGTGTTTTTCTATGGTTTCGCTCCAATTACTTGGTGTTCGCAAAAACAGAGTACGATGGCGTTAACATCATGTTAAGCTAAATACATGGTAGCTAGTTCAGTAGCTTGTCAGGCTATATGGGTACGCAAATTGATAAGTGAAGTTACTGGAAGACAACCACATAATGTGTTGTTAAAAGTAGATAATACTTCAGCAATTGCCTTAGTGAAAAACCCGATGTTCCATAATCGAAGCAAGCATATAAAGTCCCAGTTTCATTTTATTCAGGAATGTGTTGAAAATAGAGAAGTGATAGTTGAGCATGTATCTAGCAACGGACAACGAACAGATATTTTGACTGTTAGGAAACTTTATTTGTAAGTATTGAAGAAAATCTCAATCAACTGGATCTCTGAAGAAGATAACAGTCCTGAAGAACACAGCAAGATGAAGAAAAACAGTTGGGACAATTGAAAAGGAAAGTATCTACTACAAAGAATCTCAAGTTGATAAAGAGTTGATTTGGATTATCAGAGAAGGTCGTTTCTGATGGATCTGATGATATTTCTAATGAAATATCATCAGTTTCTGACAAATTCTGATCATCAAACTTTCTGATGATTTGTTCACCAGAATTTCTGATGAAGTGGCTTATCAGAAATTCTGATGAAAGACCCACTTGTCTAAAATCACAACTCTATCCTGCCACCCATGACCGAAGCATGACATTATTGGTTTTCAAGATTACAAATGCAACTTGAACGATGGATTCAATGAATATGTCAAATTGCTACTTTACGCAGGACTTATTGCATGAATAATCAATCAATCAATCATACCCAGTAAAATCCCACAAACAGCAAAGCTATTTGTAGGGTCTGGGGAGGGTGGGATGTAGGCACACCTTACCTCTACCCCTAGGGATAGAGAGGCTGCTTCCAGTGAGACCCTCGGCTCCAAAACACTCAGGAAAGAAATAAATAGAACATGAGGTGTGTATGTGTGTATGAAGCTACCAATGTAACATGAGATGCGAAAGAGTAAAACAAGACAAATATGACAACACAAAACAGCCTATACACATGGTTACATATCTACGGCCGTACACTACACCTAAAAAAACAATTGTACCCTCTCCTAGAAATCCTTAACCTTAATTCTACGTCTCCACGAGCTCCTATCATGGACCATGTTCTCAGAGAGGTGCAATCTTTGCAAATCCTGCCTAATCCGCTCATCCCAAGTAATTTTGGGTCTGCCTCTACTCCTCCTCCCCTCCACCTCGAGGGTTTCAACCACTCGAACTGGCTCTATCGTCTGCCTCCTCTTCACATGCCCAAACCATCTCAATCTTCCCTCCTTTATTTTATCTGCTATACTAGCTACTTCTAACCTCTCCCTAAGAACATCGTTTCTTATCCGGTCTAACCTTGTGTGCCCACACATCCATCTTAGCATTCTCATCTCTGCCACCTCCATCTTGCGTGCTTGTACTTCCTTAATGGCCCAACAGTCGGTTCCATATAACATAGCAGGTCTAATTGCAACCCTATAAAATTTCCCTTTCAATTTTGTTGGGAACCTCCTATCGCACAATACCCCAGTGGCAGCTCTCCACCTACACCATCCAACCTGGATGTGGTGGGCAACATCACTATCTATCTCCCCATCCCTCTGGACAAACGATCCTAGATACTTAAACTTAGTCACATGCGGGACCACTTATTGCATGAATAAACAATTGTTTATTCATGTCCACAGCCGTCTATAAATAGAAGGCTCGAGAGGCAGAAGATACTTGAGTTTGAAGCTTAGCATTCACATACAAACACTCAAACTCCAACTACTCTTCTCACCCACAGAAATCAAGATTCATTTGTATTAGGTAATAATCTTACAATCACCTTGTTAAACTAATTTGTTTCAAAGTGATATAAACTTGATAATTCTATAGGTCTTGTTTCTTGAAAGTCTGATTTACATTTCCGCACATCTTTTTCACATATACTGAAATCACTTGCCATATTACGTAAAAAGAAGTTGTTAAGGCCATACTGGGTCCACCAATTGGTGTCAGAGCAGATTGAATAAATACGATCAATCGCTCTTCTTCTTTTTTCTAAATATGGCCAGCTTTCAAACCTGGAATAATGCTTTCAATATTGGTTCTATGTCAAAACCTCCGACTCTGTTCAGAGAGGAATACCCCCAATGGAAAATCAGGATGGTCAATTTCCTTAATGGTCACGACCGAGCTCTGTTTCAATCCATTGAAAGGGGTCCACATATACCAATGACTGAAATACCAGCAATTCCAGCAACTGACCAAACACCAGAAATCCCTGCCTCCCGTGCTCCCAAAAGTGAAATAAACTGGAGCGTGGAAGACAAGGATCTGGTGGTTGGGGATGAAAGAGCAAAATCACTCTTAATAATGGCCATCCCTAATGACATATTTTCACAAGTTGATGCTTGTGCATCAGCCAAGGAAATATGGGATCAGTTGGAAAATCTTTGTGAAGGAGGAGAAAGGATGAAAAGAAACAAGAGAACAAACAACGTCTCATCCTATGAAAGGCTTAAAAGTTTACCTAATGAAAAGTTAAATGACACATATCAAAGGTTCACAAAACTTTTAAACGAGCTAAAGAAATTTGGAATAACTAAATCAAATGATGAAAGAAACATAAAATTTCTTGATGCTTTGCCTATAGAATGGAGAAGTCTAACAATGACTTTGTCCTCAACCTTAGAACTAGGAAACATGAGTCTTCATGACTTATATATAGCATCTTGATCCCCAGAGAGGAAGAAATATTTGAAGAAACCATTCAAAGAGAGGGATCTTTAGCTCTTATCTCTAACTCACAAAGACAAACAACTTCCAATGATCCACAACCATCAAACAGCCATGCCCTTGAGACTTCTGATTCATCATCAGATTTATCAGTCTTTGCTGATGCAATAGCACTGCTCACCAAAACATTTGAGCAAAGGTTGAGGGGAGGAGGCCAGAGGTACTAGAGGAGTGATAGAAGGAGGATGGATGATAGATCTAAAGAAGATGTTAGATCTAAGGATAAAGGAAAGGCTGAGGTGGTGTGTTACAAGTGCAAGCAAAAAGGTCATTATGCATCTGAGTGTAAGACCAAGAAGCTGAAAGATGTTGCTTACTATGAAAAGAAGCTTGAGGAAGCTAAGAAGCAACAACAGCAAGTCATCTTAATTGCAGGAACAAATACATGGCTATCTGATGATTCTTCTGATGAAGAAGAAGAAGAAATGGCCAACTTCTGTCTCATGGCACTTTCTGATGACATACCAGAGACTTCAGGACATCAGGTAAGTTTAGACAATCTTGATCTTGAACACAAGCTAAATGAGCTCATGTCAGATTTTTTAAACTTGCAAGTTAAACATCAATCAGATGGTAAAAAATCTGATGAGTTGCAGAGGACCTTGAATAAAATCATTCTTGAAAACCAATTACTAATAGAACAAAGTTTAGATCAAAGAGCTAAAATCGAGTTCTATGAAAATGAAAGAAGAGATCTTTACAAGAAAATCAATGATAAAGAAATTAATGTAAGGGGTTTTCAAGACGCAAAAGAATTTATAAATTTCATAGATTCCACTCCAAAGAACAAAGGAGAAGGGTTGGGTTATGTAAGAACAAACAATAACAAACCTACTGTCTTTGTAAAAGCTACTCAACAGACTTCTGATAAATACCTATCAGAATCTGATTCTAAAACTTGCAAATCAACATGTTCTGAATACTCCTTTGACAAGCCAAATTTTGAACCAAAAAGAAGTGAATGCAGTCAAGAGTTTGTAAAAACTCCAGAAGCAGTTCACTCATCTTTTCAAAACTATCCCTTCATTCCATCACAAGTAGGAAAATCAGAAATTTCTGATGATTCCTGTATGTGTGTTGAAATACTGAAGCTTGTTCAACACCATCTCCAAAAGAAGAACAAAAATTCTGTTAATGGCTCAGCATTCAACAGAAATTCTGATGAAAGGTCATCTAGAAGAAATAATAGAACCAGAATATCATCAGAAAGTGTACCCAAGCATGCCTGGGTACCTAAAACCCTCTAATCATTTCATTTCAGGACCATCATGTGCAGCAGATCTGGTACCGCGACTCAGGAAGCTCCAAGCACATGACTGGAGATAGGAGCTTACTCAGGAACTTTGTCTCAAAGCTGGGTAAAATGGTGAACTTTGGAAACGGAGTGAAAGGAAGGATAATGGGATACAGATGTATCAGGTATGGATGTTTGAGCATTGAAAGAGTAGCTTATGTTGAAGGCTTAAAGTATAATTTGCTGAGCTGTGGTCAATTCTGTGACAAAGGTTTTCAGGTAACATTTTTACTAGAAAAATGCTTGCTAATAGGAATGGATGATAATAAAATATATTTGAGTGGGAAAAGGATAAGACAATCAATCTATTACTTTGACTTCAAAGAAGAAAATGAACATCCTAAACTATGTTTATTTTCAAAAATTAATAAAGGAAGTAGTTGGTTGTGGCATAAAAGATTGGCTCACTTAAATTTCAAAAACCTGAACAAATTAGCAAGTAAGGGTCTGGTAAAAGGGTTACCTTTCATATCCTCTAAAAAGGACAAAATTTGTGATGCTTGTGAGATGGAAAGTCAAAAAGAAGCTCTCACAAGTCAATTTCTGAATCTTCAATTACACAAAATTTGGAACTTTTACACATGGATTTGTGTGGACCCATAAGCACAGAAAGTTTTTCTGGAAAGAAATATATACTAGTAATAGTTGATGATTTTTCCAGATATACATGGGTTGAATTTTTGAGAAAGAAAAGTGAAACACCTGATTTGATCATTAATTTTAAAAAGAAAATTGAAAATCTGTTAAAACCAACAATAAGAAGGATCAGATCAGACAATGGGACAGAATTCAAAAATTCAAAAATTGAAAGCTTTCTTGTAAACAAAGGAATCTCTCGTGACTTTTCTGCTCCTAGAACCCCTCAACAAAATGGGGTTGTTGAATGAAAAAATAGAACCTTAGTAGAAGCTGCCAGAACAATGCTTGCATATGCCAAAATGCCCTCTCACTTTTGGGCAGAAGCAATTGCAAATGCATGTTTTACTCAAAACAGGACTCTCATCAACAAAAGGCTAAACAAAACAGCCTACAACATTATAAATAATAGAATTCCAAGTGTAAAATTTTTACACACATTTGGTTGTAGATGTTTTGTTTTCAATGATTTTGAAAGCCTTGAAAATTTTGACAGAAAAGCAGAAAAAGGTATTTTTCTTGGATATTCTTTGTCCTCAAAAGCTTATAGAATTTTTATTCTTAATACAAGGACAATCAGAGAAAGTTTATATGTCTCATTTGATGACTCATCAGAGACTGAAGTTTCTGATGAATACATGAAAGAAATAAACTTTTCTGACAAACAAGAAAATTATGAGCATCTCTTTGAAATGATATCAGAAGATTTTTTAGAACATGATAAAGCTTGTACATTTAAATCATCAGAAATATCATGTACTAACCCTGAAGAACAAGTAAATAGCACAACAGAAAATCAAAATTCTGGTGCTTTACATGAAATAGAGGTAACTGAACAGGGGGAACTTCAAATCCATCAGAACCAAGAATTGTTCAAAACAGGTTAAGATGGATCAAAGGGCATGTTCATTCTGATATCATTGGCAATCCAGCTGATGGTGTGAGAACAAGATCTGCAACTGCACATGAATGTGCATATGCTGGGTTCTTAAGCACAATAGAACCCAAATCTGCCAAAGAAGCTCTGAATGATCCAGATTGGCTACAAGCTATGCAAAAGAGCTGGATCAATTCGAAAAGAGCAAGGTATGGGATCTGGTACCCAAGCCCAAAGACAAATCTGTCATAGGCTCAAAATGGGTATACAGGAATAAATCTGATGAAAATGGCATAATCACAAGGAACAAAGCAAGGTTAGTAGTCAAAGGTTACTGTCAACAAGAAGGTATTGATTATGATGAAACCTTTGCACCAGTAGCTAGATTAGAAGTTGTAAGAATTTTTCTTGCTTATGCTGCATCCAAGGATTTCAAAGTTTATCAAATGGATGTGAAATCAGCTTTCTTAAATGGTAAAATTGAAGAAGTTTTTGTGCAACAACCTGAAGGCTTTGTTGATCCAAAATTTCAAAATCATGTTTATAGATTAAACAAAGCCTTGTATGGATTGAAGCAAGCTCCTAGAGCCTGGTATGAAACATTATCAAACTTCTTACTCAATTCTGGTTTTACCAAAGGTACTATTGACACCACACTTTTTCTCAAAACACATAAAAATCATACTTTGTTGGTTCAGATATATGTTGATGACATTATATTTGGATCAACAAATGAAAAATTTTGCAAAAAGTTTCAAAAATTAATGACCAGCCATTTTGAAATGAGCATGATGGGTGACTTAACCTTTTTCTTAGGGTTACAAGTCAAACAAAGAATTGATGGAATATTTTTGAGTCAATCAAAATATGTCAAAACAATTCTACAAAAATATTCACTTGAAAACTGCTCTGTTTCAAAAACTCCCATGGCAACAGGGAACAAATTGGATTCTGATAAAGATGGAATAAATTTAGATATTAAAACCTATAGGGGGATGATAGGGTCATTGTTATACTTAACTGCAAGTAGACCAGACATCATGTTTGCTACATGCTTTCTGGCCAGATATCAATGTGACCCTAAGGAATCCCATTTAAAAGCTGTAAAAAGGGTTTTTAAATATCTAAAAGGCACTTCAGAACTTGGTCTCTGGTATCCAAAGGATACAAGCCTTGAATTAATTGCATACACAAATAAGTAAGTTTTGAAATTTAGGTTTATATCTCGAAAACAATTTACTAAATGTATAAAAACCTACTGGCACATCCGCAGTGAGATGCAAACACAGATAAGCAAGAAGCAAAACTGTGTTGCCACATCAACAGCAGAGTCAGAATATGTTGCAGCAGCAAGCTGTTGTTCACAAGTGCTGTGGATGCAAACTCAACTAAAGGACTATGGAGTAAATCTGACAAAAATACCAATTTTGTGTGATTCAAAGAGTGCAATTGCAATAACAAAAAATCCAGTTCATCACTCAAGAACCAAACACATAGATGTCAGATATCACTTCATAAAAGATCATGTGGAGAAAGGTAACATTGAAATGTATTTTGTTCCAACTGAAAACCAAATTGCTAATATATTTACAAAACCTCTTGATGAAAAGAGACATAATTTTTTGATCAGCAAACTTGGCATGGTCAACATAAGAGATGAAAATGTTTCAGAAATAAAAGCAAAACAAAATGAAAACCAAATTGATAATCACCAAGATACTGAGAATGAAAGGACAATTAAACAAAATTCTGATACAGAAATTCATCTATCTGATGAAAAATCAGAAGATTTAATAAATCATCAATAAAATGTGATGATTTACCAGAAATTCTGATTTACATCAGGAACTTTTGTTTAATTGTACATAATAATCAGTAATCATCAAAAGTCCATATCTTCATACATATTCCATTTATGTAAATTTTTTTAATTTTTTTTAAAAAGGGGGGAAACATTGATGACATGCATGAAGATAAAATTAAATCCAAAGAATTCAATCGTCACAAATGATTTTTTTTTTAAAAAAAGGTATTTTTTTAAACATGCAACGTCATTCGGTTATAAGGGGTTTAACAGAAACACGTAAGCACCAATATCATTAGGAGCTATGAAAGTAGCCGCCCACCTATTGAATGCTTACTCACATAAAAGGCTCAGTAGACTGTCATATTCAATGCAATAGATATCGTCTTAAATGAAGAGAAGAATTTTTTTTTGTTAATATGAAACTATCACTTTCACCTATAAATATTAACAATCTGAAAAAGACATTCTTCACAGCAAAATCTTCTCTTCAAAAGAGTACCATCAAAAAAAAATTCTTATTTCAAAATGAACCACCCAAAATCAATGGAATCCAACCAATTCCCTCTCAAACTTTACGAACATCATAATCTCAGATTAAGATCCAACTTAGAAGGACCTGCATGGGAGGACTGCAGGTTTGTATACAATATGATCATGAGAAGTCCCTTGGGCTTTGCCATGTCTACACATGTCACCATATATCCAGAACTTCTTCAGGAGTTCTGGTGGAATGCTCAAGTTGTTATGAGTGGCACTTCTATGGGGATAAGAAGTGAGGTTATGGGGGTAGAGATCACCCTAAAATAGGAAACACTCAGAGGTGTCCTCAAATTGGGTGATTATCGAAGGATCAGCATATTGGAAAAGGCAGAAGTGCAAAGGACCTTGACTGAAATGGGCTACAATTCAAGCAATGTGTCAAGGCAAATTTTTAAATCTGGGTTCATACCACCTTTTTCAATATTTGGTAACACAGCTGAGTGTCTGCTTTTCGAAAAAGACTGGACACTTTAATGAGCTGTCTTACAGGATGATGGAAGTGGCGCATGCTATTGTACAGGAAAAACCTTACAATTATGCTAAGTTTCTCATGAGAGACTTAGAAGGAAACGTCCATTACCGTAATCCTTTTCTGATCTACCCTCGTTTCGTAACCAAAGTAATCACAAGTCAGCTTGACTTTGGTGGTGTGAGAAGTTGTTATACAAGAGCTGAACTGGCACTTCAAGAAAACTTAAGAGTTGCTTCCCTGGTTCCATCAACCTTTCATACAGGAAGAATAACCAGTCTCTGGTTATATGTGAAGTGCATGTATAACGTGTTGGATGAAGATGATGAGTAGTTAGGTCTATCTGTGTTTGTTTTAGCTTGTTAATTTTTTTTGTGTGTTCTAACCCACTTTTGTTCAGTAATATATTCAGTTTTTCTTAATTAAATGTTAGTTATATATGTCAATAGGTCCAGGGGGAACTAAGAAATCGTGTCTGATGATAACAAGGAAAATCTGGAAAGAATCAAATAAAATCTGATAGGATGTGATAAATCATCAGAATCTGATAAAATTTATCAGAAATTTCATTAAACATCAGAAATCAGATACAAAGAAACAAAAAAAATCTAGATTATTTTTAGATATGTTTCTTTCAATTTTTTTTCTAACGACTGGAATAAGCTATATGAAAGAGACTTCCTGATACAGCACAACAAAAGTGTGGAGTTCACAAGATCAAGGTAAGAAATTTTATCAAACTCCACTCATTCCCTCTCATCTTTAAAAAAAATTGATTCAGACTCCTATAAATGAATCAAATATCTTCTGATGATATATATATATATATGGGAAAATTCAACTCTTTATGAAACATTTAGAGATCTTTCAATATATATATATCATTAAAAGGACAACATGGGAAAGCACTCAATTGAAGAAAAGGCTTTTGATTGGACCAATTCTGAAATAAAAAAGGGTCCCACATAAAAAGGTGCAAGTTGGATACTAGTGTTTATCTTTTAAAAATCGTTGGAATCTCTAATTGTCTTGAATGAGATATACATTAAATTAGAGATAAACCAAGGGTTTTTAAAAAACGGTTGTGTCTTTAAAAGATAAAAACATCATTAAGGTGTCATAAAACACCTTGAATACAAACAACCCACGAAAAACACTCAAAAATCTTTGTCTCAGCTCACTATAAATATCCCCTCCAACAACAGAGACGTCCATCTTCAATCTCCATTCTCAAAACCCTAAAACCCTTTTTCAAAAGCAAAAACCCAAGTCCTAAATGGCTGCCTCCAACAACAGTCCACCTCCAGCTGAACACTTTGTTCCCTTAATCACTGAAGCTGAATATCTTCCTTTGAAGAACAACAATGAAGCTATGAACACCAATATCGAACAATATGATGTGAAGTGTCAAATTCTCATTGAGTTTCTGATCAGCAGCCCAATATCTCATGCTCTTACAAAGACCAGAGAGGTACCAGAAAGACTGCTATAACAAGTTGTAAAAACTCTCGAAACTCATAGTACAAATATGGAGCTAACAGCACATGTATGGGAAGATATCTTCATCGTAATCACACCAGATAAAATAAGGGAATGTTTGGAACTACCCTTAAATCAAGAGTATGAAGAAGCACCACCGAAAGAAGACATGTTTGAACAACTTGATGTTGTAATGGGATGCAAGGCGAAGATTTCAAAAATCAACGAGTTCAAGAGGAACAAGCTACCTGCCTTCTGGCAAGTATTGATGGAAATATTGAATAAATGTTTATCATCCAAGATCAGAGGTACGGATCAGATAAATATGAATATTCTAACAATCATGTTCAGCCTTATAACTGGGTTGAATGTTGATTTTGGAACAGAAATATTTAATCTGATCAAAAGATCAATTCTGACCAAAACTGGAAAGATAGATTCACATCTACCATTTCCCAGATTTTTATCCATCATAATTTCTGATGCTTTTTCTGAAAGAAATATGCAAACTCCAAAATCAAAATTGTCACACCCTGGCTTTGCGGAAGCGTGGTTAATTTGTGTGACTTCTTAATACCATAGCTTAATCATAACAAAGCTATATGAATTTAAAAACCATGCAAGTCATCCATTAAGTTTTTGAAAACATAATACAATACCATTGTTTTTAACATGCAACCATAACCTTGTTCAGAAACATAACAACTTATAACAAAACATAAACGTGATTTAGGGATTGTGTCTTGTCCAGGTAAGAGACACAACCCTAAACCCTGATGACTTCATGACCAGTGCAGCGGAAAACGTTCCATACCGTGCCAGATCCGTTTAATTTCCTGAAATACATGTGAGTTGAAAAATCAACAATAATGTTGAGCGAGTTCATGCGTAAGTGAGTATGTAAAACCTTTGTGAGTATAAAAATAGTTGTGGTATGTAGCAGTGTAAGAGGACTTGTGATCACCAATGGTTTGCAAGGCCACTGACATATGTGAAGTGCAAATAGGGAGACTCAAACCTAGCAGATTTATGCCACGGCAAAGTATGTGGACAAAGTCACCCCACGGTCCGTTTCTAGTTTGGCCGGGGGCTGGGCTCGCTACACCCAGATAGATCTACCGCTCCTGTCCCTCGGTCCCTACATGAGGACTAATGGCCCCATGTTGTTCCTATCCACTCACATGATCGTATAACACCTCCTTACGTTAAACATACCGTTGAAAAGTACTCGTAAATCATAGTAACATGTATTTCACCCCCGCAGTTAAGTAAACTGAAAACAGTTAGAGAAAAGGGGGACATGAACTCACAGTGAATGCGTATCTCTACCAAGTGATCCGAATATCCGAAGCTGTGCAACGACCTACAGGTGCTAATTCTATTAGACGGATGGCCGTGCCTTAGCTTTATAACTTATATTTTTAGGAGACGGTTAGACAACCGTTCCGTGTACATACTTGGTATTTTACTTTCCTTCCCAAGGATGGGGGATTTAAATACATGTGTATTTATACTATCTCATTAAGTCCCACTTAATATATTTTTATTTCTCATTCCAAAATATAATTATTTTTCTCAAAAATAATATATTTTCTCTTTACATGATATTTTCCAAAATAATACGTTGACAACATACGTGTCGGTGAATATTTCCGCGTAATGCGTAAGTTACGTTTTAAATGATTAGGTGGTAATAGAAATTACCGTTGTAACTTTTATGCTTGTCGTATAAGCGTTGGTATTATTTTGGGTTTGACAAGTTAGTAAATATTATTTTTACTCTAAAAATAATATTTATACATTTTCACAAAATAATCATAAACAGTGTTGTGACAAAATATGTTTACCGAATATATATTTATCACGTTTAGTTTTGTGAAAATCCCACCTCCGATTATTTATAAATAAAGTCATGGCGAAATATATTTGAAAACATGTCAAAGTAGTCTAACACTTGTAAATAATTCTAAGTGTTATATTTTTAGAAAATTTCGCCAGAGTTTCCCCTGTAACTGGAGGTGGCCACGCTTTCAAGCGTATCATTTTCTTTTACAAAATCATTTCAACAATTCTTCAAATCAACCAAATCAATTTCCAATACTTCAAACTAGTCGATAAGTATGTAAAATCGCAATATTACATGAACTTGTAGTTTTTCTAAAACTATTATGTAGATCTCGTTGTATTTAGTGGATCTAGGTATAAAATAGTTTATTCTTGCAAAAACCCCGTTTTTGGAACAAATCACTCTTTACAACTTCCGACAATTTTTATAAAAATTGTTATTTTGTCGGATCTTTCATTTTATAAGTGTTTCTACACTTGTAGTTCATAAAAATCACATTTGTTAACCGGTTATACAACCTTTATAAAATATGATTTTCTCGACACCCGGTCCTACGTATATACCGCTTGTACATACGTAGATCGGCTCGTTTTAAATACTATTTTTCATGTTAAAACATTTTTACACAAGTTCATGTTTCCCGTGTGGTGGAGTTTCACCTTTTAACCCTTGTACCAAAGAAACAAGTGTATGTCAAGATACGTGATCCTAACAAAGTCGGGTTAAACGATGATGAGAGCCACCACATCATAGATCGGGCCATAAAAACCAACATATTCAAATACTACGACATTTACACGCGTTATGTTCTTTTATCCAACGATTTTCACTTTTTAGTAGACTTTAAAGATTCATGAAGCGGGTTACCGACATTTAACCGATAAAAATCCTTTTAACCACTTTAAACATGACTAATAACGGGTTTTAAACAATATACCTCTAGCTCGAGGCTAGGGAAGAAACTAGTCGAATACGGCGTGGATAAAAGCAAACGGTAGAGGTCCTTGGCGTTCCGTTTGTTCCAAGCTTCGTTGTACGTGATCCCCGACACTTGTATGGACTTGGAATGGGTGAATCAAGAACCGAAAAATGGTTGGGTGTGGGTGTGTGGTTCGGCCGAGAGGGAGCAAGGGGGAGGGAGAGAGAGAGTTTTGTGAAGTGTGTGTGTTTGTGTGTGTGAGATGTGAGGGTATTTATAGAGAATGTCGTCTCGGTCTTCGCGAAATCTAATTAAATATTCAAAGGTGTACTCTCCCCGGGTCCCACTAGTTGGCCGATTTCATTAGAATGTAATGGTATCCGGTTCGTTTCCAATCGTTCAGTTACGGTTCAGTTTGGTTAAGTGCGTTAAGTGAGAGGTCTAACCCCGTTAGTTGTTTAATGCATTAGAAAGCGGGTGTTAGGGTAATCAGGGACCCTAACTGGCTCAGAAAAATACCAATATTAATTTTGGCAATATTTTTATGTTCCAGGGTATTGTCCGGTTGTTCGGTTGGATAGGAATCCGTTAAAGTGCTTAAGATATCCTTTAAGCGTCGTAAGTAATATTTTTAGCGACACAATTTATTCAGCAAAGTGTCAGGAATAATTCCTCATATTTTGGCACTTTATTTATTAGCTAGAAGCTAGTGTGTTGATAAAAGTGCTGTGTTTCGTGCTTAAAGTATGTTTTAGGCACATCCAAATCTCTGTATCTTATTCCTAGAGACGTAATCATACAACCCTTGTATCCTTACACACACTATGGGTGTAGTAAGATAATTCTGGCTCATTCAGGCCTTTAGAGGCAGTGTTTGCCTGATGCTGGTTATATCAGCATGTTCACTGTGTATCCGTTTAGTGCTACTGTGCTTCTTGTGCATCAAGTTTGTCACTAGAGTTCAGTAAATAAATAATGTAGTGACAGGAAAAATCAAAGTATGATGCAGACATGTACATGTATCAACAATCAAGTAGCAGTTTATCAGAAATCTCAGTTAAGCACAGTAATTAGGCAACAGTTAATAGCTAATTAAGTCGTACGGATACCTGGTTTTGTGAGGGTTGTCACATTCTCCCCCCGTTAAATAAATTTCGTCCCGAAATTTAAGTTCTACTTGTAGATGCAGAGTTTTTAGGAAATAAGTGGGGGTATTTCTCTTTCATCCGGTCCTCACGCTCCCAGGTGTATTCAGGACCATGTCTGGCATTCCAGCGAACCTTGACGAGTTTGACACTGCTCCGGCGGGTCCTGTTAACCTTCCAATCTGTGACCTCGACAGGTGCTTCTACGAAGTGGAGCGTGTCGTCAACATGAATCTCGTCGATAGGAATGGCAACTTCAACTTGAGTTGGACTCTTCTTTAAATTGGATACATGAAATGTATCGTGAACACCATTTAATTCAGCAGGTAGGTCCAACTTGTATGCTACGGTTCCAATTCTTTCTAGAATTCTGAAAGGACCAATGTAGCGTGGATTTAACTTCCCACGCTTCCCAAAGCGTGCTACCCCTTTCCAGGGTGATACCTTCAATAACACCATTTCTCCAACTTGAAAATCCACATGCTTTCGGTTTGGATCCGCATAGGCCTTGTGTCTGTGGCGAGCGGCTTCGATGCGTTTAAGAATCTGCGCAATCTTGTCTGTCGTCTCTTGGACGATTTCGGGACCGGCAAGCTGCCTATCACCTGCGTCAGCCCAACATAGTGGTGATCGACACTTGCGTCCGTAAAGGGCTTCAAAAGGCGCGACACCAATACTGGTGTGGTAGCTGTTGTTGTATGAAAATTCGACCAAAGGTAAGTGTTTATCCCAGCTACCGCCCAAATCCATAGCACATGCTCTCAGCATGTCTTCCAAAGTCTGTATCGTTCGCTCGCTCTGGCCGTCAGTTAGCGGATGGAACACAGTACTCAGATTCAATTGTGAGCCAAAAGCTTCTTGGAAGGATTGCCATATCCTTGACACAAACCTTCCGTCTCTATCAGAGATGATTGAGAGGGGTACTCCATGTCGTGCTACGATCTCTCTTAAGTAAATTTCCGCAAGTTTACTAGTACTATCTTTCTCCTTGATTGGCAGAAAGTGTGCGGACTTTGTTAATCGGTCAACAATTACCCAAATCATATCATGGCCTCTTGGCGTTCTTGGCAGTTTTGTAACAAAATCCATTGAGATTTGTTCCCATTTCCATTTGGGAATCTCAGGTTGTTGCAGAAGTCCCGAGGGCTTCTGGTATTCCGCCTTGACCTGAGCGCACGTTAAACATTTGCTCACGTAAATAGCAACGTCGCCTTTCATCCTAGGCCACCAATAGTAATTTTTGAGATCTTGGTACATCTTATCCGATCCCGGGTGGATAGAGTACCGTGACTTGTGCGCTTCATCGAAAATAACTTCCCTTAATTCACCAAATAGAGGAACCCAAATCCTTTTCTCAAAACATAATGTTCCTTCCTCGTTTGGCACCAATATCTTCTCCATCCCACGGAGATACTCCTTCTCAAGGTTCTCCTCCTTGAGAGCTTCTTTCTGCGCTGCACGAACGCGCGAGGAGAGATCGGTTTGGATTATCATTTCCATAGCCCTAACCCTTAGGGGCTTGATCCTTTCCTTACGACTTAGGGCATCGGCGACTACATTCGCCTTCCCTGGGTGATACTTGATCTCGCAGTCGTAATCGTTCAATAATTCAACCCATCGTCTTTGCCTCATATTCAACTCCTTCTGGTTGAATATATGCTGTAGGCTCTTGTGATCTGTGAAGATTGTGCACTTCGTACCATACAGGTAATGTCTCCAAATCTTTAGTGCAAAAACCACTGCGCCTAGCTCCAAATCATGCGTGGTATAATTCTTTTCATGCACCTTCAGTTGGCGTGATGCGTAGGCGATAACCTTTTGACGTTGCATCAACACGCAACCCAATCCTTGACGCGATGCGTCGCAATATACCACAAAATCGTCGGTACCTTCCGGTAGAGCTAAGATTGGCGCGTTACAAAGCTTGTCCTTCAACACTTGAAACGCTTCATCCTGTTTGATTCCCCAATCAAACTTTTTATCTTTTTGCGTGAGGAGCGTCAACGGTTGAGCAATCTTCGAGAAGTCCTCGATGAACCTTCGATAGTAGCCAGCCAAACCCAAGAATTGCCGAATCTCGGTTGGCGTCTTTGGCGTTTTCCCAATCTTTGATTGCCTCGATCTTGGTTGGATCCACGTGGATTCCATCTCCATTCACCACGTGCCCAAGAAACTGCACTTCTCTTAGCCAAAACTCACACTTAGAGAACTTGGCGTACAGCTGTTCCTTCTTTAGTAGCTCCAGGATGGCTCTAAGGTGTTGCTCGTGCTCAGCCTTCGTCTTTGAGTAAATCAGGATGTCATCGATGAATACGATCACGAACTTATCCAGGTATGGCTTACAAACTCGGTTCATCAAATCCATGAACACTGCAGGCGCGTTTGTCAAACCAAACGGCATAACGAGAAACTCGTAGTGTCCATAACGAGTTCTGAAAGCTGTCGTCGGGATACTCTCCTCCTGTATCCGAAGTTGATGGTATCCAGATCGAAGATCGATCTTTGAATAGAAGCTTGAACCTTGAAGCTGGTCGAACAGATCATCAATTCTTGGCAGGGGATACCTATTCTTGATCGTTAGCTTGTTCAACTCTCTGTAGTCGATGCACATGCGGAAACTTCCGTCCTTCTTCTTGACAAACAAAACTGGAGCTCCCCAAGGCGAGAAGCTTGGTCGGATAAAACCCTTGTCTAACAACTCTTGAAGTTGTGTCGACAATTCCTGCATCTCAGACGGAGCAAGTCTGTATGGTGCCTTAGCCACAGGCGCGGCGCCTGGTACTAAGTCGATGCGGAACTCCACTTGCCTTTGAGGTGGCAAGCCAGGCAAGTCTTCTGGAAAGACTTCTGGGTATTCCCTCACGACAGGGATGTCTTCGATCTTCGGCTCAGCAGCCTTCTTATCCACAATGTGTGCTAGAAAAGCAACACATCCTTTCCTCAAACACTTCCTTGCTTTCAGGCAACTAATCATCCTTAACGGCGTCTCACGCTTTTCTCCATGAACAACAATGGTCTCACCATCACCGGTCGGGATACGAATAACCTTTTCGTGACACACTATCTCAGCCTTGTTTCTCGTTAACCAATCCATCCCTACTACCACGTCGAAGCTTCCCAACTGGACTGGTAGTAGATCTAGAGTAAACTCGCGTTCTCCTAATTCAATCACACAGCCTCTGATCACATCATTGGCTTCTACCAACTTTCCATTAGCCAATTCGATTACGTAGGGAATGTCTAACTTATTAGCGGCTAGCCCAAGTATATTCTTAAATTCTAGTGATACGAAGCTATAGTCGGCACCAGTATCAAACAGAACAGATGCATAACGTTGATTTACAGGGAACGTACCAGTAACAACGTTGGGATCCTGGCGCGCTTCCTGTGCACCGATCTGGAACACCCTTCCACGGGCTTGATTCAATCCTGGGCAATCCTTCTTGAAGTGCCCAACGTCACCGCAATGAAAACATCCTAATCTTTTTCCATTCCCTGCACCGCCCCCAACTGGCGGGTTGTTTTGGTTGGCAGTTCCGGCTTGATTTGCATTGTAGCCTCGGTTATTCCCTTGTGGGCGATTTCCCAAACCACCACGATTATCGTTTCTATTCATATTTCCTCCCTGGCCTCCTCGGCCTGTACTAGCCCAACATGATTCCTTTGAGTGGCCCGGTTTTCCACAAGTTTCACAAACTTTCACGTTACAATTGCCCGCATGGTGGCGTTGGCAGTTGTTGCATTTGGGCTGGGTGCCCTGGTACCCTTTTCCTTTCTTGGTACTACCAGCTGATTTTCCTTTCTTTACTGCCGTACTGACACCTTGTTTGAAGTTTGAAAACTTCCTTTTGTTGTCTCCTGAGGACTCAACGTGAGTCTCTGTCTTCTTCGCCTTGACTTCATCAAACTTGTTTAAACGAATTGTCTCCTCAGTGAGAGCCACGCTCAAATCAATGGCTTCCGTAATAGTTGCCGGTCTGGCGGAGGTCACCATGCTAATGATTTGGGGAGCTAACCCCCAAATGAAGCGCTCAATTCGCTTGTATTCAGGCGTAACCATATAAGGAACCACTTGAGAAAGGTCATGAAATCTCTGGACGTACTCTGCAACCTTTGGTCCATCCATCTTTAGGTGCCAAAATTCAGTCTCCAACCTTTGAATCTCTGCGCGGGAACAGTACTTCTTGCGCATAAGCTCTTTCAATTCGGCCCAAGTCAGGGCGTAGGCGGCAGCTTCGCCTAGTGTTTGCACTTGTAAGTTCCACCAAGATAGGGCTCCGTCTAGAAACAGCCCTGAGATGTAAGTGACCTGCTGGTCGAGCGCACATTTGCTCATGCGGATGGTGGAATCAGTCTTCTCTGCCCAGCGAACGAAAGCAACAGCACCTCCTGTGCCGTCGAAGTTGATGGGCTTACAGTCCAAGAATTGTTTGTAGGTGCACCCATGAGGAGGATTTTGGTTGCCGTTGATGTTCGTGTTACTTCCGCTTGGTCCTTCTTGCGAGGCAGCATACTGAGCAATGGCGGCAGCAATAACTTGCTGTAGTTCTTCAGGAGTAGTGGGCATCGGCTGCGGTTGACGTCTTGGTGCCATCTTCTAAAGATGCGTACGTCGATTAGGCCATAATAACATACGTATATAGTAATAGTAATAGCATATAACATCTCATGTTATCAATATATCACACACAACATCCCATGTCCCAACATCCCATGTCACAAATATCATACATACAACATCCCATGTCACAAAACATAAATAAGCAATCAAGTGAAACAGATATGGTGAGAATACGGCGATTGTTATATATATCGAGACCATAAAGTGTAGCAAGTGTGTCAGCACGTCACTGTATCATACAATCATAAATCAAATAGGGGCTACATCACCCCTGTCAAAACAACATCACATCAGTGTCACATACAACCAGTACAACAACAAATATCAGCAAAAATCTGTATCGTCAGATGGTCTCCAAAAATCTGTGCAGTCACAATCGCGGTCGTCTCACCATCGCCTACCACTACAGTACCAATGAGCCCTATGCGGATGGGGGTGGGGGAGGGGGAAAGTGAGCAAAAAGTAAGCGACGTAAGTGGTACCAGTCCTCCTCCATCGCCTGCTGAGTACGGATCATGGACGCAACCTGCTGCTCCAAGGTCGAAAGTCGGGCAGCAACGTCAGGAGGAAATGATCGAAAAGGCTGAAATGACGAAGATGTCTGACCAAGATATGGACCAAAAGACAACTGAGCTCTCTCGAGCTCCTGGAGTCGCTGCGAATGAGACTCGTGCTGGTGTACAAACGACATCAAAAGATCCTCAATAGTATGGCCCAAATGAAATGGGTGGTATGGATCTGTGGGTGGCATGGGTGAGGAAGATGACCAAAGTAATGGCGTGCTGGTAAGATCGATAGGTGCAACAGAAGATGGGATAGATGCTATCTGAGGCATGAATGGCATGGTCACTGGTACATGACCGAAAGGGTGGGCTGAAGAGCCCTCTCCAGGCCCCGCTGGAGGAATAAACGGTGGGATCTGAAAAGAGAACTCAGTATGATGTGTGCCAGTGTGATGTGGGGGAAACGGTGGAACATCCTCGTCCGCCGGTATCCACCCGTGCTGTGCCTCCTCATCTGGAGGATCCATGTGCTCAGCAAAAAGAGCGTGCTCGGGCTCGATGGGTAAAGGATCGATAGGAGCAATAACGGGGTCAACAGGTGCAATAACAGGATCAGCGGGTATGTCATCAACGGGTAAAGGAACAATAGGATCAGCAGCAACATGATCGCCCTCGATCACAGGAACACCTACAGGGGGGTCAACATCAACAGGCTCAAGAGGAAAATCAGCATGAACAGGGTCATGCCCAAGTAAAGGATCAAAAGCAGCTGCCTGCTCTGGGGCTATGGCAGGCTCAGGGTCGTCGAATGCCATATCAAAGTCAAAATCTGGATCAATGGGATCGATAGGATCATCAGGGTCCTCTATATGCTCATCCATAGGAATATACTCGATGTCATGGTCAGGATCAAATCCTGAAGGGAAAACAGGGTCAGAATCCTCGATCTCATCATGCTCAAACGCGTAGCTCGGAATAGGGGCAGCTGAAGACGCCTGATCGGGGTCTGAGTCGTGAATAAACTGCTGCGCGCTCGCCCCGCGAGATGATACAGATGCCACAGACTCTAAAGAGTCCGGGACTGGTGAGTGAATGGGCGAGTCTCCAGCTGGAACGTCAGCTATCATCAAGAGATCGCCAGCAGGTAGAGGAGCTACGTCAGGATCCTCGTCCTCAAATGGCTCGTCCTCGTAAAGCTCGATGTCGCCGTCGGCATCGGCGTCTGGCATAAGCTCATAAGCAGGGTAAGCAGCAAGAGGAATCGGTGCCGGAATCGCAACAATAGGGAGGTACTCAGCAGGGTCGCCATCAATGGGCTCATAGGCATCCTCGGGTAAGGCGAAGGGTAAGGGGTCATCAGCGTGCTCATCGGCGTCGTCAGGTAACGCGAACGGCTGGAAGTCGTCGTCGTCGGTGCTAGTATAGTCTGAGGTGTGCACCTCATGCTCCGAAGACATAACATCGTCTGACACTAACGGTAGGGGTCCAGTGGTACCTGATCCACCTGTAGCTGGTGAATCCATGGGTCTGTAACATAACACAGAATAAGCACAAAATCAGTGAATCAAATAGTCACATAAGTTACCAGATAATAATCACATAATCCACCTAGTCCCACTAGCCTCCCAGCCTCTCAGACTGTCCTTCCTAGTCTCACTAGCCAACATTCCTAGTCCCACTAGCCAACACTCCTAGTCCCACTAGCCAACACTCCTAGTCCCACTAGCCAACACTCCTAGTCCCACTAGCCAACACTCCTAGTCCCACTAGCCTGAACCTCAGCCTCCCAGACTGAGCCTAAAATAATGAATAATATGTGCTCAACATTTGTTTGTAAAAAGTTTGTGGATCTGGACTTAAGTGGTATGCAGAAAAATGTTTTCGTGAGAGCCCTAGTGATCATAGTCTAGACTCGAGAATGAATCCTAGTTCGCTATGATCTGAGCTCTGATACCAAGCTGTCACACCCTGGCTTTGCGGAAGCGTGGTTAATTTGTGTGACTTCTTAATACCATAGCTTAATCATAACAAAGCTATATGAATTTAAAAACCATGCAAGTCATCCATTAAGTTTTTGAAAACATAATACAATACCATTGTTTTTAACATGCAACCATAACCTTGTTCAGAAACATAACAACTTATAACAAAACATAAACGTGATTTAGGGATTGTGTCTTGTCCAGGTAAGAGACACAACCCTAAACCCTGATGACTTCATGACCAGTGCAGCGGAAAACGTTCCATACCGTGCCAGATCCGTTTAATTTCCTGAAATACATGTGAGTTGAAAAATCAACAATAATGTTGAGCGAGTTCATGCGTAAGTGAGTATGTAAAACCTTTGTGAGTATAAAAATAGTTGTGGTATGTAGCAGTGTAAGAGGACTTGTGATCACCAATGGTTTGCAAGGCCACTGACATATGTGAAGTGCAAATAGGGAGACTCAAACCTAGCAGATTTATGCCACGGCAAAGTATGTGGACAAAGTCACCCCACGGTCCGTTTCTAGTTTGGCCGGGGGCTGGGCTCGCTACACCCAGATAGATCTACCGCTCCTGTCCCTCGGTCCCTACATGAGGACTAATGGCCCCATGTTGTTCCTATCCACTCACATGATCGTATAACACCTCCTTACGTTAAACATACCGTTGAAAAGTACTCGTAAATCATAGTAACATGTATTTCACCCCCGCAGTTAAGTAAACTGAAAACAGTTAGAGAAAAGGGGGACATGAACTCACAGTGAATGCGTATCTCTACCAAGTGATCCGAATATCCGAAGCTGTGCAACGACCTACAGGTGCTAATTCTATTAGACGGATGGCCGTGCCTTAGCTTTATAACTTATATTTTTAGGAGACGGTTAGACAACCGTTCCGTGTACATACTTGGTATTTTACTTTCCTTCCCAAGGATGGGGGATTTAAATACATGTGTATTTATACTATCTCATTAAGTCCCACTTAATATATTTTTATTTCTCATTCCAAAATATAATTATTTTTCTCAAAAATAATATATTTTCTCTTTACATGATATTTTCCAAAATAATACGTTGACAACATACGTGTCGGTGAATATTTCCGCGTAATGCGTAAGTTACGTTTTAAATGATTAGGTGGTAATAGAAATTACCGTTGTAACTTTTATGCTTGTCGTATAAGCGTTGGTATTATTTTGGGTTTGACAAGTTAGTAAATATTATTTTTACTCTAAAAATAATATTTATACATTTTCACAAAATAATCATAAACAGTGTTGTGACAAAATATGTTTACCGAATATATATTTATCACGTTTAGTTTTGTGAAAATCCCACCTCCGATTATTTATAAATAAAGTCATGGCGAAATATATTTGAAAACATGTCAAAGTAGTCTAACACTTGTAAATAATTCTAAGTGTTATATTTTTAGAAAATTTCGCCAGAGTTTCCCCTGTAACTGGAGGTGGCCACGCTTTCAAGCGTATCATTTTCTTTTACAAAATCATTTCAACAATTCTTCAAATCAACCAAATCAATTTCCAATACTTCAAACTAGTCGATAAGTATGTAAAATCGCAATATTACATGAACTTGTAGTTTTTCTAAAACTATTATGTAGATCTCGTTGTATTTAGTGGATCTAGGTATAAAATAGTTTATTCTTGCAAAAACCCCGTTTTTGGAACAAATCACTCTTTACAACTTCCGACAATTTTTATAAAAATTGTTATTTTGTCGGATCTTTCATTTTATAAGTGTTTCTACACTTGTAGTTCATAAAAATCACATTTGTTAACCGGTTATACAACCTTTATAAAATATGATTTTCTCGACACCCGGTCCTACGTATATACCGCTTGTACATACGTAGATCGGCTCGTTTTAAATACTATTTTTCATGTTAAAACATTTTTACACAAGTTCATGTTTCCCGTGTGGTGGAGTTTCACCTTTTAACCCTTGTACCAAAGAAACAAGTGTATGTCAAGATACGTGATCCTAACAAAGTCGGGTTAAACGATGATGAGAGCCACCACATCATAGATCGGGCCATAAAAACCAACATATTCAAATACTACGACATTTACACGCGTTATGTTCTTTTATCCAACGATTTTCACTTTTTAGTAGACTTTAAAGATTCATGAAGCGGGTTACCGACATTTAACCGATAAAAATCCTTTTAACCACTTTAAACATGACTAATAACGGGTTTTAAACAATATACCTCTAGCTCGAGGCTAGGGAAGAAACTAGTCGAATACGGCGTGGATAAAAGCAAACGGTAGAGGTCCTTGGCGTTCCGTTTGTTCCAAGCTTCGTTGTACGTGATCCCCGACACTTGTATGGACTTGGAATGGGTGAATCAAGAACCGAAAAATGGTTGGGTGTGGGTGTGTGGTTCGGCCGAGAGGGAGCAAGGGGGAGGGAGAGAGAGAGTTTTGTGAAGTGTGTGTGTTTGTGTGTGTGAGATGTGAGGGTATTTATAGAGAATGTCGTCTCGGTCTTCGCGAAATCTAATTAAATATTCAAAGGTGTACTCTCCCCGGGTCCCACTAGTTGGCCGATTTCATTAGAATGTAATGGTATCCGGTTCGTTTCCAATCGTTCAGTTACGGTTCAGTTTGGTTAAGTGCGTTAAGTGAGAGGTCTAACCCCGTTAGTTGTTTAATGCATTAGAAAGCGGGTGTTAGGGTAATCAGGGACCCTAACTGGCTCAGAAAAATACCAATATTAATTTTGGCAATATTTTTATGTTCCAGGGTATTTTCCGGTTGTTCGGTTGGATAGGAATCCGTTAAAGTGCTTAAGATATCCTTTAAGCGTCGTAAGTAATATTTTTAGCGACACAATTTATTCAGCAAAGTGTCAGGAATAATTCCTCATATTTTGGCACTTTATTTATTAGCTAGAAGCTAGTGTGTTGATAAAAGTGCTGTGTTTCGTGCTTAAAGTATGTTTTAGGCACATCCAAATCTCTGTATCTTATTCCTAGAGACGTAATCATACAACCCTTGTATCCTTACACACACTATGGGTGTAGTAAGATAATTCTGGCTCATTCAGGCCTTTAGAGGCAGTGTTTGCCTGATGCTGGTTATATCAGCATGTTCACTGTGTATCCGTTTAGTGCTACTGTGCTTCTTGTGCATCAAGTTTGTCACTAGAGTTCAGTAAATAAATAATGTAGTGACAGGAAAAATCAAAGTATGATGCAGACATGTACATGTATCAACAATCAAGTAGCAGTTTATCAGAAATCTCAGTTAAGCACAGTAATTAGGCAACAGTTAATAGCTAATTAAGTCGTACGGATACCTGGTTTTGTGAGGGTTGTCACAAAAATATATGTGGAGATCAGAAATTATAAGACCTTGGAGTGCTGCAGGGTCATGGAAGTCAGACTTTGATGTACCTGTTCTACCAGAAAATATGATGGATCTTGTACCAGAAAATTCATCATACAGAGCAGAATATATGAGAATGTTAAGTAGGCAAGCAGAAACAAAAGAAGGATTTGAAAAGGTGTTGATGTGTGTAAAATGTAACATATAAATTACATCAAATGAGGCATAAAACTAACCCTTTTTTAGTACTAATGTTGGAAAAAGAGTGTTTTTGTCTTCCTTTTGTATTTTCAGGATTAAATGAGCTCAAATTAACAAAAGAAGCAAGAAGACAGCTAAATCTAACATAAATACAAGAAAAGGAACATAAGTGGATTGCCCGACCCCTCGACAGCATCCTCCCAAGCAAAATAGAGAAGGCAGAAGATTGAACACGCCCCGTGCTCAGCCAGCACGGGGCCGTGCCCAAGAAGCAGCAGAAAAGACAAACCAGTAGAAGCTTCTATTGCCCACCACGGGGCCGTGCCCAGTGAACACGGGGGTGTGGCGAAAGTACTGCAGGCGCATTAATTGTAATTGCGAATTACAATTAATGAAGAGAGAGAGTGTCAGACAGGCACGGGGCCGTGCCCAGCCTTCTGTTCAGCCTATAAATAGGAGTGCTTGGTTTCATTGCAACTCATCCCTTGGCACACCACCTCTCTCACACTTCATCCACCACCCACCACCACCATAACACCATCATCCACCACCATCATCCATTGTCCATCATAGAGTGTGTGAGTCGTCTCGGGATCCAAGATTGATCGTAAGAGTTCTTGACAATCAAGCCCATGTTTGCCTAAGTCTCTTACATCACTTGGTGAAGACAAGTGTTTAGTATAATACTTTTTATTTTTAATCTTTTGCACTTTTAATTTTGTTTTGTATTAATGACTATAATACCTTTATTTTTGTTTTCTGGTCCCAAGACTCAGTTGTGGTATGTTGAGTGATCCCTATGGATCAATACTTAAGAGGTTACAACTACACCTATGAGGAGGATGATTATATGAGAGACTATTGCACTAATTGTGGTAACCCGCACTCGGTACAATATTGTAACTTGTTTCAACCATCCACTTCATACAACCATTATGAGGAGCCCAGGTACGAGCCATCAACTTCATAGACATCCTATGAAGACCAAAGGTATGAACCTTCTCC
Organism: Helianthus annuus; assembly: GCF_002127325.2. NCBI lineage: Eukaryota > Viridiplantae > Streptophyta > Magnoliopsida > Asterales > Asteraceae > Helianthus > Helianthus annuus. The sequence continues at coordinate 141,829,947 of NC_035438.2, read as the reverse complement.
CTCATACTCATATTTTGATGAACCAAGGTATGAGCCTTCATACTCATACTTTGAAGAATCAAGATATGAACCACCACCTTCATACTCTTATTATGAGGAACCATGGCGTGAACAACCCACCTCATATGAGTACTATGAAGAACAAAACTTCGACCCTTATCCATCATATACTTACAATGAAGAACAATGGTATGCACCATCGGCTTCATATGAGTACTATGAGGAACCAAGGATCGAACAACCGGATTCAAGCTTTGAGGATCCCAATCCTTTCTCTATCACCGAAGTAACCTATAGGATATTAGAACACATTAAAACTATCGAACGTTGCATAAAAGAATCTCGCGCAAGGGAAGAGGAGTCCCGCGCAAGAGAAGAATTAAATTGTAATAATAACGTAGAGATAGTTGAAAATGTAAAAATGGAAGAACAAGAAAGTGAAAAACCGACACATGAGTTAAACAACGAAAGGGGTGAGGTCGATAACGTTAAATTACAAGAAGAGTCTAATTTAGAAAAAAATAATCTCTTGTCACCTTCTTTTGAAAATCATTGTTTAGTAACCCCTCATGCTAAGTTTTTAAAAGAGCTAAACACTAATGTAAAAATTAAAGAAATGGTAAGTGTTAAGTTAACTAATGATCAAACTTCGCTAATAAAAGAAGATCCTTTTGAAATTAACATTACACCGGTTCCATGTTTCTTTCGAAATTCATTTATTAGTAATATCACCATCGATAAAGATCTTTGTGTTAACATAATGCCTAACTACATTTTTGAAAAGCTAAGTATTAGTGATTTTGCTCCACTTCAAATACCCATTTTTCTATCCGATCGGAAAGTAATAAAATCAATCGGTGTAGTTGAGGATGTCTTGGTTCAAACAAATCAAATGTTTATTCCAACCGACTTTGTCATCCTCGATGACGCTCCTCTAGTCTTGGGAAAACCTTTTGTAAAAACTCATGAAGCTTTGAAAAACCGGAAATTCAACAATCTACCTCTTCAATTAGGAGCATTCAAAAGGAGCATAGATCTTGAGCGTTCAATGAAATATCCTTTTGGCAACAATGACCCACTAATTGAAGATGAAGATGAGCCACCCGATACAACTGAAGAAGATAACCACTTTGTTGAAGAAGAGGTCGCCATAGAACAAACCTTTAAGGTTCTTGATCTAGATGAGCCACAAAATAAGGTGTCTCCAAAAGACCCACCCATTGAGCTCAAAGAACTTCCTAAAGGTTTGGAATATGCTTTTCTAGACAAAGGGGGTAATTTACCTGTAATTATTTCATCTAAATTAAGTAGCGTAGAAAAAGAAAAATTAGTTAATCTTCTTAAAAAACACAAAAATGCGATCGCTTGGAAGCTTGTAGATATTAAGGGAATAAGTCCTTCCATGTGCACGCACAAAATTTTAATGAATGATGACTACAAAACAGTAATACAACCACAACGAAGAGTAAATCCAAATGTGCAAGAAGTGGTTAAAAATGAGGTCATCAAGCTACTTGACGCCGGACTAATCTATCCTATTTCCGATAGTCCATGGGTAAGTCACGTCCAAGTAGTCCCAAAGAAAGGAGGCATGACGGCAATAACTAATGAAAAAAATGAATTAATACCGACTAGAACCGTCACAGGATGGAGAGTTTGCATAGACTATAGACGATTAAATGAAGCAACAAGGAAAGGACTTTCCTTTGCCCTTCATTGATCAAATGTTAGAAAGACTACCCGGTCATTAATTTTACTGTTTCTTGGATGGTTTTTCAGGTTACTTTCAAATCCCGATAGCACCTGAAGACCAAGAAAAAACAACTTTCACATGCCCCTATGGAACTTTCGCCTATCGACGCATGCCATTCGGTCTATGTAATGCACCTGCAACATTCCAACGTTGTATGGTGGCCATTTTCCATGACATGATAGAAAAGACAATGGAAGTCTTCATGGACGACTTTTCTATCTTTGGAGACTCATATGACCAATGCATCGATAACCTTGAACGAATGCTATCCCGATGTGAGGAAACTAACATCGCCCTTAACTGGGAAAAATGCCATTTCATGGTAACAGAGGGAATAGTACTCGGTCACAAGATCTCAAGCGAAGGAATGGAAGTTGATCGAGCAAAAATAGAAACTATTTCTCGATTACCTCCACCATCCTCCGTTAGAGCAACCAGAAGTTTCCTAGGGCATGCCAGATTTTATAGAAGGTTTATCAAGGACTTTTCGAAAATTTCAAGACCTCTAATAAAATTACTTGAAAAAGATGCACCTTTCATCTTTGACAAGGAATGCAATCAAGCATTTCTAACCCTCAAGGAAATGCTAGTCAATGCACCTATCATGATAGCCCCTGATTGGAAATTTCCTTTTGAAATCATGTGTGATGCAAGTGACTTTGCTGTTGGAGCAGTCTTGGGACAAAGAAAAGAAAAGCATTTCCACCCAATTTATTATGCTAGTAAAACACTTAACGATGCACAAGAAAATTACACAACTACTGAAAAAGAGTTACTAGCTGTGGTATTTGCTTTTGATAAATTCCGTTCTTACCTTGTTCTTTCTAAAACTGTAGTCTATACAGATCATGCAGCTATCCGATACCTCTTCAAGAAACAAGACGCAAAACCCCGTTTGATCAGATGGATTCTACTCCTCCAAGAATTCGACATTGAAATCAAAGATAAAAGAGGAGCAGAAAACACTGCTGCAGATCATCTTTCACGCCTAGAAGACCCAGCTTTGGAGGCAACCAGGGACGAACAAATCAACGAAAAATTTCCCACAGAGTCCTTGGAAATGATGGAGAGCAGACAAGAACCATGGTATGCCGACTATGCTAATTACTTAGCTAGCGGTGTAGTCACCAAAGGATGGCCGCATCATCAAAGAAAGAAATTCTTTGCTGATGTAAAGCATTACTTTTGGGAAGACCCTTATCTTTTCAAAATGTGTGCCGACCAACTCATCCGAAGGTGTGTCCATGGTAATGAAGCACGAAGAATTCTCCGCCATTGTCATGAAGGTCCATACGGAGGACATCATGGTGCCGCTAGTACCGCACGAAAGGTATTTGATTCAGGATTTTATTGGCCAACCATTTACAAAGATGCACAAGATCTTGTAAAGACATGTGATGCTTGCCAAAGATCAGGTAATATTTCTTAAAAAACGAAATGCCTCAGAATGGCGTTCTCGGTTGTGAAATTTTTGATGTGTGGGGACTCGATTTCATGGGACCTTTCCCACCGTCAAAAGGAAACAAATATATACTTGTGGCAGTTAATTACTTGTCTAAATGGGCTGAGGCCGAAGCTCTTCCAACAAACGATGGAAGAGTAGTGGTAAAATTTCTGAAAAATTTATTCTCTCGTTTTGGAACACCAAAAGCTTTGATAAGTGATAGAGGTACCCATTTTTGCAATCATCAACTCGAAAAAATCTTAACAAGGTATGGGGTCTATCACCGGGTCTCAACAGCGTATCACCCTCAAACAAATGTACAAGCCGAAGTGACTAACCGAGGTTTAAAACGAACACTTGAAAAAACCGTAGGTTTAAATAAAAAGGAATGGGCTGATAAATTAGATGATGCTTTATGGGCTTTTCTAACTGCTTATAAAACCACTATAGGCACAACCCCATATAAGCTCGTCTATGGAAAAAGTTGTCATTTGCCAGTAGAAATAGCTCACAGGGCCTACTGGGCAATAAAAAATGTAAACCTAGATTTAGAAACTGCGGGTAAAAATTGATTTTGTCAAATGAATGAATTAGACGAATTAAGGAATTATGCATACTCTAACTCCGAAATTTATAAGGAAAGAATGAAAAAATTGCACGATAAATATATTAAGCCTAATGAATTTCGAGTAGGAGACCAAGTTCTGTTGTTTAATTCACGACTTCGATTATTTCCTTGCAAACTAAAATCTAGGTGGTCAGGACCTTTTTCCATCACCCATGTTTTTCCTCACGGTGCAGTAGAAATTAAAGCTCGAAATGGAATTCCATTTAAAGTCAATGGCCAACGGCTGAAACTCTATCGAGGATCCATTGAGGATGAAGAGGAAGAGATCTCACTTCAAACGGTTGACGAATGAAAAGCATCCACATCATACCCGACATGCTACGAACAAGTGAGTATACATCGAAACCGGTAAGTCTTCTAACCATGTTTTCGGAAAAATGGGCACTCACACGAACACAAAACAAAAAAAACTTTTGCTCGGCACGAGGCCGTGTCCGCTGGACACGGGGCCGTGTCGACGCAACTGTCGGGATAAAACCCTCAATTCATAATAGTTACCTCATTCCACACGCCCCGTTTCGCCGAAAACGCTCTGGTTCAAGGCGATTTTCCGCAGATTTCCGACGTTACCTCCACGTTTAACAACATCAAGGTATGATTCTATCATCATTAGTAGTTAGATTAGTTACTTGCATGTAGTTAAACATCAAAATTTGGGGAAAAATCTAGGGTTCTTCAAGTTCATCCGGATCAAACTCTAAATTTTTGATATAATCTGTTAGTGTTAGTTTAGATTAGTATAATGGGAAGTAAATTCACTTGTATTGTTGATAGATTTGCCCGATTTCTCACTAAACCCTCAATGCCTTGTTTTTCAACCGAAAAAGATAAAATTGAAAGGGTAAACGGGTTGTTTTGGGAAAAAAGGCACTTGGGGTTTCATTTTCGGGGGAAACCGCTCCTATTTGGCTAAAAATTTTCAGATTTTCGGGACCGGGACGAAAAATGAAGATTTTGAGTAACAGACGCCTGGACACGGGGTCGTGCCCGCTGAACACGGGGCCGTGTCCAGCCCACTGTTTGCAGTTTCTTTTCAAAATCTCACTGTTTCATGCTAACTTTTGGTGTATTCTTTCAGATGGCAAAGTTCACAAGGTTCAATGCAAGTGAGCTTGATGCTAGGGCAAGATATGAGCTACTTCAAACAAGGCCCGAGGAGTACCCCAGACGAGCATGCACGGACCTGTTAACCTTGGTAAACCAGCTGGACCAATTCAACAACATCGTTACGGGACCACTAAGGGTTGCATTGACCACTCGGCTTCGGTCGGTGCATCAATGCACCATGGAGTTCTATAGTACTTTTACCTTCACTTCAAGGTGTGACCCGTTTGATAATGAAGGGGTTGCATTTCGATGTGGTGGGACGAGGTACTCGATCTCTATGGCACAGTTCGGAGCAATAGTGGGATTGTACGCTGAAGAAGAATCGGGAAATGAGGAAAATACCGGGGGATTACGAGATTTGGACGAAAATGAACGTCAAGCTGCATGGGCTCAAATCAGTGAAGGAATCTACAACCCTAGCATCACCAAGAGTACTAAGCTGAGGGATCCACTCTATCGCTACATTCATAGGCTCCTCACCTACTCTCTTAACCAACGTCACGACAGTAGTGGCGTTGTAGGGTTGAAAGATTTGGTTGTCCTTCACTGCATCCACAACCAAAAGCCCCTTGATGTTCCCTATCTCCTGCTGCGAAACATGCATCTGAACCGCCTTGCTCGTGCTCCAACACCTATCTTCTTTGGAGGGTGGGTGTACCGCCTCTTCAAGCACTTCACGCACATCCCTAGGTCCTTTGAAAGAAGCCCATGGTCGGGACGAGTTGACTACCACATTTGCCGAGCCATGAACTTAATTTATGAGGCGGAAGACGGGTCAGTGAGCTTCCAAAGGATGCAAGGCCATGCATGGAACCCGTAGGAGGCCCTAGTTCTTCACGCACCACCTCCTCACTACCAGTATCAACCCCATGGTGATCCGGGTCAATCCTCCTCACAAGGAGGCGGTTTTCCTAACTTTCAAAGTTTACATGATCTTTTGCAGGAAAACCTCATGTGTACCAGGAACACCTACGACCTTGCCAACAATACATATCACCGGGTCGGAGCTATCGAACGAAACATCAACGATATACAAGACGACATCGGCAGCATCCGGGAGTATATGGCGGGACATGGGGATGGAGGTGATGACAGCGATGAGGACATGGACTAGGGGGTTGAAGGAGCAGGAGCGAGTTGATGGTGAGCCCACAGGTTAAAATCCCTTTATCTATCGAAACAGTTTGTGGCCTGCGTGCCAAGTGTTGAACAATTTACTTTCCTTAACTAGTTTTATTTTCTGCTTTATTTTTCTTTTACTCTATGGTTTGAACACTTAACGATGGTAATGTAGGATGTTGGTATTACTTGGTGTGGTATGTAGTGATGAAACAGGTACAAACCAAGGCTTAGAGTGCTAAGCATTAGCACTCATAAGGCCAGGATGGAAAAAACCGGAGGAAGGGACCTATTTTTAGGCTTACAGACTGTCCACACGGGGATGTGTCCAGCCGACACGCCCCTGTGCTCACCTCCCAGACCTGCTGTTTGGTTACTGTCCTGCAGATTTTTGCCAGACACGGGGCCGTGTCTAGCCAACACACCCCCGTGTCTATCTTCTGTAAGTTTTCATTTCTGGCAGTTCACCACGGGGTCGTGTCTAACGGACACGGGGCCGTGTCCAGACTGCCAGTAACATAAATTTTTGCTTTTAACACCATGTTACACATCTAATCAACCTAAAAATTTATTTTTGGGACACATTGAGGACAATGTGTAATTTAAGTGTGCGGGGGATGCTAAAACCTTGAAATTTTGCAAGTCCTAATAACAAGCCTTACACAAAACTCTATTGGAACCGCTAATCACCCCAAATTTTTTTTTTCAAAAATTTTCATTTTTTTTTTACTTGTCTAAAGTTTAAGTTGGGAATTCTAAGACTAACAAGGTTATATTTTTACAAGTTTACAACCGATAGCGTCGTGATAAAAAGAACCAACATAAGGAAATTATGAAACGGCATGACAAGCTTAGTTAAAATTCGATTATATATACTTGATCACATAGAAAAACCCATTCCCACAAAAAGTGAGTTTTGAGCCTTTGTTGAGCATACAAATATACATCTTTACGCTAAATGCTCATTTTTCGTTTCTTGTGTGAATAGCCGCTTGGTTCTTACGACTCTAGAACTTGCCACGACGATTCATTCCCGGTCCTTACCAACTTAAACCCAAGTAAGTAAATGATGGAGGCATTAGGACTAACCCTTTTTCTTTCAAAACCATTATTTTTCTTTTTTTTTCACCTACCCAAAAACTCCCCCTAGTTAACCCCTTTGAGCCTAAACCTTTCACTTCTTTACCCTAAAAACCCTTTTACCCACCAAAAACCTTTTTTTTAATTTTTACCCCTTTATTTTAGTAACAAGCTCGGTTTTCGTGTGACTTAAAAAAAATGATGAATGAAGTTAGAAATAAACAAACAAAGCTCTTAAAACAAAAGCTTGTTTGAAGAAACACTTCATTAAGAATAAAAAGTCACTAAAACAAAATGTTTTACGAAAACCGACGCTTCTACGCTTTTCGCCCTTTTACTAACCACTAACCCAACTACCCACCTTTAGCCCAAGCCTTTACCCAAAAAGTCCTCTTGATATTTACAAAGGTAAAAAGTTAAAAAGGAGGAGGATTGATTGCTTGGCAAGCCTATGGTATGAATAAGTTCCATGCCGCTCTCGAGTGATTCACTAAAAATACACCTTCGGCCAAGTGTGAGTGATTTCTCCCGTGAGGTATGTGAACTTGTATATAAAAGAAATTTTAAAAAGGCATGCTATGCCCAAATAAGTAATTTATCTTATGAAACGTTCTAAATAAATCATAACGAATAGGATTGCAAATAAATAAAAAATAAAACCCAATAAAGATCTTGGATTCCCGACACTCTATGACAAACCAAAACCTTCTCTTCTACCCATTCCATTTGGGAGTGTAAGCCACATATTAAAGAGTTTTGCTTGAGGACAAGCAAAAATTCAAGTGTGGGGGTATTTGATGTGTAAAATGCAACATATAAATTACATCAAATGAGGCATAAAACTAACCCTTTTTTAGTACGAATGTTGGAAAAAGAGTGTTTTTGTCTTCCTTTTGTATTTTCAGGATTAAATAAGCTCAAATTAACAAAATAAGCAAAAAGACAGCTAAATCTAACATAAATACAAGAAAAGGAACATAAGTGGATTGCCCGACCCCTCGACAGCATCCTCCCAAGCAAAATAGAGAAGGCAGAAGACTGAATACACCCCGTGCTCAGCCAACACGGGGCCGTGCCCAAGAAGCAGCAGAAAAGACAAACCAGTAGAAGCTTCTATTGCCCACCACGGGGCCGTGCCCAGTGAACACGGGGGCGTGGCGAAAGTACTGCAGGCGCATTAATTGTAATTGCGAATTACAATTAATGAAGAGAGAGAGTGTCAGACAGGCACGGGGCCGTGCCCAGCGGACACGGGGCCGTGCCCAGCCTTCTGTTCAGCCTATAAATAGGAGTGCTTGGTTTCATTGCAACTCATCCCTTGGCACACCACCTCTCTCACACTTCATCCACCACCCACCACCACCATAACACCATCATCCACCACCATCATCCATTGGCATTATTTTACTGTCTATATAAAATAAAAGATTTTCACCATTCATATCTCCACGGTCTATATGGAGGTATGTTGGCTACCTGGTCGGGGGTTAAGGGAACGGTTTGGTAAGGGTCTTGCCCTTGTTCAGCGTTTAGAGGTCCTGCAAGGGACCTGGGTCAAATTTAGTAGGATCTCCTTCAATGCCCATAGGTATTGGATGGTGGGGATCCAAACTCTTTGACCCCTCATAAGTTAACTACTATTAATACTATAACCCGGCTATTTAGGACTGTATCCCTGCTGACTCAGACTACTTTGTCGAGGGTAACGTCACCTCCAAAAGAGGGGCCTACCATAATTTGCATTAAGAACTTAATTCATTATCTTTCAATAATCCGACCCTTTAGGATTGTATCCTTGCCGACTCAAACTACTGGGTTGAGGGTAACGTCGCCTTCAAAAGAGGGGCCTACTACAATAACTAAGATAATCTCTTAAACAAGTGCAAAAGTACGAAAATAATCAAAGGTTATACTAATACACGAGTCGGATCCAAGTTATTCATCTTGTCTATCTGTTTTTTTATTTTTATTTTATTTTCAGTATTTAGTTAGTTTTTATTTTCTTAGTTTAAAAATCTTTTCTAACATTTTGATTTGGTTAGACGTTGAGGATAAACCGGTACTAAAAGCTCTTGTGTCCTTGGACGACCTCGGTATCTTACCAACACTATACTACGTCTACGATGGGTGCACTTGCCCATATGTGTGTTTAGTGTTAGTAAATATCGTGTTTTATAAATTTAAAACTTGGCTAAAAGTGTAAAAAGGGCTTAAAATATACGTCTAAAATATATTACACTACACACGTATCAGTGTCGCCCATGGAGCATGATGCAGAAGAATCAAGCACACCAAGAATAGAGCAGCAGGATGAATCTGATCCACATCCAGCTGATAAAGATGTGCATATGACTCATGCAACAGAAGAACATCTTGCTGAAGGCTCACATATTGGAGAAACAGGTGCAACAAAATCTAAACTCAATATATTTTATACTTCTGAAAGTGATTCTGATGAATCAATTCAACCAAGATATGAAATGTTACAAAGAAGCAGTATTTTTACAAAACAAAATGTGAGTGAAACAAAAGACCCATTTTCTGAGTCAGACTCTGAGGAGGAAAATGTGGTAACAACAGGTGGAGATCAGTTCACTGATCAAGGAAACCTGGATGAGAAAAATGAAAGTTTCTCAACAACTCATGGAGAACCTGAAAAGGTTCAAGGATGTGAGGAAAACCAGGACTTGAATTTGTTTCAAATTTCTAGTGAGGAAACAGAGAATTTGGATACTTCCAATCCTCTTAACCTCAGAACATCAGAAAATGTGTTTTCTGGTGGTGTTAGAAGGGAAACATCTGTTGTTTCTCCTATTTTCCAAGAACAACCATCTATGTCTCCAAAACAACTTCATAATGAACTTGAAGATGAAGCTGCTACTGAGAAAACAGTTATGAATGAAAAACTTGATCTGATACTAGAAGAAATCAGAAATCAAAAATCAGAAGTCAAAGCTCTATCAGAGACTGTCAAAGTTGTGCAGAAACAAACTGAAGAAAATAGTGCAGCTCTCAAAGAAATACAAAAGTCATTAGAAAACAAAGGAAGTTCTTCAGAAATAGAGAAGGCTCTTAAAGAACTGCATGATATCAAGAAAAAGATGACAGAGATTGCAACTGTAGGAGAAAGTTCAAGTTCAGGAAGGCTTCCTGAAGAAATACAACTTCTCAGAGCCAAAAGCTGCAGTCTAACTGAGGCTTTTGAAAAGTTGGTACTGGAATTAAGTGAACAAAGAAATAAAGAAATCAGGAGTTTCAGAAGATAAAGAAACAGGAAGAAACAAACAGTCAAGCTCTTACTAACATTCACTTGCTAGTAAAAAGATTGCAATACAATGTTGCCACACTGGCAAAAGTTGATCTTCATAAACTAAAGACTCCAATTCTACAAGAAAGACAAGCTAAAGAGTCAGAAAGTCCCCAACATCAACCAAAAACCATCCAACAAGAACAAATGAAGCAAACAGAAGCTTTAACATTTCAAAAAGAAAAGCAGACCATGGGTCCACCACCAAATAAACAAAAGTTACCCATGGGTCCTCCACCAAGCATATCAAAGCCAGACACTTCAAGTTTCCAACATAAAGAATACACTTCAGCTCAACCATCAACTACAACCATCACTGGAGAAACAGAATTTAGCATAAGGATGGACACAAAAGAGAAGCAAAGAATGGAACATGAAGTGACCTCTTCAAAAAGGCCAAGAAAAATAATGAGAGAAGACTCAGAAGGCAACATCAAAGAATCAGAAGTGCTGGAAGGTGATCTACACACAATCATGTATCCAGAAGAACATCTGAAGCACTACTATTGGAAAGGTCCAGAAGACAACCCAACAAGACCACTCTCACCAACGAGTAAAGGTATTTATGAAGAAAGAAAAAAATGGCAGCTGGGTGATATTGCACAACAAATTGACCAATCCAATAGTATCAATTGAAAGAGTTGATACTTTGACTACTGGAGGAGGCTTACTAGTGAATGAAAGTCAAAACAAGTACACCCTAGTCAGAAAAGACAAAGATGTTCAAAAAGTTACTGATGCAGACCTGGCTGATAAAATTCATCCAATGGACATAGTCAAGATGAAGAACATCATTGATGAATGGAAAGGTGGTTCAGTAGTGATCAGGAGAGCCCTTGACAGTGTTAAAAATGCAGGAGCAAAATTATACAAAAGAGCAGCATTAGCAGACTTTGATCTGTGTATCAATTTCGAGTATAACACTAAAGTGTTAATACCTCCACCCAACACAATTATTCCAGCTGAAATCCCTTCAAAATTAGCAAGAACTGGTGCAATCTTTGACACACCAGAAATCTGTGCAGTCTTCAAAGATGCTCGTAATGAGAAAGTTCTATTCAGAATCAGTGAAATTTGCAGGTATTCAAACCAAACTTTAAAGTATATAAGAAACTGCATAAATGAGAAACAAGAGCAACTCAAGATGAAAGGAAAGAACAATGAACAACTGAGAAAGAGAATTGAAGATTGCATTGAAGATTGGATAGAAGCAAGAGAATGGTACAAATCAATGTACAAGGCAACTCAAAAGATAATTGATCACAAGAAGAAGCTGAAACCAGGAGACAAACACAGAGGTGGAGTGAAGATCAATTAAATGAATTGATGTGATAGTAATTTTTTTTAACAATATTTAGAATTTGTTTTTCTGTTTCTTTTACAATGGTTGGATGGTCTATGCTTTAACTTTTATGTTTTATGCTTTATGTCTGAGGGACATAGTCACTTGATCTTTCTTTTTCAAGAATTAGTTAAAAGTTGTTTACATTTGGACAAAGAGATAGTTCATTTTCTTACAATACTTAGGGGGAAACTGTTAGGAAACTTTATTTGTAAGTATTGAAGAAAATCTCAATCAACTGGATCTCTGAAGAAGATAACAGTCCTGAAGAACACAGCAAGATGAAGAAAAACAGTTGGGACAACTGAAGAGGAAAGTATCTACTACAAAGAATCTCAAGTTGATAAAGAGTTGATTTGGATTATCAGAGAAGGTCGTTTCTGATGGATCTGATGATATTTCTGATGAAATATCATCAGTTTCTGACAAATTCTGATCATCAAACTTTCTGATGATTTGTTCACCAGAATTTCTGATGAAGTGGCTTATCAGAAATTCTGATGAAAGAACCACTTGTCTAAAATCACAACTCTATCCTGCCACCCATGACCGAAGCATTACATTATTGGTTTTCATGATTACAAATGCAACTTGAACGATGGATTCAATGAATATGTCAAATTGCTACTTTACGCAGGACTTATTGCATGAATAAACAATTGTTTATTCATGTCCACAGCCGTCTATAAATAGAAGGCTCGAGAGGCAGAAGATACTTGAGTTTGAAGCTTAGCATTCACATACAAACACTCAAACTCCAACTGCTCTTCTCACCCACAGAAATCAAGATTCATTTGTATTAGGTAATAATCTTACAATCACCTTGTTAAACTAATTTGTTTCAAAGTGATATAAACTTGATAATTCTGTAGGTCTTGTTTCTTGAAAGTCTGATTTCCATTTCCGCACATCTTTTTCACATATACTGAAATCACTTGCCATATTACGTAAAAAGAAGTTGTTAAGGCCATACTGGGTCCAACAATGACAAATTCACTAGCGAAAATCAATTTCTAGGGGATGCAGGATCTACTTGGCGTTGAAGATCTCCCGTTTACGACTCAGAAATTCAAGTGGTGAATGTTGGGTAATTCTAGTCATACATGGGGATCAACTAAGAACATTAGGCTAGAGGGTATGGTGATGGTCCCCCAAGGGAGGATGATCCGCCACGTAGGCGCCACGTCATAGTCCTCCCAAGGATGGTCCATCCCACAAAACTAGAGGCTATGGAGGATGGTTCTAGATGATCCTACCCCGCCTCTTTTATGTTTTTTTTTTAATCTTCTACTTTTTTTTAACATTTAAGAAATAAACAAACAAAATAATTTCATTAATATTAAAAAACATTACATAAATTTAAAAAAAAACACATAAACTTAAATATTTTCATTAATTTCTAGTTGGATCCCAACTTCCAATGCTGGCCGTCCTTATCCCCTTTCATTTATCTCATTATTATTTATTATTAATAATTAATAATATATATACATACAAATATATTGATACACCCAATGTTTTCATAACCGGACTGGACATTGAACCGGACGACATACCGGTTCACTGGTCAGACCGGTCGGATCGGTTGAACCGGTTTAAGAACCAGATTATTATATTATAATATATATATACACACACACATATAATAGGTATATTTTTAATAAAAAAGAAAATACAACAAAAATTTTATATACGTCTGGAACTTTAATGTTTGATTATACTTAACAAAAGGTAAAAATGAACTACTAGATAAATAATAAAACATGCAAAGATTAAATAAAATAACATCCATTGAAATGAAAATAAATAATTGTAAGAGACTTTTATGTTTTCATTTTCCCAAAGTACACAACCCACCACATATTCATTTTTACAATTTCTTATTTCTCATCTATCTTCTCCGCCCAACCAGACTATGCATTTACGGACAAGATTTTTTCCGGTGAACACAAATTCACCAACGATAACAGCTTTTTCGGTCGCTACTGCTGTTTATTGTTTAGATTGCAACTGTTGTTGCAGATTGCGGTCACTACTGCTGCTTCGGTATCGTTATCCGGAAGGCGACGTAAATGTTTCTCAGATTTATGCTTCTGCTTCGGTATCGTTATCATACACCCACCATTTTTGTCTGCAACAGCTTTACACAAGAATCCCCACCGTTTTTTTGTCTGCATATGGACCGTCGCCAACGTCAAAAACTCGACGGTGAAGACGGGACGGGGGGGGGGGGGGGGTGGGATGGTAAGCCGGCATCACCGGTCCTCGACGGGGTAGGGGACGGTCCCCATACCCCTTAGCCTTATCATGCTCGAGTTTAGGAGATGATAAACATTAAACAATATATTAATTAGTTTGTGATTAATCATCTAAGTGATCTTAAGGCTAGAGGGTATGGTGATGGTCCTCCAAGGGAGGATGATCCGCCACGTAGGCGCCACGTCATAGTCCTCCCAAGGATGGTCCATCCCACAAAACTAGAGGGTATGGAGGATGGTCCTAGATGATCCTACCCCACCACTTTTATGTTTTTTATTTTTTTAATCTTTTACTTTTTTTAACATTTAACAAATAAACTAACAAAATAATTTCATTAATATTAAAAAACATTACATAAATTTAAAAAAAATACATAAACTTAAATATTTTCATTAATTTCCAGTTGGATCCCAACTTTCAATGTTGGCCGTCTTTATCCCCTTTCATTTATCTTATTAATATTTATCATTAATTTCCTCAAAGCCTTGTTTTTCAACCGAAAAAGATAAAATTGAAAGGGTAAACGGGTTGTTTTGGGAAAAAAGGCACTTGGGGTTTCATTTTCGGGGGAAACCGCTCCTATTTGGCTAAAAATTTTCAGATTTTCGGGACCGGGACGAAAAATGAAGATTTTGAGTAACAGACGCTTGGACACGGGGTCGTGCCCGCTGAACACGGGGCCGTGTCCAGCCCAATGTTTGCAGTTTCTTTTTAAAATCTCACTGTTTCATGCTAACTTTTGGTGTATTCTTTCAGATGGCAAAGTTCACAAGGTTCAATGCAAGTGAGCTTGATGCTAGGGCAAGATATGAGCTACTTCAAACAAGGCCCGAGGAGTACCCCAGACGAGCATGCACGGACCTGTTAACCTTGGTAAACCAGCTGGACCAATTCAACAACATCGTTACGGGACCACTAAGGGTTGCATTGACCACTCGGCTTCGGTCGGTGCATCAATGCACCATGGAGTTCTATAGTACTTTTACCTTCACTTCAAGGTGTGACCCGTTTGATAATGAAGGGGTTGCATTTCGATGTGGTGGGACGAGGTACTCGATCTCTATGGCACAGTTCGGAGCAATAGTGGGATTGTACGCTGAAGAAGAATCGGGAAATGAGGAAAATACCGGGGGATTACGAGATTTGGACGAAAATGAACGTCAAGCTGCATGGGCTCAAATCAGTGAAGGAATCTACAACCCTAGCATCACCAAGAGTACTAAGCTGAGGGATCCACTCTATCGCTACATTCATAGGCTCCTCACCTACTCTCTTAACCAACGTCACGACAGTAGTGGCGTTGTAGGGTTGAAAGATTTGGTTGTCCTTCACTGCATCCACAACCAAAAGCCCCTTGATGTTCCCTATCTCCTGCTGCGAAACATGCATCTGAACCGCCTTGCTCGTGCTCCAACACCTATCTTCTTTGGAGGGTGGGTGTACCGCCTCTTCAAGCACTTCACGCACATCCCTAGGTCCTTTGAAAGAAGCCCATGGTCGGGACGAGTTGACTACCACATTTGCCGAGCCATGAACTTAATTTATGAGGCGGAAGACGGGTCAGTGAGCTTCCAAAGGATGCAAGGCCATGCATGGAACCCGCAGGAGGCCCTAGTTCTTCACGCACCACCTCCTCACTACCAGTATCAACCCCATGGTGATCCGGGTCAATCCTCCTCACAAGGAGGCGGTTTTCCTAACTTTCAAAGTTTACATGATCTTTTGCAGGAAAACCTCATGTGTACCAGGAACACCTACGACCTTGCCAACAATACATATCACCGGGTCGGAGCTATCGAACGAAACATCAACGATATACAAGACGACATCGGCAGCATCCGGGAGTATATGGCGGGACATGGGGATGGAGGTGATGACAGCGATGAGGACATGGACTAGGGGGTTGAAGGAGCAGGAGCGAGTTGATGGTGAGCCCACAGGTTAAAATCCCTTTATCTATCGAAACAGTTTGTGGCCTGCGTGCCAAGTGTTGAACAATTTACTTTCCTTAACTAGTTTTATTTTCTGCTTTATTTTTCTTTTACTCTATGGTTTGAACACTTAACGATGGTAATGTAGGATGTTGGTATTACTTGGTGTGGTATGTAGTGATGAAACAGGTACAAACCAAGGCTTAGAGTGCTAAGCATTAGCACTCATAAGGCCAGGATGGAAAAAACCGGAGGAAGGGACCTATTTTTAGGCTTACAGACTGTCCACACGGGGATGTGTCCAGCCGACACGCCCCTGTGCTCACCTCCCAGACCTGCTGTTTGGTTACTGTCCTGCAGATTTTTGCCAGACACGGGGCCGTGTCTAGCCAACACACCCCCGTGTCTATCTTCTGTAAGTTTTCATTTCTGGCAGTTCACCACGGGGTCGTGTCTAACGGACACGGGGCCGTGTCCAGACTGCCAGTAACATAAATTTTTGCTTTTAACACCATGTTACACATCTAATCAACCTAAAAATTTATTTTTGGGACACATTGAGGACAATGTGTAATTTAAGTGTGCGGGGGATGCTAAAAGCTTGAAATTTTGCAAGTCCTAATAACAAGCCTTACACAAAACTCTATTGGAACCGCTAATCACCCCAAATTTTTTTTTTTCAAAAATTTTCATTTTTTTTTTACTTGTCTAAAGTTTAAGTTGGGAATTCTAAGACTAACAAGGTTATATTTTTACAAGTTTACAACCGATAGCGTCGTGATAAAAAGAACCAACATAAGGAAATTATGAAACGGCATGACAAGCTTAGTTAAAATTCGATTATATATACTTGATCACATAGAAAAACCCATTCCCACAAAAAGTGAGTTTTGAGCCTTTGTTGAGCATACAAATATACATCTTTACGCTAAATGCTCATTTTTCGTTTCTTGTGTGAATAGCCGCTTGGTTCTTACGACTCTAGAACTTGCCACGACGATTCATTCCCGGTCCTTACCAACTTAAACCCAAGTAAGTAAATGATGGAGGCATTAGGACCAACCCTTTTTCTTTCAAAACCATTATTTTTCTTTTTTTTTCACCTACCCAAAAACTCCCCCTAGTTAACCCCTTTGAGCCTAAACCTTTCATTTCTTTACCCTAAAAACCCTTTTACCCACCAAAAACCTTTTTTTAATTTTTACCCCTTTATTTTAGTAACAAGCTCGGTTTTCGTGTGACTTCAAAAAAAAAATGATGAATGAAGTTAGAAATAAACAAACAAAGCTCTTAAAACAAAAGCTTGTTTGAAGAAACACTTCATTAAGAATAAAAAGTCACTAAAACAAAATGTTTTACGAAAACCGACGCTTCTACGCTTTTCGCCCTTTTACTAACCACTAACCCAACTACCCACCTTTAGCCCAAGCCTTTACCCAAAAAGTCCTCTTGATATTTACAAAGGTAAAAAGTTAAAAAGGAGGAGGATTGATTGCTTGGCAAGCCTATGGTATGAATAAGTTCCATGCCGCTCTCGAGTGATTCACTAAAAATACACCTTCGGCCAAGTGTGAGTGATTTCTCCCGTGAGGTATGTGAACTTGTATATAAAAGGAATTTTAAAAAGGCATGCTATGCCCAAATAAGTAATTTATCTTATGAAACGTTCTAAATAAATCATAACGAATAGGATTGCAAATAAATAAAAAATAAAACCCAATAAAGATCTTGGATTCCCGACACTCTATGACAAACCAAAACCTTCTCTTCTACTCATTCCATTTGGGAGTGTAAGCCACATATTAAAGAGTTTTGCTTGAGGACAAGCAAAAATTCAAGTGTGGGGGTATTTGATGTGTAAAATGCAACATATAAATTACATCAAATGAGGCATAAAACTAACCCTTTTTTAGTACGAATGTTGGAAAAAGAGTGTTTTTGTCTTCCTTTTGTATTTTCAGGATTAAATAAGCTCAAATTAACAAAATAAGCAAAAAGACAGCTAAATCTAACATAAATACAAGAAAAGGAACATAAGTGGATTGCCCGACCCCTCGACAGCATCCTCCCAAGCAAAATAGAGAAGGCAGAAGACTGAATACGCCCCGTGCTCAGCCAACACGGGGCCGTGCCCAAGAAGCAGCAGAAAAGACAAACCAGTAGAAGCTTCTATTGCCCACCACGGGGCCGTGCCCAGTGAACACGGGGGCGTGGCGAAAGTACTGCAGGCGCATTAATTGTAATTGCGAATTACAATTAATGAAGAGAGAGAGTGTCAGACAGGCACGGGGCCGTGCCCAGCGGACACGGGGCCGTGCCCAGCCTTCTGTTCAGCCTATAAATAGGAGTGCTTGGTTTCATTGCAACTCATCCCTTGGCACACCACCTCTCTCACACTTCATCCACCACCCACCACCACCATAACACCATCATCCACCACCATCATCCATTGGCATTATTTTACTGTCTATATAAAATAAAAGATTTTCACCATTCATATCTCCACGGTCTATATGGAGGTATGTTGGCTACCTGGTCGGGGGTTAAGGGAACGGTTTGGTAAGGGTCTTGCCCTTGTTCAGCGTTTAGAGGTCCTGCAAGGGACCTGGGTCAAATTTAGTAGGATCTCCTTCAATGCCCATAGGTATTGGATGGTGGGGATCCAAACTCTTTGACCCCTCATAAGTTAACTACTATTAATACTATAACCCGGCTATTTAGGACTGTATCCCTGCTGACTCAGACTACTTTGTCGAGGGTAACGTCACCTCCAAAAGAGGGGCCTACCATAATTTGCATTAAGAACTTAATTCATTATCTTTCAATAATCCGACCCTTTAGGATTGTATCCTTGCTGACTCAAACTACTGGGTTGAGGGTAACGTCGCCTTCAAAAGAGGGGCCTACTACAATAACTAAGATAATCTCTTAAACAAGTGCAAAAGTGCGAAAATAATCAAAGGTTATACTAATACACGAGTCGGATCCAAGTTATTCATCTTGTCTATCTGTTTTTTTATTTTTATTTTATTTTCAGTATTTAGTTAGTTTTTATTTTCTTAGTTTAAAAATCTTTTCTAACATTTTGATTTGGTTAGACGTTGAGGATAAACCGGTACTAAAAGCTCTTGTGTCCTTGGACGACCTCGGTATCTTACCAACACTATACTACGTCTACGATGGGTGCACTTGCCCATATGTGTGTTTAGTGTTAGTAAATATCGTGTTTTATAAATTTAAAACTTGGCTAAAAGTGTAAAAAGGGCTTAAAATATACGTCTAAAATATATTACACTACACACGCATCAGTGTCGCCCATGGAGCATGATGTAGAAGAATCAAGCACACCAAGAATAGAGCAGCAGGATGAATCTGATCCACATCCAGCTGATAAAGATGTGCATATGACTCATGCAACAGAAGAACATCTTGCTGAAGGCTCACATATTGGAGAAACAGGTGCAACAAAATCTAAACTCAATATATTTTATACTTCTGAAAGTGATTCTGATGAATCAATTCAACCAAGATATGAAATGTTACAAAGAAGCACTATTTTTACAAAACAAAATGTGAGTGAAACAAAAGACCCATTTTCTGAGTAAGACTCTGAGGAGGAAAATGTGGTAACAACAGGTGGAGATCAGTTCACTGATCAAGGAAACCTGGATGAGAAAAATGAAAGTTTCTCAACAACTCATGGAGAACCTGAAAAGGTTCAAGGATGTGAGGAAAACCAGGACTTGAATTTGTTTCAAATTTCTAGTGAGGAAACAGAGAATTTGGATACTTCCAATCCTCTTAACCTCAGAACATCAGAAAATGTGTTTTCTGGTGGTGTTAGAAGGGAAACATCTGTTGTTTCTCCTATTTTCCAAGAACAACCATCTATGTCTCCAAAACAACTTCATAATGAACTTGAAGATGAAGCTGCTACTGAGAAAACAGTTATGAATGAAAAACTTGATCTGATACTAGAAGAAATCAGAAATCAAAAATCAGAAGTCAAAGCTCTATCAGAGACTGTCAAAGCTGTGCAGAAACAAACTGAAGAAAATAGTGCAGCTCTCAAAGAAATACAAAAGTCATTAGAAAACAAAGGAAGTTCTTCAGAAATAGAGAAGGCTCTTAAAGAACTGCATGATATCAAGAAAAAGATGACAGAGATTGCAACTGCAGGAGAAAGTTCAAGTTCAGGAAGGCTTCCTGAAGAAATACAACTTCTCAGAGCCAAAAGCTGCAGTCTAACTGAGGCTTTTGAAAAGTTGGTACTGGAATTAAGTGAACAAAGAAATAAAGAAATCAGGAGTTTCAGAAGATAAAGAAGCAGGAAGAAACAAACAGTCAAGCTCTTACTAACATTCACTTGCTAGTAAAAAGATTGCAATACAATGTTGCCACACTGGCAAAAGTTGATCTTCATAAACTAAAGACTCCAATTCTACAAGAAAGACAAGCTAAAGAGTCAGAAAGTCCCCAACATCAACCAAAAACCATCCAACAAGAACAAATGAAGCAAACAGAAGCTTTAACATTTCAAAAAGAAAAGCAGACCATGGGTCCACCACCAAATAAACAAAAGTTACCCATGGGTCCTCCACCAAGCATATCAAAGCCAGACACTTCAAGTTTCCAACATAAAGAATACACTTCAGCTCAACCATCAACTACAACCATCACTGGAGAAACAGAATTTAGCATAAGGATGGACACAAAAGAGAAGCGAAGAATGGAACATGAAGTGACCTCTTCAAAAAGGCCAAGAAAAATAATGAGAGAAGACTCAGAAGGCAACATCAAAGAATCAGAAGTGCTGGAAGGTGATCTACACACAATCATGTATCCAGAAGAACATCTGAAGCACTACTATTGGAAAGGTCCAGAAGACAACCCAACAAGACCACTCTCACCAACGAGTAAAGGTATTTATGAAGAAAGAAAAAATGGCAGCTGGGTGATATTGCACAACAAATTGACCAATCCAATAGTATCAATTGAAAGAGTTGATACTTTGACTACTGGAGGAGGCTTACTAGTGAATGAAAGTCAAAACAAGTACACCCTAGTCAGAAAAGACAAAGATGTTCAAAAAGTTACTGATGCAGACCTGGCTGATAAAATTCATCCAATGGACATAGTCAAGATGAAGAACATCATTGATGAATGGAAAGGTGGTTCAGTAGTGATCAGGAGAGCCCTTGACAGTGTTAAAAATGCAGGAGCAAAATTATACAAAAGAGCAGCATTAGCAGACTTTGATCTGTGTATCAATTTCGAGTATAACACTAAAGTGTTAATACCTCCACCCAACACAATTATTCCAGCTGAAATCCCTTCAAAATTAGCAAGAACTGGTGCAATCTTTGACACACCAGAAATCTGTGCAGTCTTCAAAGATGCTCGTAATGAGAAAGTTCTATTCAGAATCAGTGAAATTTGCAGGTATTCAAACCAAACTTTAAAGTATATAAGAAACTGCATAAATGAGAAACAAGAGCAACTCAAGATGAAAGGAAAGAACAATGAACAACTGAGAAAGAGAATTGAAGATTGCATTGAAGATTGGATAGAAGCAAGAGAATGGTACAAATCAATGTACAAGGCAACTCAAAAGATAATTGATCACAAGAAGAAGCTGAAACCAGGAGACAAACACAGAGGTGGAGTGAAGATCAATTAAATGAATTGATGTGATAGTAATTTTTTTAACAATATTTAGAATTTGTTTTTCTGTTTCTTTTACAATGGTTGGATGGTCTATGCTTTAACTTTTATGTTTTATGCTTTATGTCTGAGGGACATAGTCACTTGATCTTTCTTTTTCAAGAATTAGTTAAAAGTTGTTTACATTTGGACAAAGAGATAGTTCATTTTCTTACAATACTTAGGGGGAAACTGTTAGGAAACTTTATTTGTAAGTATTGAAGAAAATCTCAATCAACTGGATCTCTGAAGAAGATAACAGTCCTGAAGAACACAGCAAGATGAAGAAAAACAGTTGGGACAACTGAAGAGGAAAGTATCTACTACAAAGAATCTCAAGTTGATAAAGAGTTGATTTGGATTATCAGAGAAGGTCGTTTCTGATGGATCTGATGATATTTCTGATGAAATATCATCAGTTTCTGACAAATTCTGATCATCAAACTTTCTGATGATTTGTTCACCAGAATTTCTGATGAAGTGGCTTATCAGAAATTCTGATGAAAGAACCACTTGTCTAAAATCACAACTCTATCCTGCCACCCATGACCGAAGCATTACATTATTGGTTTTCATGATTACAAATGCAACTTGAACGATGGATTCAATGAATATGTCAAATTGCTACTTTACGCAGGACTTATTGCATGAATAAACAATTGTTTATTCATGTCCACAGCCGTCTATAAATAGAAGGCTCGAGAGGCAGAAGATACTTGAGTTTGAAGCTTAGCATTCACATACAAACACTCAAACTCCAACTGCTCTTCTCACCCACAGAAATCAAGATTCATTTGTATTAGGTAATAATCTTACAATCACCTTGTTAAACTAATTTGTTTCAAAGTGATATAAACTTGATAATTCTGTAGGTCTTGTTTCTTGAAAGTCTGATTTCCATTTCCGCACATCTTTTTCACATATACTGAAATCACTTGCCATATTACGTAAAAAGAAGTTGTTAAGGCCATACTGGGTCCAACAATGACAAATTCACTGGCGAAAATCAATTTCTAGGGGATGCAGGATCTACTTGGCGTTGAAGACCTCCCGTTTACGACTCAGAAATTCAAGGGGTGAATGTTGGGTAATTCTAGTCATACATGGGGATCAACTAAGAACATTAGGCTAGAGGGTATGGTGATGGTCCCCCAAGGGAGGATGATCCGCCACGTAGGCGTCACGTCATAGTCCTCCCAAGGATGGTCCATCCCACAAAACTAGAGGCTATGGAGGATGGTTCTAGATGATCCTACCCCGCCTCTTTTATGTTTTTTTTTAATCTTCTACTTTTTTTTTAACATTTAAGAAATAAACAAACAAAATAATTTCATTAATATTAAAAAACATTACATAAATTTAAAAAAAACACATAAACTTAAATATTTTCATTAATTTCTAGTTGGATCCCAACTTCCAATGCTGGCCGTCCTTATCCCCTTTCATTTATCTCATTATTATTTATTATTAATAATTAATAATATATATACATACAAATATATTGATACACCCAATGTTTTCATAACCGGACCGGACATTGAACCGGACGACATACCGGTTCACTGGTCAGACCGGTCGGATCGGTTGAACCGGTTTAAGAACCGGATTATTATATTATAATATATATACACACACACACACATATAATAGGTATATTTTTAATAAAAAAGAAAATACAATAAAAATTTTATATACGTCTGGAACTTTAATGTTTGATTATACTTAACAAAAGGTAAAAATGAACTACTAGATAAATAATAAAACATGCAAAGATTAAATAAAATAACATCCATTGAAATGAAAATAAATAATTGTAAGAGACTTTTATGTTTTCATTTTCCCAAAGTACACAACCCACCACATATTCATTTTTACAATTTCTTATTTCTCATCTATCTTCTCCGCCCAACCAGACTATGCATTTACGGACAAGATTTTTTCCGGTGAACACAAATTCACCAACGATAGCAGCTTTTTCGGTCGCTACTGCTGTTTATTGTTTAGATTGCAACTGTTGTTGCAGATTGCGGTCACTACTGCTGCTTCGGTATCGTTATCCGGAAGGCGACGTAAATGTTTCTCAGATTTATGCTTCTGCTTCGGTATCGTTATCATACACCCACCATTTTTGTCTGCAACAGCTTTACACAAGAATCCCCACCGTTTTTTTGTCTGCATATGGACCGTCGCCAACGTCAACAACTCGACGGTGAAGACGGGACGGGGGGGGGTGGGATGGTAAGCCGGCATCACCGGTCCTCGACGGGGTAGGGGACGGTCCCCATACCCCTTAGCCTTATCATGCTCGAGTTTAGGAGATGATAAACATTAAACAATATATTAATTAGTTTGTGATTAATCATCTAAGTGATCTTAAGGCTAGAGGGTATGGTGATGGTCCTCCAAGGGAGGATGATCCGCCACGTAGGCGCCACGTCATAGTCCTCCCAAGGATGGTCCATCCCACAAAACTAGAGGGTATGGAGGATGGTCCTAGATGATCCTACCCCACCACTTTTATGTTTTTTATTTTTTTAATCTTTTACTTTTTTTAACATTTAACAAATAAACTAACAAAATAATTTCATTAATATTAAAAAACATTACATAAATTTAAAAAAAATACATAAACTTAAATATTTTCATTAATTTCCAGTTGGATCCCAACTTTCAATGTTGGCCGTCCTTATCCCCTTTCATTTATCTTATTAATATTTATTATTAATAATTAATAATAAATATATACATACAAATATATAGATACACCCAATGTTTTCATAACCGGACCGGACATTGAACCGGACGACATACCGGTTCACTGCTCGGACAGGTCGGATCGGTTGAACCGGTATAAGAACCGGATTATTATATTATAATATATTTATATACACACACACATATAATAGCTATATTTTTAATAAAAATGAAAATACAATAAAAATTTCATATTCGTATGGAACTTTAATGTTTGATTATACTTAACAAAAGGTAAAAATGAACTACTAGTATAAATAATAAAACATGCAAAGATTAAATAAAATAACATCGATTGAAATGAAGATGAATAATTGTCACAGACTTTTATGTTTTCATTTTCCCAATGTACACAACCCACCACATATTCATTTTTACAATTTCTTATTTCTCATCTATCTTCTCCGCCCAACCAGACTATGCATTTACGGACAAGATTTTTTCCGGCGAACACAAATTCACCAACGATAACAGCTTTTTCGGTCGCTACTGCTGTTTATTGTTTAGATTGCAACTGTTGTTGTAGATTGCTGTCACTACTACTGCTTCGGTATCGTCATCCGGAAGGCGACGTAAATGTTTCTCAGATTTATGCTTCTGCTTCGGTATCGTTATCATACACCCACCATTTTTGTCTGCAATAGCTTTACACAAGAACCCCCACCATTTTTTTTGTCTGCATATGGACCATCAACAACGTCAACAACGACAGTGAGGACGGGACATGGGGGGGGGGATGGTAAGCCGGCGTCGCCGGTCCTCGACGGGGTGGGGGACGGTCCCCATACCCCTTAGCCTAATTGAGTCACAGTAGGATTTTTGTTAGATGATTAAAGTGAAATTAATTAATAGGAATCTTAGTTATAGTCTAATTAGATAGATTAGCTGTAAATACTGTGTTCAATGGGTAGGGATTTCTGTAGTCA
Source organism: Helianthus annuus (assembly GCF_002127325.2). NCBI lineage: Eukaryota > Viridiplantae > Streptophyta > Magnoliopsida > Asterales > Asteraceae > Helianthus > Helianthus annuus. Next base: position 141,804,594 of record NC_035438.2, on the reverse strand, counting down.
AGTTTTAAGTTATTGCCCTGCTTGCATTGTGCACATATAATGTATATATGTATGGGCGCTCGGGGGACAAAAGTGAAATGGTACAAACTTTAACGTTATTTTACTAATTTCGTGAAAATGACGTTAAAAGCAGCGGATGGTTAATCATGCATCATGTGGTGGTGGTGTTGATAGCTGAAAGACACATGGGTACATGCACTAATTAGTCTCTGTCCCGATGGTTCGAGTGTTATGTGGCTTAGGTCCAAGGCTTGATACAAAACTACAATCAAGCCAGGGGTCTCACTGGAAGTAGTCTGCCTATTCCTACCGGGTAGAGGTAAGGCTGTCTACATCTACCCTACTCTGACCCTATCCTAACTTTGCTATTTGTGGGATTTACTTAGTATGATGATGATGATGCCAATACGTATTTACTTTTATTAATTTCGGATTACATTTTTGTGTACCAGTTAACTCTTTAATTAAATGCTATGAACAGGGTCGTCATTTCTTCTAGTCTTAGTTTCCTTTCGGACTGAGTTGTATTACAGCTTAACCCTGTCATGGTTGAAATCCAGGTGATTGCTGATTTCCACCACTTAATCTTCGGGTGAAATTTGGATGGTTTCTCCGATCAGGATTATGTGTGTTGTTAAATGAATTGTTTTGCCGATTCTCTTGGCATAAATTTTGAGTTTGACTTGAAATTTTGGGGTGGGAACTCTAATGTGACCGAGGGACCATTTGTTGGTAACCATTTCGCACCATGCTTACAAAATTTTGAAGTAACACATAAATTTTTAAAATGTTTTAGATTTTTTGGGGCAATGATGAAACACTGGTTAAAACTAAGGTTAATCAGCGGGATTATCTCTTCAGTGGGTTCAATCTCCTCTTCTACTCGACGAGTGGCTACAGTCCTGCAAAACAGCAACACAGTTAGCTCGTTAAGAGGGGAATATGGGGTTTCCCTCTTAACCAGGCTCCGGCGTGAGAATAAGTACTGTTCTGAGGAATAAAACAGTCTGTGTTGAGTGTGAGGGTATGGAGTAGAGAATATAATCAACCTGAATGATGAAGGGTCCTATTTATAGCCGGATGGTGAAAGAAGGAGGAGCAGCCTTGCCAGCTGTTATAGGGCGCCATCTGGCCGACCAAGGGGAATATCCTCTTGGACTCCTCTGTTGTGGTCAGGGTAGTGGTACACGTGGGGCGCCTATATTTGTTCATGCTGGAAACGTCGTACCGCTGATGTCGGTCTGCTCCTTGATTTGTTACAGGCCTACATGGCGCTTGATGAATGGTGACACCTGTTGTCCTCTTTGTCGGAGGGAGCATCTTGGGTGCCACCTTGCCATATTCCAGAAGCTTCTAGAAGCTTCTGGATTCGCTTGCTGATGTATACGCCATGTAGGATGGAAAAGTGGTGTGGTCCTTGCCATGTAGGCAAGGAATTGGGACCATAATTCTTCAAGTCCCCCAGTCCAGTGTGCCTTCTAGTTGAGTTGATCGTCTAGGAGGGATTCTGGACTTTTAAGTGAGTGGTTTCTGTTGTTATGCATATTGGTTATCCTGTACTGTTGATCCCCGCAGATTTGCGACGCGTATCGTTGGTGACTTAAAAAAGTTGAGCCAACTGGACGCATGGCGCATGGTGTGTTGGTGACTTTTCAAGGTTGAGCCAACTGGACGCATGGCGCATGGTATGTTGGTAACTTGTAAAAGGTGAGCCAATCTGGACGCATGGCGCATGGTGTGTTGGTAACCTTTGAAAGCTGAGCCAACTGGACGCATGGTGCATGGTCTGTTGGTAACTTGAAAAAGGTGAGCCAACTGGACGCATGGCGCATGGTGTGTTGGTAACCTTTGAAAGCTGAGCCAACTGGACGCATGGTGCATGGTATGTTGGTAACTTTTCAAAGTTGAGCCAACTGGACGCATGGCGCATGGCGTGTTGGTAACCTTTGAAAGCTGGTTTCCTTTCTCTGAAAGAGGACAACTGATGTGGCTGTCTGGTGTCCCTGTCTTGTCGGAGGTGAACAGTTCGTCTTTTCAGTGGTGTCAGTTACTTTTCTCCACGTTGTCAGGTGTGTGCCGCCTACTTTCCTGAAAAAAGAGGTGACTGTGATAACCCAAAATTTCAAGGTCAGCGTCTTCTAGTCACGTGATCCTGTTTTCTCATTATTCCTCTTTTACGTTCTTTACAATGATAAAGATTATTAAACACTTGTGTATGTAATATACTTGCTAAACGTAAAACGTGATTGAGTATGGCTACATGTGCTTGACTGATTAACTATGAGAAACCGTTAAAACACTTTTATGTGTCGATTGGAGAACTAACCTAATTTGGGCCGCGAGTTACTTAATACCTTTGGGCCGCAAAAACTTGTTTAATACTCTGAATGATAATCCTGTGAAACTTAAACGTATAGTTGATGATTGAACGCGTATGTTGGGCCACACACACATGTATGTGGGCCGCGGGTACGTTTGGGCCGCACACACCTCTAGTACACACCTCTAAATCATCACACTTCATTCTATTTCGACCCATACTTGCATATCGGGCCGAACCGCATGAGCTCAACCCCTTTAAGGGTTATGTATATGTGTTGAACTAGGAGAATAGGTGTACGTAATATTATTTGTGATTTTGGAAATCACGTAGATAACAAACCCTAGTGCACCCCATTCCTTCCTTCTCGCGATCAGCCTACCTTTCGAAGATTCGTACTTCGCTTTGAAGCTAGACTCTCGTGAATAGCAACATCACTTGTCCGGTTAGTATAATTATATTGTATTAAATTTGATCTTGATTTGGCTATTTTGCGTTAGTTTGCATGATATGGTTGGATTTTTCATAGGTTGGTTACAAGTTGCTAATGATTAATGTTCTTGTGATATGATGATAGGGATAGGGATGCATGATAGTGTAATTGTGTACTAGAATTTGCATGTGCTAATAAATGGAATGGCAGCCACTAACTTCATTGACCAATGATATTTGTGTGCGTATAAACAATTGTCGGCCACTTATATTTTATTTGATTCTAAATTGTCAAAACCCATGTGATTGACATAATCAAACTATATGGTATGATAATAACGTTGGCAGAATGTGCGATGATGATGATGATGAATGATGAATGAAATTGTTTTCTTTTTCTTAAGTTGTGTGGATTGATTGAAATTATGATTAGTGTCTCGGTCAAATGCAACAACAAAGGGGTTTGGTATGTTAAAAAGGGGCGACGAAACGTGTGGTTTCGCCATGCCTGAAGGCGGCGAAACTTGGTGTTTCATCACAAAGGGGTTCGATGAAACATTAGTGTTTCGTCACCAGATCTTTAGCCAAGAAGGTTGATATGCGCAAAATGCAACATATAAATTAGATCAATTGTGGCATAAAACTAACCCTTTTTTAGTACTAATGTTGGAAAAAGTGTGCTTTTGTCTTCCTTTTGTATTTTCAGGATTAAATAAGCTCAAATTTACAAAAGAAGCAAAAAGACAGCAAAATCTAACATAAATACAAGAAAAGGAACAAAAGTGGAATGCCCGACCCCTCGACAGCATCTTCCCAAGCAAAACTAAGAAAACAGAAGACTGAACACGCCCCGTGCTCAGCAAGCACGGGGCCGTGCCCAAGTAGCAGCAGAAAAGACAAACCTTTAGAAGCTTCTACTGCCCACCACGGGGCCGTGCCCAGCGGACACAGGGGCGTGGTCAACTTCCTACAGGCGCATTTATTGTAATTGCGAATTACAATTAATGAAGAGAGAGACAAGGATGGACACGGGGCCGTGCCCGAGCTTCTGTTCAGCATATAAATAGGAGTGTTTGGAGCCATTTCAACTCATCCCTTGGCACACCACCTCTCTCACACTTCACCCACCACCCACCACCATCACAACACCATCATCCACCACCATCATCCATTGTCCATCATAGAGTGTGTGAGTCGTCTCGGGATCCAAGATTGATCGTAAGAGTTCTTGACAATCAAAGGCCATGTTTGCCTAAGTCTCTTACATCACTTGGTGAAGACAAGTGTTTAGTGTAATACTTTTTATTTTTAATCTTTTGCACTTTTTAATTGGTTTTGTATTAATGACTTTAATTACTAGTTTCTTATGTTGAAGGTGATTCTTCCTTATCGTTTGTCCGTGGTGTCTTGGCATTATTTTACTGTCTATATAAAATAAAAGATTTTCACCATTCATATCTCCACGGTCTATATGGAGGTATGTTGGCTACCTGGTCGAGGGTTAAGGGAACGGTTTGGTAAGAGTCTTGCCATTGTTCAGTGTATAGATCCTGCAAAGGACCTGGGTCAAATTTAGTAAGACCTCCTTCAGTATCCAAAGGTATTGGATGGCGGGGGTCCAAACTCTTTGATCCCCTCATAAGTTAAACTACTATTAAAACTTTAACCCGGCTACTTAGGACTGTATCCCTGCTGACTCAGACTACTTAGCCGAGGGTAACATCGCCTTCAAAAGAGGGGCCTACCACATTATGCATTAATAACTTAATTAATTATCTTTCAATAATCCGACCCTTTAGGATTGTATCCTTGCTGACTCAAACTACTGGGTTGAGGGTAACGTCGCCTTCAAAAGAGGGGCCTACTACAATAACTAAGATAATCTCTTAAACAAGTGCAAAAGTGCGAAAATAATCAAAGGTTACACTACACACGAGTCGGATCCAAGTGATTCATCTTGTCTATCTGTTTTTACTTTTATTTTTTTTTCAGCATTTTAGTTAGTTTTATTTTCTTAGTTTAAAACATTTTTCTAACATTTTGATTTGATTAGACGTTGAGGATAAACCGGTACTAAAAGCTCTTATGTCCTTGGACGACCTCAGTATCTTACCAACACTATACTACGTCCACGATGGGTGCACTTGCCCATATGTGTGTTTAGTGTTAGTAAATATCGTGTTTTATAAATTTAAAACTTAGCTAAAAAGTGTAAAAATGGCTTAAAATACATACCTAATATATATAACACCTTGCACACATCAAGTTTTTGGCGCCGTTGCCGGGGACACAAGGATTTTAAGAAAGCTTAAAATCGACGGCCTAATCCGTTTTTCAAAACTCGCGCACATTTTTCGGTATTTTAGTTTAGTTTGCATTTACAGTAGCCTGAACACGGGGCCATGTTCACTGAACACGGGGCCGTGCTGCATATTTTTCATAAAACACCCAGATACAGAGTCTGAACACGGGGTCGTGCTCACTGAACACGCCCCCATGCTCAACAAGACCAGTAACCTTTAATAAAACGCCCAGATACAGATCCTGAACACGGGGCCGTGTTCACCAAACACGGGGCCGTGTCCAGCCTCTGTTTCCGTCTTTATTTTTGTTTTCTGGTCCCGAGACTCAGTTGTGGTCTTACTCAGGAGGTTACAACTACACCTATGAGGAGGATGATTACATGAGAGACTATTGCACTAATTGTGGTAACCCACACTCGGTACAATATTGTAGCTTATTTCAACCATCCAATTCATACAACTATTATGAGGAGCCCATGTACGAGCCATCAACTTCATACACATCCTATGAAGACAAAAGGTATGAACCTTCTTCCTCATACTCATATTTTGATGAACCAAGGTATGAGCCTTCATACTCATACTTTGAGGAGTGAAGATATGAGCCACCACCTTCATATACTTATTATGAGGAACCATGGCGTGAACAACCCACCTCATATGAGTACTATGAAGAACAAAATTTCGACCCTTATCCATCATATACTTACGATGAAGGACAATGGTATGAACCATCTACTTCATATGGGTACTATGAGGAGCAAAGGATCGAAAAACCGGATTCAAGCTTTGAGGATCCCGATCCTTTTTCTATCACCGAAGTGGCCGATAGGATAATAGAAAAACTTAAAACTATTGAAAGATACATAAAAGAATCTTGCGTAAGGGAAGAGGAGTCTCGCGCAAGAGAAGAATTAAATAAAAAACAATAGTTGAAGAGTTAAAAATGGAAGAATAAATAAGTGAAAAACCGACACATGAGTTAAACAACGAAAAAGGTGAGGACAATAGCGTTAAAATCCAAGAAGAGTCTAATTTTGAAGAAATTAATCTCTTGTCACCTTCTTTTGAAAATCATTTAGTACCCACTCATGCTAAGGTTTTAAAAGAGTTAAACACTAATACTGAAATTGAAGAAATGGTAAGTGTTAAGTTAACTAATGATCAAACTTCGCTAATAAAAGAAGACCCTTTTGAAATTAACATTACACTGGTTCCATGTTTCTTTCAAAATTCCTTTATTAGTAATATCACCATTGATAAAGATCTTTGTGTTAACATAATGCCTAACTACATTTTCGAAAAATTAAGTATTAGTGATTTTTCTCCACTTCAAATACCTATTTTTCTATCCAATCGGAAAACAATAAAATCAATCGGTGTAGTTGAGGATGTCTTGGTTCATACAAATCAATTGGTAATCCCAACCGACTTTGTCATCCTTGATGATGCTCCTCTAGCGTTGGGACGACCTTTTGTAAAAACACACGAAGCTTTGAAAAACCGGAGGTACAATAATCTATCTATTCAATTAGGGGCATTTAAAAAGAGTATCGATCTTGAGCGATCAATGAAATATCCAATCGGCAATGACCCCCTAATTGAAGATGAGCCAGAACCACCTGATAAGGAGGGTCTAGCCAAGGACCCTTATAAACGTGGCGCACCACGGAGGCATTCCGCAGAACTATCCTTAGCTTTAGTTTAGATTAACTTTTATGTTTTCTAGTTTAGTTTTACTTTTCAGGAATAAAACACACTCGAAATGGTGGAGGTTACTAAGGGAAACTTGAACCCCGGTTAGATAGTTCACACTGTGCATTAATTAACGTGATAATTGCTATTTGAACCTTGTGTGCTTACTCTCTATTGTCGTCCCACACTTACACACTTTCGCGACACTTTTCTCACTTATGTTGCTTCGTTGTGAAGATCATGAACGGACGCGGAGGACGTATCAACCTAACTCAAGCCCAGTTGACGGCTTTGATCAATGAACGAGTTGCTGAGGCACTCACAGCTATCCCTGCAGGAGGTCAACCTACATAACCTCCTGTGTGCACATTCAAAACATTCATGGATTGCCGACCTAGTACTTTCAGTGGCACAGAAGGAGCTGTAGGCCTTCTTCACTGGTTCGAGAAGCTCGAGTCTGTTTTTGAGATGTGTGAATGCCCTGAAGATCGTAGGGTGAAATTTGCTACTGGAACACTTGAAGGTGCTACGTTAACCTGGTGGAAAGCACAGGTTCAACTGCTTCGGCTGGCAGTTGCTAATGCCACCCCATGGAACGACTTCAAGGAGTTGATCAAAGAAGAGTACTATAGTCGTGACGATATCCACAAGCTAGAGGTGGAATTTTTCAATTTGAAGATGACGGGGTCTGAGATCGAGGCATAGACAAAGAGGTCGAATGAACTAGCTATCTTGTGTCCCACTATGGTGGATCCTCCTATCAAGCATATCGAGCTGTACCTTAAGGGCTTGGTGCCAGAAATTCAGAGCCACGTAACCTCAGCTAACCTTGGCACCATTCAGCAAATCATCCGGTTGGCTCATCGTCTCACTGATCAGGTAATTGAGCAGAACAGGCTGCCTGTCTTCACTGCTGTTGCCTGTTCTTCACTTGTATCATTGTACATATTCATGGCTTTGTTCAGCACATCATAAGACTCCTTCAACCTGTTCATGTTGTGAATCAACGTACTGTTTTGTTTCTTTACAGCCTCACAGTTTTCACAAATCACCGGATTCTTTCTTGCATCAGCTTCTTCATCAATCTTGAAAGCTGGAACTTCTTTCACTTTTCTTCTGACCACCGGAACATCTTCATCTTCACTGCTAACCGGTGTTTTGACCTTTTTCTTTTTCTTTTTAGCTTTTTCATCTTCACTATCACTTTCTGCCATCATTTTCAAATGCTTTGCCATCCTTCTCGCATAATACTCAGTATCATCATCACTGTCTTCTTCAATTCGAGCAGCAAAAGCTTTGTGACTTGAAGTTTTGTTAGGATCATAGTCATCCCAATTGACATTCTCCCATCTAAAACCTTCTGGCAACTTTTCATCATCTTGATTGATTAGGCATGCTTTGTTGTCGGCTGAAATATACTTGTCCCAACTGAAATCTTCTTGATTCACCAAACATGCTCTCTTTGATGATTCTTCAATTACTTTTCTACCGTGTGCCACTTGTGGTTCTTGTTGTTGTTGAGCAACTTGATGATAAATGGCCTTCCGATAGTAATCATTGTTGTTGAACGGATTTTGAGCTCCACTTGCTTCGCGATTAGTGCACTAAGTGTCCTTTTTCCCTGCAACGGAAACAAGTGACTTTAGATTTATCAAAACCCAAATTAGAAACACATGCATCACGGAATTCATCTCTTCCTGTGATTTGCCTAAATTTCTCAGCTCTCCTCAAAACACTTTCCATACACCATTTTATATCCATTAATTCCATCTCTTCAGCATCTATTTGATCGTAATCCTCTTTTGTCAACATTGGATTCCCGATCCGACCTGCCACAAAACTTCCGTAGGACTCTAACACAGTCCCTAACAAAGACATATGGCTTTTAGCAATTTCTTCAGTATATTCCTGATCATTTTCAAGATTCAATACAATATTGCATTGAAGCTTTTTGCCATTCTTGGTTGCTGAAAATTTTGGATCAAATGAAGGATATGATGAAAAACTTGTGTTGCTGTTTGATCCTTTGGATGATCCTCCCGATGAACTCTTTGCATTGAAAGCCGTTTCAACCTTTGGTAACATGTTGGTGGTTTTATCATTCAACCCTGCTTTGTAATAAAGCCCAATGTCTTGTTCACCATCAAAATCTTTCATTCTTGAGATCTTTCTCTGTTCCATCTCCTGAGCCTCAATCTTTTCAATGAACTTGCTCAGTGTTAGACTGCTGAACCCTTTCTTGTTCCTTAGCATCATGAGATATGCGCCCCAAGTCTCGTGTGGTAAAGCAACTGCTAATTTCTTAATCAACTCCTCATTGTCCTTATTGATGCTCACCCTCCTCATGTTTACCAATAAATTACAGTACCTTTCAATTATCTGTTTTGTGCTTTCAGTTTTCAAACCTCGAAATAGATCAAACTCTTTTTTCAGAAGCGATTTTTTGTTCTTTATCATTTCTTGACTTCCAACAAACTTTGATCTTAACGCTTTCCAAATTGAATAAGCACTTCCATTATGTTGCAATAAGACCATGATGTCTTCTTTCACAGCTTGTTGTAGAAGACTTAACATCATCTTTTCATTTTTGTATTTCTTTTTATCATCAGCACTCATATCTTTAATTGCAATCTCCTCTTCGTCATCATTCGTCGGTCTAACGTATTTTGTCTTAACACATTCCCAAGCATCCAAATAATTTGCTTGAACCCAGTTTTCAAAACGTCCTTCCCAACCTTTATACTCCTTGATGTTCATTAGCTTAGGCGGTTTTTGCATAGTCCCCGTTTCATTTTCCAACATTGGCTGCTGAGTAACAGTAATCGGGGTAGCAAAGGCGTTATAAAATTCCTCTTCCATGTTTCGGTTTTTCAAAATTCACAAAAACAGTCCTGTTCAAAAGGAATTATCTTTCAAATGGAATCACTCTCAAATGAGATTACACAGTCCAAACGAGATTAACCATCAAACGAAATTACCCTAATTTCGTTTGAGATCAACACCTTCTCAAATGAAATACTAATTCCGTGCGGAATTATCAAGCGAGATCAGACCTTTCAAGCGGAATTACTAATTCCGCGTGGACCTCTCAAACGGAATTACGACTTAGGCACGGAATTAGCTGATTTCGTTTGAACTTTCAAACGGAATTAACTTCTGATGCGGAATTAACCCCTAATCTCGTGCAGAATTATGCTGATGTCATCCTCTTGATGTGAAATTTGTCAAATTGATCAAGATATAGGCCGATTTTAGTTCTGAAACTTTCTAGGGTTTATTAAAACAGTATTGCGCACATGATGTGTAAAAATCAAAGCATTTTGACCATGAAAAATTGTTAATTGTGAAAAAGAAGGTCTAGAAATCAGAATTTGCAACTGAATTGGTATGAACTCTTCCTCCTGAGCTCTGATACCACTTGTAGGATCGGTTTCGGACCCGAACGAGTCGATCAGAAGAGTTTATACTCAAAACGAAAGGCGGGAACAGACGTAATGAGCTCAATTCAGCAAGATATACACATAAACTGCCTTTCAGATCGATTTAATAACAAATTACAGCAAGACGGCACTTCGGCAGCACTTCGTTACACTGACCGGAAAAGTTACAACTAATATCGCTTGAAGGATATTTATAGGGCTCTAATTCCGTTTGAAAGTGTTCCAAGCGGAATTAGAATTCCAAACGGAATGCACGGAATTACATGCTGAAACTTTCAAGCGGACCTATTCAAGCGGAATTACATTAAATCTCGAAATACGTGCCCTGATCTAACATTCTAAGAACAAGACTCGATACAAGTCGAAGTCGACAGACGCATGCACTAACACTAGTTAATGGTAGTTTGTGAACTAATGTGTGATTAGGATCCTATACATCCTAATTAGCCTAATTATCAAAATATCTAGGATTAACATCATTGCAAGACTTATATTTTCAACATAATCTAACAAACCCAATCCCACTCCATCCCTTCTCATGATCCACGACCCACATGGGGGTCCCACAACCTCTATGTTTGGTTGAGTGTTGGCTAAATGAGTATGGTTGAGCTTGTAACTTCTGCCATAAACGGATCCTAGAACCTGATCTGTTGTAACCCGAACTAGAACCGTAATAAATGAGAGCATTAATTTCTTTTAAATTTTGGTTGTTATTTGTTTCAATGTAAAACAAAAATTTGTATGTATATATATATATATATAGAGGCCGATTATTGTACAAATTGGCTTAACGTACGCAGCGTATGCGATTACTTTACAACATGCGAAATTTCTTTACAACATGCGATTTCCCCTTTTTTCTACATTTTTTTGCGACTTTACATTATGTTTGTACATGCGACTTTCCAGAAATGAAATGAACATACGTGCGATTTTCCATAAATTAGATGAGCATGCACTTTTATTTATACATCCGATTTTCCATAAAACTAAAATGAACATGCGCTTTTATTTTTTTTATGATGATGACATGCGATTTCACAAATTTAGGGTACATGATATTAGCACCATATCTTATTTAGATAGTTTATATTTTTGTAATAGATAATCATTATAAATTTGGAATCATTATCTTTTCCTAATTAGGTGTTAGGTTATGTTTATGTTTCTTCCCTATATAAAGGGCCCTCATGTATTCTTTCTGATCATCAATAATAGAAGACCATAAACACTTTTATGGTATCAGAGCCTTGGTTCTGAAACCCTAAACTTTCTTAATTTTTTTTCAGCCGTCAACCATCCACGTTTTTTTCCGGTTGCTATGACTAAATCCGATACCCCTGAATCCTCTGATTCATCACCGAAACAAACCCCACTCCATCGAGCCTATTCTATCACGAATATACAAACTAAAATTCGTACTTTAGATGGATTAAAGGTTACTTATTCCTCATGGATCAAGTTATTCAAACTACACGTAGTTACATACAAGGTATCGAACCACATTGATGGAACTCCAGCCCTGGCGACAACTGATCCCACCTTCGACGCATGGAAAGAACTCGACGCATTGGTGCTCCAATGGATATATAGCACCATCTCCGACGACTTATTGGTTTGGGTTCTCAAATCCGACTCCACTACTCGGGACGCATGGGTTAAGCTAGAAAAGATCTTCCTCAGCATCAAGAAAGCACGGGCCGCCGCTTTAGAAACCAAGTTTGTTAACTTAACTCTTGCCGCGTGCTCTTCCATTAATGACTATTGTCAACTTAAAACTAATGCTAAATTACATACCTATGAAGTAGGCTCTTACCCAATGTGTGCTTGGAATTTCTTTCAGCCAATCATGTAGTCCTTTGTCCTTATCAAGAACTGCCTTCATAGCCTTTTCAAACTGTGGAACTGTTGTTGCAGATGCACAGTTCCACAACAGGTTTTTGTATTCATCACTACTCCATTTTGGTTTCATATTTTCGTGTATATGTCTGAGGCAATATCTATGCTTTGAAGTTGGATACACTTTCAATATTGTAGGTATTAATCTGTGACAACTCGTAATTCGAACCTATTTTGTGTAACGATACATGCTTATGTGAACTATTATAATTATTGATTGTTATGATTTTGTGTTGTGTGTAATGGAATGTTATTTTGTATGTGTTGTGTTATGATTATGTGATTATGTTACTTGACCCGAAACCGCACAACATGAACCAATCGCACAACACTACACACAACTACACAAGCCGATTGGGCTTTGCACTAGTAATCGGACAAGGGGCAGCCCAAGTGAGGGCCGGCCCACTTCTCTTGTACGTACAAACACCCACCTCAAGGGTTGTTCTCCCATTTCTTGTTACAACACTCATTCACACAAAACCCTAGTGCTTATTCTCTCTCTCTCAACACCCGACGGCAACAACTCTTGGTGATCGAAGATCTTGCCTTTCATTCGGCTCACCTCCCCTTGTTTGATTTCAATCGGTTAGTGTTATATCCTTACTTGATTCTAGTATGATTGATACTTGGTGTATGATAGATTGAATGATGTTTATGTGTTGATATTGATGTAAATCGGACACCATAATATCCATCTAAGAACCGAAGGAATCCATGTAACTGGCCATATGTTGTGTGTGATTTATATGATGAATTGATACTTGATTGCTAAATTAATCAACTGATCGATTATGTTACACGTGAACTTGAGTGGGTTGTTGAATGGGTATCGTTGAATTGGGTTGGTGAATAGAATGATTAGGATGTTTGTTCTTGATTAAGCCGGTTAGGGTTCATAAGAAACACATAACAAAAACCTTGTTTGATCGAAAGAATGTTAATCAAATAGATGGAAATTATGTTAATTGATTGAGACAAAACAGGAAACTTGTTGCATGATGTAACCGATTGAACATAATTTACGGAACTTAAATACAGTCGCACAAGGGGACCCTAATCGCACAAGGTCACATATAAATGTTACGGTTGGGCCGGACAGCCCAAGTGTCAAGTCGCACAAGGCAACCGGATCGCACAAGAGCCCAAACGTATAAGCTAGTCGACCGCACAAGCTCCCCAATCGCACAAGCCTTGTCAGTCGCACAAGGTGTTTTCACTCGGGTTACTGGACCGCACATGGGTTGAGGTCTGTTTAACTGTTGGGCCTTAAAAACCCAAATCACTAGCACACCACTCAGTCCAATCGCACAACCTGATCCTCCGTCGCACAAGGTGTATGAACCGCACAAGTTTGACTTACCTGTTTAGTGATTGGGCCGTGTATATCTGTTGGACAATCTTAGCTATTTGGGCCGAGTATCATTGGGCCTCAACGAGTGACTCGCACAAGGCTGCTAAGACTTGTGCGAGCCCATTCTTATGAACCGCATAAATCAGTGATGATATATTTGACAATTGTGTATGTGCCATGAACTATGTATGCTTGTAACTTGTTAACTCTATGTAACCATACGTGCTTTACATGAACCAAACCTGACTTGTATGATAAACGTGCTAGGACGTGGTTGATCACATTGTAGCTTAACTGAACTCTTCATGTATCATACCGAGCAACCCCAGGTGAGTTCAATGCATTTTCTCAAGCATGCGTCCCGGTGGTTTGGTACAACTAGTAAACATTTGGAAGGGAAACTTTGGGTAAACAACTTAATCGGTTTTGGTTATTGAACATGGGATCTATAATCGGATTGCCTGGAGGGCAATGGGGGTAATTAGTTGATAGCGCTATTAGGTGGGAAACCTCACACCGGGCCGTAAGGACGGGCGTGAACTAATTATCTGGGTATGGCTATGGTTGTTAGAGGCACACTCCTCGGATACATATGGGCACACTCCCTAGGGTATCTAACGAAGGCAACATAGCATCGGTCGATAAGGGGTACCCACTCCCCGGATACTTATAGGCTCACTCCCTAGGGTATCTAACATGAGCAACATCGTAACGCAACATTGAATCGCATTAATATACATCTGGTAACAAATCATGTTAGCAAAACCTTGAACTCACCAGCGTAGTCTGACACACTTGTTTGCATGCTTGTAGGTCGTTAACCTCGGAACATGGACTTGCTATCTGGGAGTGCTGGAGTGGTCATGGATCAAAGCTATTGGATTACTTATAATTGATACATTGGTTTCGAGTTTTATTATGAAACAACTGCTAAACGACTTATCATATGCTTCCGCTATATAACTCTTTGTGAAATGATATTATGTTTGACATTTAATCTTGGCAATTAATGACATGTTTTATTTAAATATTTATCGTTGGTTCAATGTGATTGGTGGTTCAGACTCTGATGTGTAACACGCCTCGCGGGGTTTCCGCAGGTGGTATTTTGGGGGTGTTACAGTTTGGTATCAGAGCCACTGGTTATAGTGAACTAGGTTTTAAAACGTTTTGTAAAACCAGACTATAACCGAACACCTTCGAAAATCGATAATGACACTCAGCTCCAGATTGCAAGGTTCGTCCCTCTCACTTTATACATTACTTGCTTAGCAGTCACACACTCACAACATATATATGAAATGAGACATTAAACATCATAGTGACTTGATAGTGTGACACTACTCTTCGACTCATGTGAACCATAGACCTGTGATACCATCTGTTGTGTTGTTTGAACGGGGGAAACTTTGAGCGCAAGCTAAGAGGCACTGAGATAAGCATGCAAATTGCCTTATTATTATGGGTGCACACTTAATAATAATGCGGGGTGCATGCAAGTCCCAGTGAGGCTTATCGAGCGTGAGAAGGGTTCTGCCTTACTATGTGTAAACTTGGTAGTACATAGATATCAGTATGATACTTGACTTCCATCTCGTTTCGAATTTCTAAATCGGTTCATCTCCACATATAGAATCATGAGTGGACGAGGACACGGACGTGGCAACATCAACATGACTCAGGCTGAGTTGACTGACTTAATCAATACCCGTGTGGCTGAGGCTTTAGCAGCCTATCAAGCTGGTACGGAATGTACCAAGTACTCTTTACTTCTATACCACGTACACGTCTTTTCACTTCTATAATGTGTTTC
Organism: Helianthus annuus; assembly: GCF_002127325.2. Taxonomy (NCBI): domain Eukaryota; kingdom Viridiplantae; phylum Streptophyta; class Magnoliopsida; order Asterales; family Asteraceae; genus Helianthus; species Helianthus annuus. The sequence goes on along the minus strand of NC_035438.2, from coordinate 141,789,335 downwards.
CTTCCGTCATTTAGGTCAGCAAGCGCAACCCCACAACAACCAGCCCGTGTGTACGTTCAAAATGTTTATGGACTGTAAGCCACAGACCTTCACCGGGACTGAAGGGGCTGTGGGACTTCTGAGATGGTTCGAGAAAGCAGAGTCTGTGTTTGCTATCTGTAACTGCCCCGCTGGGGACAGGGTGAAATATGCTGCGGGTACCTTGGCAGATGGTGCCCTAACATGGTGGAAAGCCCAAGTACAGTTGTTGGGCATCGAGGCAGCGAATGCTACAACTTGGGAAGACTTTAAAGAACTGATCAGGGAGGAGTACTGTCCTCGGGATGAAGTCCAGAAGTTGGAAAACGAGTACTACGACCTGAAGATGGTTGGATCTGAGGTCGAAGCGTATGTGAAGCGATCGTATGAATTGGCCGACATTTGCCCGAACTTGTCTCGGCCTATGTCTTGGAGGATTGAGTTATTCATCAAAGGGTTGCCTCCGCGTGTGAAGAGTTTGGTCACTGCAGCCCATCTCAATGATTTAACACAGATTGTTCGACTGACTCATAAGATTGTGGACCAAGAGGTTGAGAGCAATTCGTTACCCCCGCGCATTTCAGCCACTGCTGCTGCGGAACCCACTGCTACTACATCTGCTAATGATAACAAACGGAAGTGGAGCGACTACGACAAAGCATCCAGTGCTGGTCATACTCAGAAAAGGCCAGACAACAACAACAACCGCAGCATCAGCCAGTCGTCTTCTGTCAATCAAGGCCAGGGAAGTGGCCACAGCCAGGGTTCGTATGCAGGGAAGAAGCCACGATGTAACAAGTGTGGCTATCATCATTTCTGGGCGTGTAGTCGGATGTGTAACAGGTGTGGTAAGGCAGGCCATGAGGCCAGGGATTGTAGGGCCCCACAGCCCAAACACCAGCAGCAACAAAACCAGCAGAATCAGAGACAACAGGGACAACCACCCCAGCAGAACCAGGGTTTCAGGAAGGGGTGCTATCAGTGTGGTGACGAGGGTCACTTTAAGCGGGATTGCCCTCAGTTAAACCAGAACGCTAACGACAACAACCGCCCGAATAACAACAATGCTGGAAACAACAACAACAACAACGGCAACAATGGGGGAAATGGTGCTCGAGGCAGAGTGTTCCAGCTTGGAGCAGGGGATGCCAGGAATGACGGCAACGTTGTAACTGGTACGTTTCCTGTTAACAATCGTATTGCTTCTGTATTATTTGATTCGGGTGCCGATTGGAGTTATGTGTCCCTAGAGTTTAGTCAACGATTAGGGATAACCCCAACACCTTTAGAAGTTAAACAAGTAGTAGAATTAGCAGATGGTAAGACGATAGAAGCCTCGAATGTCCTTTTCGGGTGCAAACTAGATCTCGTGGGTCAGGTGTTTGATATTGACCTCCTTCCCGTTACGCTCGGTAGTTTTGATATAGTAGTAGGCATGGATTGGCTGTCTAAGCACCAAGCAGAAATTTTGTGTAAAGAGAAAATCGTGCGTATCCCTCTCCCTGATGGGGAGACATTACTAATTCAAGGGCATCGTAGTGGGACGATGGTTGGTATTATCTCGGCCATGCGTGCACAGCAATATCTGAAAAAGGGGTATCCTGCAATGTTAGCGTTAGTTACCAACGCTCAGTCTGAAGAAAGTAAGATCGAGGATCTACCAGTGGTGCGAGAATTCGCTGATGTGTTCCCAGAGGAGCTGCCAGGGTTACCTCCTCACCGTCAAGTAGAATTTCAGATTGATCTTGCGCCGGGAGCGGCTCCAATTGCTCGAGCTCCTTACCGGCTAGCACCTGGAGAGTTACAGGAGTTGTCCAATCAACTACAGGAGTTGTTGGATAGGGGTTTCATTCGACCCAGTTCGTCGCCTTGGGGAGCCCCAGTTCTGTTCGTAAAGAAGAAAGACGGGTCATTCCGTATGTATATCGACTATCGAGAGCTCAACAAGGTGACCATTAAGAACCGCTATCCGTTACCACGCATCGACGACTTGTTTGACCAGCTGCAAGGGTCAAGTTTCTATTCCAAGATCGACTTAAGATCGGGGTATCACCAGGTAAGGGTTAGGGAAGAGGATGTTCCCAAGACGGCTTTTCGAACACGCTACGGGCACTGTGAGTTTTTGGTCATGCCGTTTGGATTAACCAATGCACCAGCGATTTTCATGGATCTCATGAACCGTGTATGTAAGCCATATCTTGACGAGTTTGTTATAGTGTTTATTGACGACATCTTAGTCTATTCCAAGAACAAGGAAGATCACGAGCGCTACCTACGTCTCATCTTGGAACTTTTGAGAAGAGAACAGCTGTATGCGAAATTTTCAAAGTGCGACTTTTGGATTCGAGAAGTGCATTTCCTTGGGCACGTTGTTAACGAGAAAGGGATACATGTGGATCCTGCGAAGGTGGATGCAGTTAAGAATTGGGCGGCACCAAAGACTCCATCTGAGGTGCGACAATTTCTTGGTCTCGCAGGATATTATCGGAGGTTTATTAGAGATTTCTCGAAAATCGCACAGCCTCTCACCTCGCTGACACAGAAGAACACGGCGTACTCTTGGGGTACGAAGGAGGAAGAGGCCTTCCAGTTGTTAAAGCAGAAACTTTGCAGTGCACCGATCTTGTCGTTACCAGAGGGTACCGAAGATTTTGTGGTTTATTGTGATGCTTCGATTCAGGGTCTCGGTTGCGTGTTGATGCAACGCGAGAAGGTGATAGCTTATGCTTCTCGTCAGCTGAAGGTGCACGAGAAGAACTACACGACACACGACTAGGAGTTAGGAGCGGTGGTATTTGCGTTGAAGATTTGGAGGCACTATCTGTACGGTACCAAATGCACCATCTACACCGACCATAGGAGTCTCCAGCACATCTTCGACCAGAAAGAGTTGAATATGCGATAACGACGATGGGTGGAATTATTGAACGATTATGAATGTGCCATCAAGTATCATCCGGGCAAGGCAAACGTCGTAGCCGACGCCCTCAGCAGGAAGGATAATGCACCTAGGCGTGTGCGAGCATTGCAACTCACAATCCAGTCCAACCTTCCTTCCCAGATACGAGACGCTCAGTTAGAAGCGTTGAAACCAGAGAACGTACGAGCTGAAGCTCTACGTGGCTCGAGGCAACGACTAGAACGAAAGGGAGATGGTGCTTACTACGTAACTGGACGCATTTGGGTCCCATTCTTTGGCAACTTACGGGAACTTGTAATGGAAGAGGCACATAAGTCACGTTACTCCGTACATCCTGGATCAGATAAGATGTACCATGACTTAAAAACTACGTACTGGTGGCCCAGCATGAAGGCTCATATAGCAACCTACGTCAGCAAATGTTTGACTTGTGCTAAAGTCAAAGCCGAACATCAAAAGCCCTCAGGTCTACTGCAGCAACCAGAGATACCCACTTGGAAGTGGGAACAGATCGCCATGGATTTCGTAACAGGACTACCAAGAACTCAGGCTGGGAATGACACTATTTGGGTGATTGTTGATCGCCTCACGAAGTCAGCACATTTCCTGGCAATCAAGGAAACAGACAAATTTTCTCAGCTGGCAGCAGTGTATCTTAAGGAGGTGGTTTCTAGGCATGGGGTGCCTACTTCTATCATTTCAGACCGAGATCCGCATTTCACTTCAGAGTTATGGCAGTCAATGCATAAGTCGTTCGGTTCCCAACTCGACATGAGTACCGCTTATCACCCGCAGACAGATGGTCAAAGCGAGCGCACCATCCAGACACTTGAAGATATGCTTCGGGCATGCGTACTCGACTTTGGGAAAGGATGGGAGAAGCACCTACCGTTGATAGAATTCTCCTACAACAACAGCTACCATTCAAGTATTAAGGCAGCCCCGTTCGAAGCACTATACGGACGAAAATGCCGTTCACCTCTCTGTTGGCATGAGGTGGGTGATAGTCAGATCACAGGGCCAGAGTTTGTGCTTGAGGCATCAGAAAGCATTGTGCAGATCCGAAACCGTATGGCCGCAGCTCGCGACCGCCAGAAAAGCTACGCTGACAAGCGTAGTAAACCGTTGGAATTCGAAGTTAATGATCGCGTTATGTTAAAAGTCTCACCCTGGAAGGGTGTGGTGCGTTTTGGGAAACGCGGCAAACTAAACCCTCGCTATGTAGGGCCATTCAAAATTCTGGAACGGATTGGAAAGGTGGCTTACAGGTTGGAATTACCCGCTGAGTTGGGTAATGTCCATGATGTGTTTCACGTATCACAATTAAAGAAGTGTTTGGCTGATGAAACACTTATTGTACCATTTCAAGAGCTGAAGATAGATGACAAATTGCAGTTTGTCGAAGAACCAATTGAGATTATGGATCGGGAAGTTAAAGTTCGGAAACACAGCCGTATACCGATTGTGAGAGTTCGTTGGAACTCAAGACGTGGTCCAGAGTTCACGTGGGAACGCGAGGACCAGATGAAACTTAAGTATCCACATTTGTTCCCCGAAGACCAGTCAAAACCTAGCAAACCCAGTGTTGATGCAACTAGTGAATTTCGGGACGAAATTCCCATTCAAGTGGGGGATGATGTGACACCTCGGGAAAACCAGTAAACGAACGATATAACTTACCTAGCTTCCTCAGTGAGTGCGTACCAAATTTCGGGACGAAATTTCCTTTTAGTTGGGGATACTGTGACAACTCGTAATTCGAACCTATTTTGTGTAACGATACATGCTTATGTGAACTATTATAATTATTGATTGTTATGATTTTGTGTTGTGTGTAATGGAATGTTATTTTGTATGTGTTGTGTTATGATTATGTGATTATGTTACTTGACCCGAAACCGCACAACATGAACCAATCGCACAACACTACACACAACTACACAAGCCGATTGGGCTTTGCACTAGTAATCCGACAAGGGGCAGCCCAAGTGAGGGCCGGCCCACATCTCTTGTACGTACAAACACCCACCTCTAGGGCTGTTCTCCCATTTCTTGTTACAACACTCATTCACACAAAACCCTGGTGCTTATTCTCTCTCTCTCAACACCCGACGGCAACAACTCTTGGTGATCGAAGATCTTGCCTTTCATTCGGCTCACCTCCCCTTGTTTGATTTCAATCGGTTAGTGTTATATCCTTACTTGATTCTAGTATGATTGATACTTGGTGTATGATAGATTGAATGATGTTTATGTGTTGATATTGATGTAAATCGGACACCATGATATCCATCTAAGAACCGAAGGAATCCATGTAACTAGCCATATGTTGTGTGTGATTTATATGATGAATTGATACTTGATTGCTAAATAAATCAACTGATCGATTATGTTACACGTGAACTTGAGTGGGTTGTTGAATGGGTATCGTTGAATTGGGTTGGTGAATAGAATGATTAGGATGTTTGTTCTTGATTAAGCCGGTTAGGGTTCATAAGAAACACATAACAAAAACCTTGTTTGATCGAAAGAATGTTAATCAAATAGATGGAAATTATGTTAATTGATTGAGATAAAGCAGGAAACTTGTTGCATGATGTAACCGATTGAACATTATTTCCGGAACTTAAATACAGTCGCACAAGGGGACCCTAATCGCACAAGGTCACATATAAATGTTACGGTTGGGCCGGACAGCCCAAGTGTCAAGTCGCACAAGGCAACTGGATCACACAAGAGCCCAAACGTATAAGCTAGTCGACCGCACAAGCTCCCCAATCGCACAATCCTTGTCAGTCGCACAAGGTGTTTTCACTCGGGTTACTCGACCGCACATGGGTTGAGGTCTGTTTAACTGTTGGGCCTTAAAAGCCCAAATCACTAGCACACCACTCAGTCCAATCGCACAACCTGATCCTCCGTCGCACAAGGTGTATGAACCGCACAAGTTTGACTTACCTGTTTAGTGATTGGGCCGTGTATATCTGTTGGACAATCTTAGCTATTTGGGCCGAGTATCATTGGGCCTCAACGAGTGACTCGCACAAGGCTGCTAAGACTTGTGCGAGCCCATTCTTATGAACCGCATAAATCAGTGATGATATATTTGACAATTGTGTATGTGCCATGAACTATGTATGCTTGTAACTTGTTAACTCTATGTAACCATAAGTGCTTTACGTTAACCAAACCTGACTTGTATGATAAACGTGCTAGGACGTGGTTGATCACATTGTAGCTTAACTGAACTCTTCGTGTATCATACCGAGCAACCCCAGGTGAGTTCAATGCATTTTCTCAAGCATGCGTCCCGGTGGTTTGGGACAACTAGTAAACATTTGGAAGGGAAACTTTGGGTAGACAACTTAATCGGTTTTGGTTATTGAACATGGGATCTATCATCGGATTGCCTGGAGGGCAATGGGGGTAATTAGTTGATAGCGCTATTAGGTAGGAAACCTCACACCGGGCCGTAAGGACGGGCGTGAACTAATTATCTGGGTATGGCTATGGTTGTTAGAGGCACACTCCTCGGATACATATGGGCACACTCCCTAGGGTATCTAACGAAGGCAACATAGCATCGGTCGATAAGGGGTACCCACTCCCCGGATACTTATGGGCTCACTCCCTAGGGTATCTAACATGAGCAACATCGTAACGCAACATTGAATCGCATTAATATACATCTGGTAACAAATCATGTTAGCAAAACCTTGAACTCACCAGCGTAGTCTGACACACTTGTTTGCATGCTTGTAGGTCGTTAACCTCGGAACATGGACTTGCTATCTGGGAGTGCTGGAGTGGTCATGGATCGAAGCTATTGGATTACTTATAATTGATACATTGGTTTTGAGTTTTATTATGAAACAACTGCTAAACGACTTATCATATGCTTCCGCTATATAACTCTTTGTGAAATGATATTATGTTTGACATTTAATCTTGGCAATTAATGACATGTTTTATTTAAATATTTATCGTTGGTTCAATGTGATTGGTGGTTCAGACTCTGATGTGTAACACGCCTCGCGGGGTTTCCGCAGGTGGTATTTTGGGGGTGTTACATAATCCCTAACATCAGAGTTATAAAATGGATTAATAGTTTAATAACAAACTGCAAACATAACAGGTAAATTGTTGAACAATAGTTACCTTTTGCCTGTCACTTATGAAGGTGAAATTAGTGTTAGGTTCCAGTTCAAGATTATCACCGAAGCACTGAAGAAACCATGTCCAACTTACAGTTGTCTCAGCCTCTACCACTACATAGGCAACAAGATAAATCCCATTGTTGCCATCCACCCCTACTGTTGTCAGAATCTGGCTAGGGAATGGCCCTTTCAAAAAACATCCATTAACCCCAGTATAGGTCTCCCTATCAGTTTAAATCCACCATTCAATAAACCTAAGCAAACATAGATCCTCCTAAATTGCCTTGTTGGACTGCTAGGATTGCAACAAGGTTCAACATCTATCTTAACTGTGCTTCCAGGATTAGATCTGAGAAGCTCCTTACCATAATCCCTGAGATTCTCACATTGAGCCTTATAATGACCCTGCACTTTCTCTGTTGCCTTCATCTTAGCCCTAAACACTTGATGCAAAGTCACTTCCACTTGATATTTCCTTTGTAGATCTTCCTGTAGAGCTTTAAGTGGTATCCCAGGATTGTTTTTAACAATGTGTCGAATTTTCTTGGCTAACCAAGCAACTGTGCACAGTCTAACTGTCACACCTCAACCGATGGCGGAATCATCGGGGCGCGGCACTGAGCGAAACTGATTGTCCAGGAGAAATCCATAACAACTAGTATTACCAAATATTCTTAAGTTACGTCCCATACCATAACATACTTAGTAAAATAATTATTACAGACAGAGCATCTCAAAGATAAATAAAAGCTGTCCCGACAACTCAAAATGTAAATTGTTTTTGTTTCTAGACTCTCCTACTTGATTTCCACATAGCAAGCATCCTAGCATCCTAGCATCTCAAACACCTGTCACATACGTTAAAATAGAGGTCAATACACATAGTGTAAAGGTGAGCATATACAAGTTTAATAGTATAATAGATAGCGGAATCGTTTTACGCATAACCCGCATGTAACATGTAGTAAAGTGAAGCTAGTAGGTTATCGACAATGAAATATGCACGGACGTGACTGCTAGTTGTAGAATGCGCAACACATATCACCACTGTGACACGTGAAGTAAAGCCCTTAACAACCCCTGTCCACGACATGTGCTGAGTCCAAACTGTAGTACTATCGTTGCTAAGGTGTCAGGACATGCAGTAAAGGCCAGCGTGTAAAAGTGTTTGCATTGTGTATCGATTGTGATTTGAGTAAGTAACGTATGTAACACCCCAAAAGTGCATAAGGCAAAAAGGGTTCGAGTATACTCACAGATCATGTTTAAAATAAACACAGTCTTGGATTGGATTGAAGGGAGCGTTGGAAAGTTAGCCTGATTACAGAATGATAGCATAAGCAATGGATGGCGCGTTAAACGGTGACGAGTGACTGAGTAACGAATGGTCATCCGATCGGACAACAATCCGGACGGATGGTCATTCGATCGGATGATAATCCGGACGGATAGTCATCCGGTCGGATGGTGTAACAACTCTCACTAAAATCAATACCTATTATGTTAATTATCCCATAAGGAAACCCTAATTGAGAAACCTAAGTAATTCTGCATAAACCCTAAAATTTTCAGAACAATCAGAATCAGGATCAGGGCCCCTAAAACTCGGGGGGAGGGGGGTGGTAAACCGTAGTTGACGATTATCTAAATAACTTGTTGTCGAAATTGAATATTACAAAACTGTCGACTCAGCCAGCCTACTCACGCAAAGGGCTACCCTATAATAGGTTCGTGTCCCTTACGGATCGTAAGGGATGAGGCTTACGGTCGGTAAGCGGGGTCAAGCTTTGTGTATAAATAGTAGACATTGGGACTTGATTTCTGGCACTAAAACGACAAAGAAATTCGTTATACACACTGAGATATCGTAGAAACAGTTCACAACACACACCAATCTCGAAACGCTGCCGCAAAACAGGGAAATAACTTGATCGCTATTACGATTCAACGTCCGATCGATTGAAACTATCCAACGTATGTTTAAGTGCTGCTCAAATTGAGTTTATACTTTGTCATTCGTCGTGATTTCGACTTGAATGTTTGAGTGCTGTCCAAATTCGGGCTATACTCTGTCATTCGTTGTGAATCCGCTGGATGTTTAAGTATTGCACTCTGTCAATCGTTGTGAGGGTTTAATCTCGTGAATTGTCGTAACTGTTGTATTAGTTACTAACCCAGTTTGTGTGCATTGTTATTTAAATTAGGTTAAACAAGGCTAAATCAGTAGGCTTATACACTGCTCGTTAAATCTGCAATGTGAGTCATTCTATTTTTATCAACTGTTTTACAAAACTCCAAGTTATTTTTCAAAGTTATAATTACAGGGATTAAGTCTTTGTAATCACCAAATTACAGCCGGTATGTGGGGTTTTGTATACATTACTTGATAATCTTCACCATTGGACAACGAGTTAGCCAAGGGGTGATATGACCATAGTCACAGACACCATTGGACGAATGGGCCAATGGGTCGAGTGACAAATACTGTGGGTAGTTGGTTGATATCAGAAACATTGTAATCGCTCTTAATACTGTAAATTATAACAAATGTGTCGTTTTTAGTAAACTGAATGATTCACTCAGTATTTCCCCCTTGACAAAATCTTTTTCAAACATGTTTCACGTGATCTGTTGTGAGCAAAGAAAAGTGCCGTGAAGCACTACAAGCTTAGAGAAGTGGCTCAGTATAAATGAATAAAAGAAACATGTTTTGTAAAAATAAAAATTTCCCAGTGAAATCATGTTAATGTAAATTACGGGGATTTTATCCCTAATTTATGTACCGAGCATTTTTAATATTAAAAGATCATGTATTAAATACTTCCGCTGTCGCCTAAATTAAATACCACGGGATTTCCTGCCTCGCGGCTCTAGACCGGGTCAAACCGGGGCCTAGGGCCGTGACAGGAAAAGGTGGTATCAGAGCCACTATTTTAAGCTTATCACTGATTTTAGCCTATTAAAGTAATTAAGGAATACTTAAGAATTTCTAATTGCCATTCTGTGAATATGTGTTTTATTGACTGATTAATTGTTAAGTTACAGTATGGGTAAACAAAGGCTTTCTGCCATCTACCACAAATTAGATACTACACCCAAAGAAAAAGGAACCTCTTCCTCAAAATACCCAGCAGACCTGCAAGAAGGGATTTTTGTTCGTAAAGCACAATATGAGAATCCTCTTACCCCTGAGAAAAGAAGTTCGATTATTAGGAAAAGTCAGAAACCCCAATTCAAGAAAGTGAAGTTTAATCCAGAAATCCAGGAAATAGGCAATACTTCACCTTGGGAAGATAAATTCGATGAAAAATGGGCTAATCTCTATATGCTAGCTACTGTAGCAGAGATTGCAAACCTCTAAACTACCAATAAGCCTGATATAGTATTAGCATCTCTATCCGGAAAAACACTACTTTGTAAATAAATAAATAAATCCTAGTGTGTTTTAAATTTCCCGTTATCCTTTGTAAAATTAGTCTTTCGGTATACAATAAACGGAATGTTTATTTAAATTTCCTTATAAGATTTTAACTTAGCATTTTTGTGCATTTTGCATATATGCAAAACCAGCATGAGTGAGCTATCTGAAGCATTTCAGGATCTCAATCTCTATCCAGTACCAATCGAAGTCTCCAACGACTTTATTGGTTATCTTGCTGATATAGAAGAACCTATGGAATTCCAAGCTCCACCTCTGGAGAAAGCAAAGCCTAAAAGAAGAAGATATGTAGGATGGAGGAAAGTACGTAAGAGGAAGCCAGTAACTAGGAAACTTCCAAAAATAGAAAACCCTGTGGATAAAGGAAAAGGGATCGAGACTGGAGAGAGTTCTAAGCCAGCAGAAATAGAAACCAGGGAAAATTCTAGGCCAAAAGGAATAGAAATTGGAGAAAGCTCTAAACAAACTGAAGAAATAACCTTTCAAGAAGAAATAGACCGTCTACTAGCAAACTGTGATGTCATTAACCCTATCAACAACAACCTTTACCCTTATCCGGCCGAAATCCAACTTCCAGTAAATTTGGAACCAGCTATTCCAGACCCTCTAATCCACACTCGACCTTTAGGCGAAATGGAAGAGTGGTGGACGAACGACTGGCAATTTCAAAACATAATCAATAATCCTTATACCTTTCTCCCATAGTTTGATCCAGAACCTATCCCCAACCCTCCAATGAGCAACGAAAACTTAGCCGAACTTCGTCAGTTTGGTGAAGAACTGATAGGTACAGGGAATAGAATCCGGGAAATAGGAGAACAAATTTCCTGGAAATACGACGAGAGGGAACGTCGCTACTAAACTACCAGTTGATCAAAGAATAGTGGGGTTGGGAAGTATGTCTGTATAATAACAGTCGTAGTAAAATATAAATCTGTAAAATAGGAAATAAAACATTGTAAGATAAACAGTGTGTATGGATGCATATATAATCTATAAAGTTGAATGTCGAGAAATCGACAATTTTGGCTATATATGTTATGTGCTTATATGTAATTGTCTTGTTATATTTAACTATCAATTATTAATTTACACTTATAATAATTATCAGATGCAAAAACGCTAATAATGAACCAGTTAATGAAGTAAACCAATCTGAGCAAAATCAGGAAAATCAGTATATGACTAGGCAAGATATCGAGAACATTGTTGCTCAAGGGATAGCCAATGCTATTCCAGCAATCATGGCTGCTGCTCAGAAACCTGCAGAACCACAACAAATCATTCCTAGTAAACGTACTCCGGAAGATAACGATAGTAACAGCATAAATGGAGGCGGCAATCATGACGATAATAATCCACGACAGGCCCCACTTCCTAAGAAAATGAAAGCTGCAACGCCTGGTTGCACTTACAAAGAATTCCTTGCCTGTAAACCAGCAGAATTTGCAGGTAATGAAGGGGCAACTGCAACATTGCGTTGGTTAGAGAAAACCGAAGCAGTAATTGCAATAAGTAAATGTGCCGAAGAAGATAAGGTGATGTATGCGTCAAATTTGTTCAAAGAAGGGGCGTTAGAATGGTGGAACACGGTATTACAACCAAAAGGAAGAAGGATGACCTATGATATGAACTGGGAAGAATTTAAGAGTCTTGTAGAAAGAAAATTCTGTCCCGAATATGAAAAGGAACAAATGGTGAATAAGTTCCTAAGCCATCGTATGGTAGGCGTAGATTGTCGAGGATATACTTCGACATTCTTTGAATATGCGAGAGTAGTACCAACACTGGCTTTGCAAGAACCAGTGCTCATCTCCCGTTATATTTGGGGATTAATTAGTGAAATCCGTAACATCGTTAAAGCGGCGAGACCACGCACTATTGACGATGCTGTGGAATTAGCTAATACCCTAACTGATGAACTGGTGCGCACAAGAGATGAAAACAGGAAGAAGGAATTGGCTCAGAAAATTACCCAAGGATTTCGTAAGGGTAATAATAACAGCTTTAAAAGAAGAGGAACAGGGCAATCTTCAACCCTGCCATTCTGCAGAAATTGCAAAAGGAAACATTTTGGAAGATGCAATGCAACCTGCAATTTTTGCAAATCTGTAGGACATAGTGAAAAAAACTGCAGAAAGAAAACCATAATCTGCTATAACTACGGAGAAGTTGGGCATTTCAAACCCGAATGTCCTAAATTGGTTAAACCAGCAGATAACAAAGGTAAACCAGCGGACAGAAATACTAAGAAGAATGCTAGAGCATTCCAGCTGACCACCCAGGAAGCAGAACTCATTCCAGATGTGATAGCTGGTACGTTCTTAGTTCATGACGTGTTTGCAAAAGTATTATTTGACTCTGGTGCAAACCAAAGTTTTATCAATACTTCATTCTGCCAATCTCTTAATTTACCCTTAACCACCCTTAGGCAGATTTTTACAGTCGAAACGGCAATATGGGAATTCTGTTAACATAAATAAGGTTTTGCAGGAAGGAAAGATAGAACTTTTAGGTCATAAGTTCTCTGCAAACCTGTTACCTATGAAATTAGCCGGAGTCGATGTTCTGTTAGGAATGGATTGGTTAGTAGCCAACCATGCTCGAATCCTTTGTGATAAGAATTCAGTAGAAATTTGTACCCCTACAGGAGAGGTAATTTTAATTACAGGAGATAGACCTCGAAATCCACTTAAATTCATTTCAGTAATGAAGTTGGCTAGTTATTCAAGGAAACAAGAAGTAGTGTATATGATTTCCGTAATCATTAACACTAAAAATAAGGAACTTCAGGATATCCCTGTAGTCTCGGAATACCCAGATATCTTTCCAGAAGAATTACCGGGGTTACCACCCGATAGAGAAGTAGAGTTTAGAATTCATCTAATTCCTGGAACTACACCAATAGCCAAGGCACCTTATCGATTAGCACCCACCGAAATGCTAGAACTGAAAAAGCAATTAGATGAATTACTAAGCAAAGGATTTATACAACCTAGTTCATCCCCTTGGGGAGCACCAGTGTTGTTTGTGAAAAAGAAAGACGGATCGATGCGGATGTGTATTGATTATAGGGAACTGAATAAGGTTACAATTAAGAATAGATACCCATTACATAGGATTGACGATCGTTTTGATCAACTCCAAGGCACTAGGTATTTTTCTAAGATAGATTTACGATCCGGATATCATCAATTGAAAGTACAAGAGGAAGACATACCTAAAACTGCTTTCAGAACAAGGTATGGTCATTATGAGTTTACAGTCATGCCCTTCGGACTAACAAATGCTCCAGCAGCATTTATGGACATGATGAATCGGATCTGTAAACCATACCTGGATAAATTTGTAATCGTTTTCATCAACGATATACTTATTTATTCCAAAAGTCAGGAGGAACATTGCGAGCACCTGCATGCACTCTTAACTTTGTTAAGAAAGGAGAAACTTTACGCCAAATTTTCGAAATGTGAATTCTGGCTCCAAGAAGTACAATTTTTAGGACATATGGTGAATCATGAAGGGATTCACGTAGATCCTGCTAAAATAGAAGCAATCACCAAATGGAAGGTCTCACAAACAGCTATGGAAATTAGAAGTTTTCTAGGCTTAGCCAGATACGATAGACGATTTATTAAGGATTTTTCCAAGATAGATGTACCATTGACTAAGCTAACATGTAAAGCAATTAAGTTTGAATGGGGACCTAGACAAGAAGAAGCTTTTAAGATTTTAAAACAAAGATTGACAAATGCTCCAATTTTAGCCTTGCCAGAAGGAACAGAAGATTTTGAAGTATATTGTGATGCTTCAAAATTAGGATTTGGATATGTACTGATGCAACGCAAGAAGGTGATTGCGTATGCCTCCAGGCAATTAAAGAAACACGAGGAAAATTATACGACTCATGACTTAGAATTAGGAGCAATAATTTTTGTCCTTAAGATTTGGAGACATTATCTGTATGGAAGTAAGTTTACTGTTTATACAGATCATAAAAGTTTAAGGTACATATTTGGGCAAAAAGAATTAAACATGAGGCAAAGAAGATGGATGGAAATATTAAGCGATTACGACTGTGATATTCAATATCACGAAGGAAAGGCGAACGTAGTCGCAGATGCCTTAAGTCGTAAGTATCATGAGAAGCAACGACGAGTTCGTATGCTTAGATTAAATCTACAATTAGATTTAATGGAACAATTGAAGAAAGTTCAAGAAACAGCAATCGAGGACAATGATGAAGGAATGAAAGGATATAAAAAGAAACTAGAACAAGGAAACGAGGGAATTTGGAGATTCCACGAGAAAAGAATTTGGGTTCCTAAGCAGGGGGAATTAAGAAATAAGATTTAGAAGAAGCTCATAAATCTAGGTATACCATGCAACCAGGTAACAATAAGACGTACCAAGATTTAAGAAATAATTTCTAGTGGATAGGAATGAAAAAGGATATAGCTAGTTATGTATCTAAGTGTCTTACTTGTTCACAAGTTAAGGCGGAACATCAGAAACCTTCAGGATTACTACAACAGTTAGAAATGCCTGTATGGAAATGGGAACTCATAACAATGGATTATGTTACTAAGTTACCCAAAACCAGAAAAGGTAATGATGCAATGTGGGTAATTGTGGATCGATTAACCAAATCAGCTCATTTTCTACCTATGAAGGAAACCTTTAGCATGGAAAGGTTAGCTAAGTTGTACGTAGACGAAGTAGTATCCTTACATAGAGTTCCACTCTCCATTATATCGGATAGGGATAGTCGTTTCACTTCCCATTTCTGGACTAGTTTCCAGGAAGCAATGGGAACCCGACGAAATTTAAGTACTGCATATCATCCCCAAACAGACGGACAAAGTGAAAGGACCATAGTCACAGACACCATTGGACGAATGGGCCAATGGGTCGAGTGACAAATACTGTGGGTAGTTGGTTGATATCAGAAACATTGTAATCGCTCTTAATACTGTAAATTATAACAAATGTGTCGTTTTCAGTAAACTGAATGATTCACTCAGTATTTCCCCCTTGACAAAATCTATTTCAAACATGTTTCGCGTGATCTGTTGTGAGCAAAGAAAAGTACCGTGAAGCACTACAAGCTTAGAGAAGTGGCTAAGTATAAATGAATAAAAGAAACATGTTTTGTAAAAATAAAGATTTCCCAGTGAAATCATGTTAATGTAAATTACGGGGATTTTATCCCTAATTTATGTACCGAGCATTTTTAATATTAAAAGATCATGTATTAAATACTTCCGCTGTCGCCTAAATTAAATACCACGGGATTTCCTGCCTCGCGGCTCTAGACCGGGTCAAACCGGGGCCTAGGGCCGTGACAGGAAAAAGGTGGTATCAGAGCCACTGTTTTAAGCTTATCACTGATTTTAGCCTATTAAAGTAATTGAGGAATACTTAAGAATTTCTAATTGCCATTCTGTGAATATGTGTTTTATTGACTGATTAATTGTTAAGTTACAGTATGGGTAAACAAAGGCTTTCTGCCATCTACCACAAATTAGATACTACACCCAAAGAAAAAGGAACCTCTTCCTCAAAATACCCAGCAGACCTGGAAGAAGGGATTTTTGTTCGTAAAGCACAATATGAGAATCCTCTTACCCCTGAGAAAAGAAATTCGATTATTAGGAAAAGTCAGAAACCCCAATTCAAGAAAGTGAAGTTTAATCCAGAAATCCAGGAAATAGGCTATACTTCACCTTGGGAAGATAAATTAGATGAAAAATGGGCTAATCTCTATATGCTAGCTACTGTAGCAGAAAATGCAAACCTCTAAACTACCAATAAGCCTGATATAGTATTAGCATCTCTATCCGGAAAAACACTACTTTGTTAATAAATAAATAAATCCTAGTGTGTTTTAAATTTCCCGTTATCCTTTGTAAAATTAGTCTTTCGGTATACAATAAACGGAATGTTTATTTAAATTTCCTTATAAGATTTTAACTTAGCATTTTTGTGCATTTTGCATATATGCTAAACCAGCATGAGTGAGCTATCTGAAGCATTTCAGGATCTCAATCTCTATCCAGTACCAATCGAAGTCTCCAACGACTTTATTGGTTATCTTGCTGATATAGAAGAACCTATGGAATTCCAAGCTCCACCTCTGGAGAAAGCAAAGCCTAAAAGAAGAAGATATGTAGGATGGAGGAAAGTACATAAGAGGAAGCCAGTAACTAGGAAACTTCCAAAAATAGAAAACCCTGTGGATAAAGGAAAAGGGATCGAGACTGGAGAGAGTTCTAAGCCAGCAGAAATAGAAACTAGGGAAAATTCTAGGCCAAAAGGAATAGAAATTGGAGAAAGCTCTAAACAAACTGAAGAAATAACCTTTCAAGAAGAAATAGACCGTCTACTAGCAAACTGTGATGTCATTAACCCTATCAACAACAACCTTTACCCTTATCCGGCCGAAATCCAACTTCCAGTAAATTTGGAACTAGCTATTCCAGACCCTCTAATCCACACTCGACCTTTAGGCGAAATGGAAGAGTGGTGGACGAACGACTGGCAATTTCAAAACATAATCAATAATCCTTATACCTTTCTCCCACAGTTTGACCCAGAACCTATCCCCAACCCTCCAATGAGCAACGAAAACTTAGCCGAACTTCGTCAGTTTGGTGAAGAACTGATAGGTACAGGGAATAGAATCCGGGAAATAGGAGAACAAATTTCCTGGAAATACGACGAGAGGGAACGTCGCTACTAAACTACCAGTTGATCAAAGAATAGTGGGGTTGGGAAGTATGTCTGTATAATAACAGTAGTAGTAAAATATAACTCTGTAAAATAGGAAATAAAACATTGTAAGATAAACAGTGTGTATGGATGCATATATAATCTATAAAGTTGAAAGTCGAGAAATCGACAATTTTGGCTATATATGTTATGTGCTTATATGTAATTGTCTTGTTATATTTAACTATCAATTATTAATTTACACTTATAATAATTATCAGATGCAAAAACGCTAATAATGAACCAGTTAATGAAGTAAACCAATCTGACCAAAATCAGGAAAATCAGTATATGACTAGGCAAGATATCGAGAACATTGTTGCTCAAGGGATAGCCAATGCTATTCCAGCAATCATGGCTGCTGCTCAGAAACCTGCAGAACCACAACAAATCATTCCTAGTAAACGTACTCCGGAAGATAACGATAGTAACAGCATAAATGGGGGCGGCAATCATGACGATAATAATCCACGACAGGCCCCACTTCCTAAGAAAATGAAAGCTGCAACGCCTGGTTGCACTTACAAAGAATTCCTTGCCTGTAAACTAGCAGAATTTGCTGGTAATGAAGGGGCAACTGCAACATTGCGTTGGTTAGAGAAAACCGAAGCAGTAATTGCAATAAGTAAATGTGCCGAAGAAGATAAGGTGATGTATGCGTCAAATTTGTTCAAAGAAGGGGCGTTAGAATGGTGGAACACGGTATTACAACCAAAAGGAAGAAGGATGACCTATGATATGAACTGGGAAGAATTTAAGAGTCTTGTAGAAAGAAAATTATGTCCCGAATATGAAAAGGAACAAATGGTGAATAAGTTCCTAAGCCATCGTATGGTAGGCGTAGATTGTCGAGGATATACTTCGACATTCTTTGAATATGCGAGAGTAGTACCAACACTGGCTTCGCAAGAACCAGTGCTCATCTCCCGTTATATTTGGGGATTAATTAGTGAAATCCGTAACATCGTTAAAGCGGCGAGACCACGCACTATTGACGATGCTGTGGAATTAGCTAATACCCTAACTGATGAACTGGTGCGCACAAGAGATGAAAACAGGAAGAAGGAATTGGCTCAGAAAATTACCCAAGGATTTCGTAAGGGTACTAATAACAGCTTTAAAAGAAGAGGAACAGGGCAATCTTCAACCCTGCCATTCTGCAGAAATTGCAAAAGGAAACATTTTGGAAGATGCAATGCAACCTGCAATTTTTGCAAATCTGTAGGACATAGTGAAGAAAACTGCAGAAAGAAAACCATAATCTGCTATAACTACGGAGAAGTTGGGCATTTCAAACCCGAATGTCCTAAATTGGTTAAACCAGCAGATAACAAAGGTAAACCAGCGGACGGAAATACTAAGAAGAATGCCAGAGCATTCCAGCTGACCACCTAGGAAGCAGAACTCATTCCAGATGTGATAGCTGGTACGTTCTTAGTTCATGACGTGTTTGCAAAAGTATTATTTGACTCTGGTGCAAACCAAAGTTTTATCAATACTTCATTCTGCCAATCTCTTAATTTACCCTTAACCACCCTTAGGCAGATTTTTACAGTCGAAACGGCATATGGGAATTCTGTTAACATAAATAAGGTTTTGCAGGAAGGAAAGATAGAACTTTTAGGTCATAAGTTCTCTGCAAACCTGTTACCTATGAAATTAGCCGGATTCGATGTAGTGTTAGGAATGGATTGGTTAGTAGCCAACTATGCTCGAATCCTTTGTGATAAGAATTCAGTAGAAATTTGTACCCCTACAGGAGAGGTAATTTTAATTACAGGAGATAGACCTCGAAATCCACTAAAATTCATTTCAGTAATGAAGTTGGCTAGTTATTCAAGGAAACAAGAAGTAGTGTATATGATTTCCGTAATCATTAACACTAAAAATAAGGAACTTTAGGATATCCCTGTAGTCTCGGAATACCCAGATATCTTTCCAGAAGAATTACCGGGGTTACCACCCGATAGAGATGTGGAGTTTAGAATTCATCTAATTCCTGGAACTACACCAATAGCCAAGGCACCTTATCGATTAGCACCCACCGAAATGCTAGAACTGAAAAAGCAATTAGATGAATTACTAAGCAAAGGATTTATACAACCTAGTTCATCCCCTTGGGGAGCACCAGTGTTGTTTGTGAAAAAGAAAGACGGATCGATGCGGATGTGTATTGATTATAGGGAACTGAATAAGGTTACAATTAAGAATAGATACCCATTACATAGGATTGACGATCTTTTTGATCAACTGCAAGGCACTAGGTATTTTTCTAAGATAGATTTACGATCCGGATATCATCAATTGAAAGTACAAGAGGAAGACATACCTAAAACTGCTTTCAGAACAAGGTATGGTCATTATGAGTTTACAGTCATGCCCTTCGGACTAACAAATGCTCCAGCAGCATTTATGGACATGATGAATCGGATCTATAAACCATACCTGGATAAATTTGTAATCGTTTTCATCAACGATATAGTTATTTATTCCAAAAGTCAGGAGGAACATTGCGAGCACCTGCATGCACTCTTAACTTTGTTAAGAAAGGAGAAACTTTACGCCAAATTTTCGAAATGTGAATTCTGGCTCCAAGAAGTACAATTTTTAGGACATATGGTGAATCATGAAGGGATTCACGTAGATCCTGCTAAAATAGAAGCAATCACCAAATGGAAGGTCTCACAAACAGCTATGGAAATTAGAAGTTTTCTAGGCTTAGACAGATACGATAGACGATTTATTAAGGATTTTTCCAAGATAGATGTACCATTGACTAAGCTAACATGTAAAGCAATTAAGTTTGAATGGGGACCTAGACAAGAAGAAGCTTTTAAGATTTTAAAACAAAGATTGACAAATGCTCCAATTTTAGCCTTGCCAGAAGGAACAGAAGATTTTGAAGTATATTGTGATGCTTCAAAATTAGGATTTGGATATGTACTGATGCAACGCAAGAAGGTGATTGCGTATGCCTCCAGGCAATTAAAGAAACACGAGGAAAATTATACGACTCATGACTTAGAATTAGGAGCAATAATTTTTGTCCTTAAGATTTGGAGACATTATCTGTATGGAAGTAAGTTTACTGTTTATACAGATCATAAAAGTTTAAGGTACATATTTGGGCAAAAAGAATTAAACATGAGGCAAAGAAGATGGATGGAAATATTAAGCGATTACGACTGTGATATTCAATATCACGAAGGAAAGGCGAACGTAGTCGCAGATGCCTTAAGTCGTAAGTATCATGAGAAGCAACGACGAGTTCGTATGCTTAGATTAAATCTACAATTAGATTCAATGGAACAATTGAAGAAAGTTCAAGAAACAGCAATCGAGGACAATGATGAAGGAATGAAAGGATATAAAAAGAAACTAGAACAAGGAAACGAGGGAATTTGGAGATTCCACGAGAAAAGAATTTGGGTTCCTAAGCAGGGGGAATTAAGAAATAAGATTTAGAAGAAGCTCATAAATCTAGGTATACCATGCAACCAGGTAACAATAAGACATACCAAGATTTAAGAAATAATTTCTAGTGGATAGGAATGAAAAAGGATATAGCTAGTTATGTATCTAAGTGTCTTACTTGTTCACAAGTTAAGGCGGAACATCAGAAACCTTCAGGATTACTACAACAGTTAGAAATGCCTGTATGGAAATGGGAACTCATAACAATGGATTTTGTTACTAAGTTACCCAAAACCAGAAAAGGTAATGATGCAATGTGGGTAATTGTGGATCGATTAACCAAATCAGCTCATTTTCTACCTATGAAGGAAACCTTTAGCATGGAAAGGTTAGCTAAGTTGTACGTAGACGAAGTAGTATCCTTACATAGAGTTCCACTCTCCATTATATCGGATAGGGATAGTCGTTTCACTTCCCATTTCTGGACTAGTTTCCAGGAAGCAATGGGAACCCGACTAAATTTAAGTACTGCATATCATCCCCAAACAGACGGACAAAGTGAAAGGACGATACAAACCTTTGAAGACATGCTCCGAGCATGTGTAATTGAGTTTGTGGTAACTGGGATAACCACTTACCCTTAATTGAATTCTCCTATAACAATAGTTATCATTCAAGCATCGAAGCTGCCCCATTCGAAGCACTGTATGGACGCAAGTGCAGGACTCTAGTTTGTTGGGCAAAAATAGGAGAAAGTCAATTATTAGGACCTGAAATTGTGCAACAAACTACTGACAAGATAACTCAAATCAAGGAAAGACTGAACACGGCTCGAGATCGCCAGAAAAGCTATGCAGACAATCGCCGCAAGCCACTAGAGTTTTAAGTCGGAGACAAAGTACTTTTGAAAGTCTCTCCTAGGAAAGGAGTAGTACGATTCGGTAAGAAAGGAAAGCTGAGTCCCAGATACGTAGGACCATTTCTAATAAAGCAACGAATAGGACCAGTTGCTTATCGTTTACAACTACCAGAAGAATTAGCTGGAGTACATGATGTATTTCATGTATCCAATCTCAAGAAATGTTTATCAGACGAATCCCTGGTAGTACCTCTTCAAGATGTAGAGGTAAATGAAAAGCTGAAATTCGTAGAGAAACCACTACAAATAGAAGACAGGAAAGTTAAATTTCTCAAGCACAAACGTCTAGTGCTAGTCAAAGTCAAATGGGATTCAAAAAGAGGACCAGAATACACTTGGTAGCTGGAATCAGAATTGAAGCGGAAATATCCTCATTTATTCCAGTAAATCTCGAGGACGAGATTTTTCTTAAGGTGGGGAGGATGTAACAAATCTCACTAAAATCAATACCTATTATGTTAATTATCCCATAAGGACACCCTAATTGAGAAACCCAAGTAATTCTGCATAAACCCTAAAATTTTCAGAAAAATCAGAATCAGGATCAGGGCCCCTAAAACTCAGGGGGGGGGGTAAACCCTAGCTGACGATTATCTAAATAACTTGTTGTCGAAATTGAATATTACAAAACTGTCCACTCAGCCAGCCTACGCATGCAAAGGGCTACCCTATAATAGGTTCGTGTCCCTTACGGACCGTAAGGGATGAGGCTTACGGTCCGTAAGCGGGGTCAAATTTTGTGTATAAATAGTAGACATTGGGACTTGATTTCTGGCACTAAAACGACGAAGAAATTCGTTATACACACTGAGATATCGTAGAAACAGTTCACAACACACACCAATCTCGAAATGCTGCCGAAAACAGGGTAAGAACTCGATCGCTATTACGATTCAACGTCCGATCGATTGAAACTATCCAAAGTATGTTTAAGTGCTGCTCAAATTAAGTTTATACTTTGTCATTCGTCGTGATTTCAACTTGAATGTTTGAGTGCTGTCCAAATTCGGGCTATACTCTGTCATTCGTTGTGAATCCGCTGGATGTTTAAGTATTGCACTTTGTCAATCGTTGTGAGGGTTAATCTCGTGAATTGTCGTAACTGCTGTATTAGTTACTAACCCAGTTTGTGTGCATTGTTATTTAAATTAGGTTAAACAAGGCTAAATCAGTAGGCTTATACACTGCTCGTTAAATCTGCAATGTGAGTCATTCTCTTTTTATCAACTGTTTTACAAAACTCCAAGTTATTTTTCAAAGTTATAATTACAGGGATTAAGTCTTTGTAATCACCAAATTACAGCCGGTATGTGGGGTTTTGTATACATTACTTGATAATCTTCACCATTGGACAACGAGTTAGCCAAGGGGTGATATGACCATAGTCACAGACACCATTGGACGAATGGGCCAATGGGTCGAGTGACAAATATTGTGGGTAGTTGGTTGATATCAGAAACATTGTAATCGCTCCTAATACTGTAAATTATAACAAATGTGTCATTTTCACTAAACTGAATGATTCACTCAGTATTTCCCCGCTGACAAAATCTTTTTCAAACATGTTTCAGGTGATCTGTTGTGAGCAAAGAAAAGTGTCGTGAAACACTACAAGCTTAGAGAAGTGGCTCAGTATAAATGAATAAAAGAAACATGTTTTGTAAAAATAAAGATTTCCCAGTGAAATCATGTTAATGTAAATTACGGGGATTTTATCCCTAATTTATGTACCGAGCATTTTTAATATTAAAAGATCCTGTATTAAATACTTCCGCTGTCGCCTAAATTAAATACCACGGGATTTCCTGCCTCGCGGCTCTAGACCGGGTCAAACCGGGGCCGAGGGTCGTGACAGATGGCCATTCGGTCAGATTGTCATTCATTTGGGATGGATGTGTTTGTGTATGATGGCTTTGAAGTTTTCGTTGTAGCATTTTAAAATTAGAGAAGTATCTCTACCTTTTAGGTCGTTCAATCGAACGGTCGTCCAATCGGATGGCCGTTCGCTCGGATGGCGATCCATCCAGCGAGACATTTCAGGGAGAACATGTTCACAGCAGGAAGGTCATTCGATCAGATGTCCATCCGATCAGATGACCATTCGCTGGATTTGGATAAGTATTGTAAAATGTTTAAGTGTTGAAAACCAAATGTCATCCGATCGGATTGTCGTTCGATCGGATGGCAATACGATCGGACGACAGTCCGTTTGGTGACGTGATCGTTTTGAACAACGGAAAGTTCGCGGTTTGACCGAGACGGTATGACAACGCGTTAAACAACGGAAACCCCATCAAGTCTGAGTCATCCGATCGAAGTAGGAATCACCCTAGCCCGATCAGTTAACTGTTCATGACGGTGGTTCATGTTCAACCCTCTAACTCGGTTATCTCATTAATAGAAATCAGATCTCAGACCGACACATCACTAGAGAAAGAGTGGAAGGCCTGAATGAGCTCCGATTCCTTCGGTTTTGAGTGCAAGAGTGTAAAAGAGTTGAAAGAAAAATTATGAGAACATCTTTCAGTTCTTCTAATCTTGAAAATGTTTAGATTTATGCAAAATCAGTGTTTAAACATGTTGAAATCTCTTAGATCTGAGTTGTTCTTGGTGGAATAAGGTCAAATCTTGAAGTTCATAAGAACCCCATGATGACATTGTGACAACTCGAGATTTCAAGGCCTTTCCCCTACACATCACTTGTTTCATAATCTTGCTTCACAATTCCAAAGCCCAGTCACCTCTAGTTAACATTACAAATATGCATGAGGGTTTCCAGAATTCCAAAGCAGACATGCGGCCTCAAACCCTAACACTCCCGACGGCAGGCTACCCCCCCCCACCCCATCGAAGCACACCTTCCCTCTCGGATCAGTCTCTCTTGTCTAGCAACACTAGATCTCTCGGTTAGTGTAATCACTCTCGATCTAACTTCTTGTGATTGTTTTCGGCTATGTATAACATGTTGTTGAATTGTAATGTTGAGCATGAATTCGTATAAAGGATGCTAAATAACTAGGGTCGCATGATAGTATAGGACTTGATGATTTACTTGTGATAATTTGACTGTTAATATAAATCTGAAATCATCCATGATGTTAGGCAACGGTTCAATATGTTATGCACGCAAGTATGTTAGTTAGATCATAATAATGTGCAAACCTATATTGATGGCAAAGTTTGTACGATGATATGCAAGCCAAACCAGTAGATCAGGGAATGTATAATCCGTGGGAATGTTGACTAAAATGCCTAAACCTTGTTGATGGTCATATGAAAATACAGAATAAACTATGAGTGCATATTCATGATAACAAATATTTTATGAATTGTTGATCCAAGAATTTATGTCCATGATTATGAATTATGGAAGTTGCTGTGATTGTGTAACTGTCAACTGAGGATTAGGGTTTGCAGGAAATCATGAAACTGAATGTGCTGCGACGAAGATTCTTCTCCCCCACGAAGTATCCATGTCGACGAAGAATCGACTCTTCGTCGACAAGCCCATGGCGAACATTTAGAATGCTTCGTCACAATCACTCTTGACGAAGTCTGATTCTTCGTCAAGAGGGATTCTTCACCAATATGAATCTTCCCCGTGAAAGCATCCCACGAAGAATTGATTCTTCGTGGAGATGTTGTTAGTGAACAAACAGAACAGTGGCTTATGATGTGTATGTTGATGAATGCTTATGTTGATGAAATCCTTTTTTTATGCATGTTAATAATACTAATTAAGAATAAGAAACCTGATGTGGGGTGCATGTGAGTCCCAGTTAGGCTTAACAAGTGAAAAAGGGGTTCTGTTTCGTTATTCGATTTAAGGAGAGACATAACAAATCTATAGGAGTCATAGCGATGACTGCCTCCTACCTGAGCGTGATCTTTTCACTTCCCTCTGAATCCTTACGAATCACGTTGATATTAGGCGTTGCTTAGACACGTATCTGAATGCTTAGTGACCCGTATGAGAAAGTTAGGTGCTAGTGCGAACACCTCTGAGCTAGTTACCGAATCATTGAACGTTTGGTCTGTACTTTCCTCACTTTTCTCGAATACCTGAACCTGACGAATTGACATCTCAAATCCCGAAGTATGATCACTTCTGTGCCCTCTAGCAACTTATCGTGTATTGTTCAATCGACTAGTAAGGCCGATGGATAAGTAGGTGAACGTGATACATTACCAACCCTGGTATGAGGACAACACCGCTTTGCGACGACGAACACCAGCAGATTGATTTCAATCAAGCCACTAACCCTAGTCAGCGACCTTTGGGGGCCAACTCTTACGAATCGATTGGGGCGTAAGTACCGGATATCAACTAAAGTATGGGGTGTGTAAATTACTAGCGTCATGGGAAGTACCCTAGAATGGGACAAGAACAGCAAGAAGATGGACCCCATTGGCAAAGACCGTAGAGACCTATCAACAAAGCAACAACATGAGGGGCAATGGCCACGATGACAGCAAGGAACCCACAATCATAACCTTCAGTGTGGGAACGAAGGTGACTTCGACAAGGACTGATTGTTTTTAAATCAAGACGTCAACGACCAAGGGACAACGACAGCATTAGGAACCCTTGTAACGATAATAACGATGCTGGACGTGGTGCTCGTGGAAGAGCGTTTAGGATTGGCGGGGGGTAACGCCAGGTATAATAGTAACATGGTGGTCTGTACGTTTTTAGTGACTAATTGCTTCGTCTCTGTCTTGTTCAACCCCGATGCCTCTTGAAGCCAGACACGTTGTAGGAGTGGTTGATGGTAAGCCAATTGAAGTCTCACACGTTCGCTTAAGGTGCAACCTCAAAACTTGTAGGTCACGTGTTCAACATTGACTCTTTTTCTGTCATCCTTGGAAGCTTTGATGTAGTCGACAGAATAGACTGGTTGTCCGAGCATCGAGCAGAAACCTTTGTAAAGATAAAATCGCTTGTATACCTCTCCCTGGTGGGGATTCACTGAATGTCAGTATCACTTCGACTAAGGAAGTCAAGAAGCGTTTCAGCTATCCTGTATTCTTATCGCTAGTTATAAGTACTCAGCCCGAGGAGAAGAAGATAGAAGACCTACCGATTTGTGGAGGGTTGCAAGAACTGTCCAATCAACTTCAGGAACTACTGGATGGGAGTTTTATCAATCTAGCTCCTCGTCTTGTGGAGCCCAAGCTTTATTGTGGAAATGAAGGATGAGTCCTTTCGTACGTGTACAGACTACCACAAGGTGGCAATCATAGACCGTCACCCTCTATCTCGCATCGACGGCCTGCTTGACCCGCTGTAATGATCAAGCTTCTATTCGGAAACCGACTTAAGATCGGACTGTCACCTGATGGAAGACCTAGGGGAGGATGATTCCTAGCACGGCGTTACAAACACAGTACGGCCACTACGATTTTCTGTTCATGTTGTTTAAGTTATCCAACACACCAGCAGCCTTAGAGATCACAGGAGTAGTATGTATCAACCTCATCTCGCCAGATTCGTCAACCGTGTTTATCTATGGCGTTTTTAACCACTTCCAGGAGAAAGGAACACCATGAACGACACTTGTATTTCATCTGAGAGTTCTAAGGGAGGAACAACTCCATGCGAAGTCTACCTAAGTGTGACTTCAGGATTCGAAAGGTACACTTTTTGGTCACGTGGTCAACAAAGTGAGGATGCACGTGGAGCTCGCTAAGATCCATTTTATTAGAAATTGATCGGCACCAAAGGGTCCTTTGGGGATACAGCAATTTCTTGGTCTCGCTAGATACTATCGCAGATTCATCGCGGGGTTTTCGATAATCATGCAACTTTAATCCCTTTAGCATAGCAGGGCGTTGTGTATTCATGGGAGACAAAACAGGAGGACGTATTTTCAGCTTTTGAATCCCAAATCTACAATGCAATGAGCATCGTCTTTACCCGAGGATACGGGTGATCTAGTGGTATACCATGATGGTTCGAATCAGAGTCCTAGTTGCACGCCGATGCAACACGAGAAGGTGATGGCTTACGTGGTGGATTTACAAGAAGAATTGCATGAGTCACAACCTGCGGTGGAAGCCATGGTCTTTGGATTCAAGTTGGAGGCATTACTTGGACGGTACCAAATGCACTACTTAGATGGATCACAAGGGCCTCCCGTGTACGCTTGTTTCGAAAGAGCTAAACATGTGATGGCATCACTGGATGGTCGCAACATACCATCGACTCTAACCTACCTGATCAGATCCATTCTACTCGAGCCGAAGCATTGAAGGACGAGAACCTTCCAGTTGAATTCGTGCGGGGCGTGAAAAAACGACTTGTATCTAAAGTCGGGCGATACCCACTACCTCATGGAGCGAATATGGGTCTCACTATACAGCAATCCTAGGGAACTTGTGTTGGGCAAAGCACACGAGCCTCGATACTCTGCTCGCCCGGGTTTTGATAGAATGTCTTAGGATCTAAGGGTCTTGTACTAGCGACAGGACGTGAAAGCTCACATAGCAATGTATGTGAACGATGTTTGACTTATGCGAAAGTCAAGGTGGAGTATCTGAAACCTCCTGGGTTGTGTCAGCAACTAGGAACACCCATTTGGAAATGGGAACAGACTGCCACTGATTTTGTCACGGGTCTACCTAAAACTCAGAACGGAAGCAATATCACCTGGGTGATCGTTGATTGTCTCATGTAACCAGTACACTTTCTTGCAATCAAGGAAAAATTGACAAGTCTCCGTATCCTGTGAATAATTACCTGTGAAGGGCGGTTTCTAGGCAGGAGGTGCCAACTCCTGTTACCTCTGATTTTGATCTATACCTGATTTATGACAGGCAGTACACAACACCCTTGGCTCACGTCTAGGAATGAGCATTGCTTATCACCGTAGGACAAATGGTCAGAGTAAACGAATCATCCTGACACTCAAAGACATGCTGCGAGCATGTGTGTGATTGACCTCCATCCCCCTGACCTGCCATATACTCCCGGATGCTGCTGATATCGTCTTGTATGTCGTTGATGTTTCGTTCGATAGCTCCGACCCGGTGGTATGTATTGTTGGCAAGGTTGTAGGTGTTCCTGGTACACATGAGGTTTTCCTGTAAAAGATCATGTAAGCTTTGAAAGTTAGGAAAACTGCCTCCTTGTGAGGAGGATTGACCCGGATCACCATGGGGTTGATACTGTTAGTGAGGAGGTGGTGCGTGAAGAACTAGGGCCTCATGCAGGTTCCATGCATGGCCTTGCGTCCTTTGGAAGCTCACTGACCCGTCTTCCGCCTCATAAAGTAAGTTCATGGCTCGGCAAATGTGATAGTCAACTCGTCCCGACCATGGGCTTCTTCCAAAGGACCTAGGGATGCGCGTGAAGTGCTTGAAGAGGCGGTACACCCATCCTCCAAAGAAGATAGGTGTTGGAGCACGAGCAAGGCGGTTGAGATGCACGTTTCGTAGCAGGAGATATGGAACATCGAGAGGCTTCTGGTTGTGGATACAGTGAAGGACAACCAAATCTTTCAACCCTACAACGCCACTACTGTCGTGACGTTGGTTAAGAGAGTAGACGAGGAGCCTGTGAATGTAGCGATACAGTGGATCCCTCAGCTTAATACTCTTGGTGCTGCTAGGGTTGTAGATTCCTTCACCGATTTGGGCCCATGCTGCTTGACGTTCATTTTCATCCAAATCTCGTAATCCCCCGGTATTTTCCTCATTTCCCGATTCCTCTTCCCCGTACAGTCCCACTATAGGTCCAAACTGTGCCATAGAGATCGAGTACCTCGTCCCGCCACACCGAAATGCAACCCCTTCATTGTCGAACGGGTCACACCTTGAAGTGAAGGTAAAAGTACTATAGAACTCCATGGTGCATTGATGCACCGACCGAAGCTGAGTGTTTAATGCAACTCCTAGTGGTCCCGTAACGATGTTGTTGAATCGGTCCAGCTGGTTTACCAAGGTTAACAGGTCCGTGCATGCTCGTCTGGGGTACTCCTCGGGCCTTGTTTGAAGTAACTCGTATCTTGCCCTAGCATCGAGCTCACTTGCATTGAACCTTGTGAACTTTGCCATCTGAAAGAATACACCAAAAGTTAGCATGAAACAGTGACATTCTGAAAGAAACTGCAAACAGTGGGCTGGACACGGGCCCGTGTTCAGCGGGCACGACCCCGTGTCCAGACGTCTGTAACCCAAAAACTTCATTTTTCGTCCCGGTCCCGAAAATCTGAAAATTTTTGGCCAAGTAGGTGCGGTTTCCCCCGAAAATGAAACCCCAAGTGCCGTTTTTCCCAAAACAACCTGTTTACCCCTTCAATTTCATCTTTTTCGGTTCAAAAACAAGGGTTTGAGGTTTTAGTGAGAAATCGGGCAAATCTATCAACAATTCAAGTGTACTTACTTCCCATTACACTAATCTAAACTAATACTAATAGATTATATCAAAAATTTGGAGTTCGATCCGGATGAACTTGAAGAACCCTAGATTTTTCCCCAAATTTTTGATGTTTAACTACATGCAAGTAACTAATCTAACTACTAATGATGATAGAATCATACCTTGATGTTGTTAAACGTGGAGGTAACGTCGGAAATCTACGGAAAATCGCCTTGAACTAGAGGGCGTGTAGAATGAGGTAACTATTATGAAATGAGGGTTTTATCCCGACAGTTGTGTCGACACGGCCCCGTGTCCAGCGGACACGGCCTCGTGCCGAGCAAACGTTTGAAATATTTTTTTTTGTGCTCGTGTGAGTGCCCATTTTTCCGAAGACATGGTTAGAAGACTTACCGGTTTCGATGTATACTCACTTGTTTGTAACATATCGGGTATGATGTGGGTGCTTTTCATTCGTTAACCGTTTGAAGCGAGATCTCCTCCTCTTCATCCTCAATGAATCCTCGGTAGAGTTTTAGTCGTTGGCCATTGACTTTAAATGGAATACCATTTCAAGCTTTAATTTCTACTGCACCGTGAGGAAAAACATGGGTGATGGAAAAAGGTCCTGACCACCTAGATTTTAGTTCACCAGGAAATAATCAAAGTCGTGAATTAAACAACAGAACTTGGTCTCCTACCCGAAATTCATTAGGCTTAATATATTTATCGTGTAAATTTTTCATTCTTTCCTTATAAATTTCGGAGTTAGAGTATGCATAATTCCTTAATTCGTCTAATTCATTCATTTGACAGAATCGATTTTTACCTGCAGTTTCTAAGTCTAAGTTTACGCTTTTTATTGCCCAGTAGACCCTGTGAGCTATTTCTACTGGCAAGTGACAACTTTTTCCACATAGACAAGCTTATATGGGGTTGTGCCTATAGTGGTTTTATAAGCAGTTCGAAAAGCCCATAAAGCATCATCTAATTTATCAGCCCATTCCTTTTTATTTAACCCTGCGGTTTTTTCAAGTATTCGTTTTAAACCTCGGTTAGTCACTTCGGCTTGTCCATTTGTTTGAGGCTGATATGCTGCTGAGACCCGGTGATAGACCCCATACCTTGTTAAGATTTTTTCGAGTTGATGATTGCAAAATTGGGTACCCCTATCACTTATCAAAGCTTTTGGTGTTCCAAAACGAGAGAATAATTTTTTCAGAAATTTTACCACTACTCTTCCATCATTTGTTGGAAGAGCTTCGGCCTCTGCCCATTTAGACAAGTAATCGACTGCCACAAGTATATATTTGTTTCCTTTTGACGGTGGGAAGGGTCCCATGAAATCGAGTCCCCACACATCAAAGATTTCACGAACGAGAATGCCGTTTTGAGGCATTTCGTTTTTGGAAGAAATATTACCTGATCTTTGGCAAGCATCACATGTCTTTACAAGATCTTGTGCATCTTTGTAAATGCCGTATGGACCTTCATGAAAATGACGGAGAATTCTTCGTGCTTCATTACCATGGACACACCTTCGGATGAGTTGGTCGGCACACATTTTGAAAAGATAAGGGTCTTCCCAAAAGTAATGCTTTACATCAGCAAAGAATTTCTTTCTTTGATGATGCGGCCATCCTTTGGTGACTATACCGCTAGCTAAATAATTAGCATAGTCGGCATACCATGGTTCTTGTCTGCTCTCCATCATTTCCAAGGATTCTGTGGGAAATTTTTCGTTGATCTGCTCATCCCTTGTTGCCTCCAAAGCTGGGTCTTCTAGGCGTGAAAGATGATCTGCAGCAGTGTTTTCTGCTCCTCTTTTGTCTTTGATTTCAATGTCGAACTCTTGGAGGAGTAGAATCCATCTGATCAAACAGGGTTTCGCGTCTTGTTTCTTGAAGAGGTATCGGATAGCTGCATGATCTGTATAGACTACAGTTTTAGAAAGAACAAGGTAAGAACGAAATTTATCAAAAGCAAATACCACAGCTAGTAACTCTCTTTCTGTAGTTGTGTAATTTTCTTGTGCATCGTTAAGCGTTTTACTAGCATAATAAATTGGGTGGAAATGCTTTTCCTTTCTTTGTCCCAAGACTGTTCCAACAGCAAAGTCACTTGCATCACACATGATTTCGAAAGGAAATTTCCAATCAGGCGCTATCATGATAGGTGCATTGACTAGCATTTCCTTGAGGGTTAGAAATGCTTGATTGCAATCCTTGTCAAAGATGAAAGGTGCATCTTTTTCAAGTAATTTTGTTAGAGGTCTTGAAATTTTTGAAAATTCCTTGATAAACCTTCTATAAAATCCGGCATGCCCTAAGAAACTTCTGATTGCTCTAACGGAGGATGGTGGAGGTAATCGCGAAATAGTTTCTATTTTTGCTCGATCAACGTCCATACCTTTGCTTGAGATTTTATGACCGAGTACTATTCCCTCTGTTACCATGAAATGGCATTTTTCCCAGTTAAGGGCGAGGTTAGTTTCCTCACATCGGGATAGCATTCGTTCAAGGTTATCGAGGCATTGGTTATATGAGTCTCCAAAGATAGAAAAGTCGTCCATGAAGACTTCCATTGTCTTTTCTATCATGTCATGGAAAATGGCTACCATACAACGTTGGAATGTTGCAGGTGCATTACATAGACCGAATGGCATGCGTCGATAGGCGAAAGTTCTGTAGGGGAATGTGAAAGTCGTCTTTTCTTGGTCTTCAGGTGCTATCGGGATTTGAAAGTAACCTGAAAAACCATCCAAGAAACATTAAAATTTATGACCGGATAGTCGTTCTAACATTTGATCAATGAAGGGCAAAGGAAAGTGGTCTTTCCTTGTTGCTTTATTTAATCGTCTATAGTCTATACAAACTCTCCATCCTGTGACGGTTCTTGTCGGTATTAATTCATTTTTTTCATTAGTTATTACCGTCATACCTCCTTTCTTTGGGACTACTTGGACGGGACTTACCCATGGACTATCGGAGATAGGATAGATTAGTCTGGCGTCAAGTAACTTGATGACTTCATTTTTAACCACTTCTTGCACATTGGGATTTACTCATCGTTGTGGTTGTATCACTGTTTTGTAGTCATCATTCATTAAAATTTTGTGCGTGCACATGGAAGGACTTATTCCTTTAATATCTCCAAGCAATCGCATTTTTGTGTTTTTTAAGAAGATTAACTAATTTTTCTTTTTCTACGCTACTTAATTTAGATGAAATACTTACAGGTAAATTACCACCTTTGTCTAGAAAAGCATATTCCAAACCTTTAGGAAGTTCTTTGAGCTCAATGGATGGGTCTTTAGAAGACACCTTATTTTGTGGCTCATCTAGATCAAGAACCTTAAATGTTTGTTCTATGTCGACCTCTTCTTCAACAAAGTGGTAATCTTCTTCAGTTGTATCTGGTGGCTCATCTTCATCTTCAATTAGGGGGTCATTATTGCCAAAAAGATATTTCATTGAATGCTCAAGATCTATGCTCCTTTTGAATGCCCCTAATTGAAGAGGTAGCTTGTTAAATTTCCGGTTTTTCAAAGCTTCATGAGTTTTCACAAAAGGTTTTCCCAAGACTAGAGGAGCGTCATCAAGGATGATAAAGTCGGTTGCAATAACCATTTGATTTGTTTGAACCAAGACATCCTCAACTATACCGATTGATTTTATTACCTTCCAATCGGATAGAAAAATGGGTATTTGAAGAGGAGCGAAATCACTAATACTTAATTTTTCAAAAATGTAGTTAGGCATTATGTTAACACAAAGATCTTTATCAATGGTGACATTACTAATAAAGGAATTTTGAAAGAAACATGGAACCAGTGTAATGTTAATTTCAAAAGGATCTTCTTTTATTAGTGAGGTTTGATCATTAGTTAACTTAACACTTACCATATCTTCAATTTTAGTATTAGTGTTTAGCTCTTTTAAAAACTTAGCATGAGGGGTTACTAAACAATGATTTTCAAAAGAAGGTGACAAGAGATTAATTTCTTCAAAATTAGACTCTTCTTGTAATTTAGCGTTATCGACCTCACCTCTTTCGTTGTTTAACTCATGTGTCGGTTTTTCACGTATTTGTTCTTCCACTTTTACATTTTCAACTATCGTTTCTTTTAATTCTTCTCTTGCGCGGGACTCCTCTTCCCTTGCGCGAGATTCTTTTATGCATCGTTCGATAGTTTTAATGTGTTCTAATATCCTATTGGTCACTTCGGTGATAGAGAAAGGATCAGGATTCTCAAAGCTTGAATCCGGTTGTTCGATCCTTGGTTCCTCATGGTACTCATATGAAGTAGATGGTTCACACCATTGTTCTTCATTGTAAGTATATGATGGATAAGGGTCGAAATTTTGTTCTTCATAGTACTCATATGAGGTGGGTTGTTCACGCCATGGTTCCTCATAATAAGTGTATGAAAGTGGTGGCTCATATCTTGACTCTTCAAAGTATAAGTATGAAGGCTCATACCTTGGTTCATCAAAATATGAGTATGAGGGAGGAGGTTCATACCTTTGGTCTTCATAGGATGTGTATGAAGTTGATGGCTCGTACCTGGGCTCCTCATAATAGTTGTATGAAGCGGATGGTTGAAACAAGTTACAATATTGTACCGAGTGCGGGTTTCCACAATTAGTGCAATAGTCTCTCATATAATCATCCTCCTCATAGGTGTAGTTATAACCTCCTGAGTATTGATCCATAAGAATCACTCAGCAGACCACAACTGAGTCTCGGGACCAGAAAACAAAAACAAAGACGGAAACAGAAGGCTGGACACGGCCCCGTGTTGGGTGAACACGGCCCCGTGTTCAGGATCTGTATCTGGGCGTTTTAACTAAAGTTACTGGTCTCGTTGGACACGGGGGCGTGTTCAATGAGCACGGCCCTGTGTTCAGACTCTGTATCTGGGTATCTAACTAAAAATATGCAGCACGGGGGCGTGTTCAGTGAGCACGGCCCCGTGTTCAGGCTACTGTAAATGCAAACTAAACTAAAATGCAGAAAAATGTGCGCGCGTTTTAAAAAGGTTTTGAAAAACTGGTTAGGCCGTCGATTTAAGCTTTCTTAAAATCCTTGTGTCCCCGGCAACGGCGCCAAAAACTTGATGTGTGTTAGGTGTAATATAATTTAGATGTATATTTAAGCCCTTTTTACACTTTTAGCCAAGTTTTAAATTTATAAAACACGATAGTTACTAACACTAAACACACATATGTGCAAGTGCACCCATCGTGGACGTAGTATAGTGTTGGTAAGATACCGAGGTCGTCCAAGGACACAAGAGCTTTTAGTACCGGTTTATCCTCAACGTCTAACCAAATCAAAATGTTAGAAAAGAATTTTTTACTCTGAAAATAAAAACTAACTAAATGCTGAAAATAAAATAAAAATAAAAACAGATAGACAAGATGAATCACTTGGATCCGACTCGTGTATTAGTATAACCTTTGATTTTTTTCGCACTTTTGCACTTGTTTAAGAGATTATCTTAGTTATTGTAGTAGGCCCCTCTTTTGAAGGCGACGTTACCCTCAACCCAGTAGTTTGAGTCAGCAAGGATACAATCCTAAAGGGTCGGATTATTGAAAGATAATGAATTAAGTTATTAATGCAAATTATGGTAGTCTGAGTCAGCAGGGATACAGTCCTAAATAGCCGGGTTAGAGTATTAATAGTAGTTAACTTATGAGGGGGTCAAAGAGTTTGGATCCCCGCCATCCAATACCTATGGGCATTGAAGGAGATCCTACTAAATTTGACCTAGGTCCCTTGCAGGACCTCTAAACGTTGAACAAGGGCAAGACCCATACCAAACCGTTCCCTTAACCCCCGACCAGGTAGCCAACATACCTCCATATAGACCGTGGAGATATGAATGGTGAAAATCTTTTATTTTATATAGACAATAAAATAATGCCAAGACACCATGGACAAACGATAAGGAAAGATCACCTTCAACATAAGCAACTAGTTATTGAAGTCATTAATACAAAACCAAATAAAAAGTGCAAAAGATTGAAAATAAAAAGTATTATACTAAACACTTGTCTTCACTAAGTGATGTAAGAGATTTAGGCAAACATGGCCTTGATTGTCAAGAACTCTTACGATCAATCTTGGATCCCGAGACGACTCACACACTCTATGATGGACAATGGATGATGGTGGTGGATGATTGTGTTGTGATGGTGGTGGGTGGTGAATGAAGTGTGAGAGAGGTGGTGTGCCAAGAGATGAGTTGCAATGAAACCAAGCACTCCTATTTATAGGTTGAATAGAAGGCTGGGCACGGCCCCGTGTCCGCTGGACACGGCCCCGTGCCTGTCTGACACTCTCTCTCTTTATTAATTGTAATTCGCAATTACAATTAATGCGCCTGCTGTACTTTCGCCACGCCCCCGTGTTCACTGGGCACGGCCCGGTGGTGGGCAACAGAAGCTTCTATAGGTTTGTCTTTTCTGCTGCTTCTTGGGCACGGCCCCGTGCTGGCTGAGCACGGGGCGTGTTCAGTCTTCTGCCTTCTCTATTTTGCTTGGGAGGATGCTGTTGAGGGGTCGAGCAATCCACTTATGTTCCTTTTCTTGTATTTATGTTAGATTTAGCTGTCTTTTTGCTTCTTTTGTGAATTTGAGCTCATTTAATCCTGAAAATACAAAAGGAAGACAAAAACACTCTTTTTTCCAACATTAGTACTTAAAAAGGGTTAGTTTTATGCCTCATTTGATGTAATTTATATGTTGCATTTTACACACATCAGTGTTTTATGTCTAGGCATAACATAGCTTAGCACTACACTTGTATCACGAAAAATCTAAGTCGACAAAGAATCAGGGTCCTTCGTCTCAGCACAAGTCGACGAACCACCAAGGTTCGTCGCCCTAAGTTTATCATGACGAAGAAGGATCTTCGTCAAAGAGAAGTCCTTCGTCGCCAGGAAGGTTCGTCGCATGCCCAGTCTATTCCTCGAAGCCCAAATCAAGGCCCAGACACCTCTAGTTAACATCGCAAATATGCAT
Organism: Helianthus annuus; assembly: GCF_002127325.2. Taxonomy (NCBI): domain Eukaryota; kingdom Viridiplantae; phylum Streptophyta; class Magnoliopsida; order Asterales; family Asteraceae; genus Helianthus; species Helianthus annuus. Next base: position 141,752,307 of record NC_035438.2, on the reverse strand, counting down.
GAGGGTTTCCAGAATTCCAAAGCAGACATGCGGCCTCAAACCCTAACACTCCCGACGGTAGGCTACCCCCCCCCCCCATTGAAGCACACCTTCCCTCTCGAATCAGTCTCTCTTGTCTAGCAACACTAGATCTCTCGATTAGTGTAATCACTCTCGATCTAACTTCTTGTGATTATTTTCTGCTATGTATAACATGTTGAATTGTAATGTTGAGCATGAATTCGTATCAAGGATGCTAAATAACTAGGGTCGCATGATAGTATAGGACTTGATGATTTGCTTGTGATAATTTGACTGTTAATATAAATCTGAAAGCATCCATGATGTTAGGCAACGGTTCAATATGTTATGCGCACTAGTATGTTAGTTAGATCATAATAATGTGCAAGCCTGTATTGATGGTAAAGTTTGTATGATGATATGCAAGCCAAACCAGTAGATCAAGGAATGTATAATCTGTGGGAATGTTGACTAAAATGCCTAAACCTTGTTGATGCTCTTATGAAAATATAGAATAAACTGTGAGTGCATATTCATGATAACAAATATTTTATGAATTGTTGATCCAAGAATTTATGTCCATGATTGTGAATTATGGAAGTTGCTGTGATTGTGGTAATTGAGGAATTCGTTAATTGCACATGGAGATGTAACTGTCAACTGAGGATTAGGGTTTGTAGGAAATCATGAAACTAAATGTGCTGTGACGAAGATTCTTCTCCCCCACGAAGTATCCGTGTCGACGAAGAATCGAATCTTCGTCAACAAGCCCATGGCGAACATTTAGAATGATTCGTCACAATCACTCTTGACGAAGTCTGATTCTTCGTCAAGAGGGATTCTTCGCCAATATGAATCTTCGCCGTGAAAGCATCCCACGAAGAATTGATTCTTCGTGGAGATGTTGTTAGTAAACAAACAGAACAGTGGCTTATGATGTGTATGTTAATAATACCAATTAAGAATAAGAAACCTGATTTGGCTCTTGTAAGTAGCAAACTCACCTGTTAAGTGTTGATACGTGACATGCATATGAGATATGACTTGTATGAGGTTTAATTAATTGTTATGTGATATACGGTGATCCTTGCGGCAAGTACACTCTGTGAAAATACGTGATTCATGTGTATGCGGAACTGATTTGTCATTGGTAACCACATTAGGATTTGGTTTATTAAATTGGAACAAGTAACATTACATACCGAGCAATCAAAGGTGAGTTCACTTCTTTCAAATACAAGCATGCGTCCGGTGGGACAACCAGACAGGCAAACAAATAAACGAATTTTCATAAACCCACATCCTTGTAGGGGACGTGAGGCAGTTTTCACAAACCCACATCCTTGTAGGGGAAGTGAGGCGGATTTCACAAACCCATATCCTTGCAGGGGATATGAAATAGTTTTCAGTAAATGTTGATGTTGGATAATACACTCACTTTCTATCACTTAAGTCCCATCATACTACCGGGTTAGTTGCTTGTAGGGCAACGGGGTTATTAGTTGATAGCGCTATTAGGTTTGGCACCATCACGACGTACCTGGATAGGACGGGCGTGAACTAATAACTTTAAAATCATGACCAATGTTTGATAGAGCATTGGAGAAAGGCAAAAAGGGCAGTCTGCAGTATCGAGTTATTATCAACATAACATAAGTCAATTCATGGTAACAAACGGTTAAACAAACTGTGAACTCACCAGCATTGTTTGATACACTTTTCTGCATGCTTGCAGGCCTTTAGGTACATGTTGTTGGAACTTGCTATCTAGAAAGCTGGACTGGTCATGGGTCGAGATACATGGGATTCACGAGACACATATAACGGCTTACATACACTTGGATTATGAAAAACATAACAAATGATTTATGCTTCCGCTGAACATATCAAGTTTAATAAATATTTTGTAACACTTTATTTCAATGAATGCAAGTTTTTATTCAAATTATTATCATGAGTTCAATGTGATTGGTGGCTAGATCCTGGCACGTCACACGTCTAGCGGGGTTTCCGCAGGTGGTATTTTGGGGGTGTGATAGACATCATCCTAGAACACCTCAAACCAGCCGATTTCATGGTGAAAAGTGAAGATTCAAAGGTGAAAATGATGAAGAAGTGTGTGTAGATAAAACACATTTCCTAACTACGGTCCTGATGAAATTTCCGCTGCCAAATTGATAAACACTGATACCACCGACACTGATGTTCACGGCCGCCCGTTCCCGGGACAGATAGGGGGCGGGGGTTGCGACAGAAGGTGGTATCAGAGCTAAGCCACTGGTTCAGCCACAGAAGTATTCTGCTGACACCAAGATATTATTTAAAATGTTAGGAAATAAATTACAAAAATACGTGCATATCTGTATTTTATTGTTATGTGTTATTTGACTATTTGTTAGTTTACAGTATGAGTGACCAAGGACCATCCGACGCGTACCCTCAGTTGTCCGGTTCGCCTAGAAGCGAAGGCGGCTCTTCTCAGCCTGCCCTCTCAGGGTATTCTGCTGATAATGAAGAAGGAATATTCATGTTTAAGGCTCAGTCTGAAGAGCCATTCCCTCAGAAAAAGAGAGGATGGTTCAGTAGGGGAGCACATGAGCGTAGGAAACGAATGAAAAAGTTGCAAGAACAACGAGTGCTAGCAGCAGCTAAAAGAGAAACCGATGCCCATACCCAAGACATGCTCCATAGGGGTATAGCAAACATCCATATCTTAGCAACCACAGTTGCCGACCCTAACCTAGAACAACTGATAGCACCCCAACCATTACAGCCCATGGAAATAGAAAATAACCCTAAAAATCAAGTAGAAATGCATGATTTTAACCTAGAGGAGATACCTAGGGTACCAGCACCCAATCCCTTAGACCCAGATTACGACCCATGGTGGGATGACAATAGGGACTATGTGCAACGTTACCCGATACCAGAAGACATGCCCATGCCGAATCTAGGAGCTTACCCAGGTTTAGACCCTCTAGATCCCTACTATGATAGCGATCAATATATTAGGGAAATCTTAGAGAATCCATACCCGTACCAGGCACCCACACCCACGTACCCAGACCCAGTACCCGCACCTGCACCCCCAATGAATGCAGAAAATGTGCAAGAGCTCCGAACTTTCGGAGAAGAAATTTTAGAAAGCAGTGAGAGAATGAGACATGTAGGAGAGCGTCTCGTCTGGAAGTACGACGAGCGAAATATGGATTTCTGGATGAATCCATATCCGTGAAGGTGATGGTGGAGGTTGTAGTAATAATAATAATAATATATAATATGCGTGTATGTGTGAAAAAAAAACTACGGATGCCTACTACTAGTAGTGTAATTTTTATTTCAGTCGTATTGTAATTTTAATTTCCAGTATCGGTTTGTACTAGATGCATATTATATAAAAATAGAGTAAGTCGTAATTGTGCGATTGATTGGGTTAAGTATTATTTTGTGATATTAATACATGGTAAATGTTTAAAATTCAGATGGACAACGAAGTGAACCAGGAAAACCTAAACAATGAAAACCTGAATGACAATAACCCGAATAATGAGAATCCGAACAACAATAACAATGGAAACCAAGTGGATAATAGTGCCATCCAACACATAATGGCACAAGGAATTATAGATGCAATGCCATTTATTATTCAAACTGTTAAGGAAGCTGATAATAAAAGTAAACATAGCAGTAAGCGACCAACTGAACCAGAACACAGCGTAAACAATGGACCCTTACTTCAAGTGCCCATTCCCAAAAGAAGAAGAGCCATGCCTTATGGTTGTTCTTACAACGAATTATGGTCCTGCAAACCAATAGAATTCTCGGGCAATGAAGAACCCATTGCAACTCTACGCTGGATAGAAAAGACTGAGGCAGTCTTAAAAATAAGCAAGTGTGCAGAAGAGGATAAGATAATGTTTGCTTCCAATTTGTTTAAAAACTTAGCCTTAGAATGGTGGAACACTATCCTCCAGTCTAGGGGAAGTGATAGGGTTTACAATATGGAATGGGAGGAATTTAAGAATATGGTAGATAGGAAATTTTGCCCTCCCAATGAAAAAGAACAGATAGCAAATAAGTTTCTTAACCTTAGGATGACTGGAGTGGATAGTAAGGGTTATACTACTACATTTTTTGAATATGCTAGAATAGTGCCAACCTTTGCATCAACAGAACCAGTATTAATCTCCTGTTATATCTGGGGATTAATCGGGGAAATAAGACATGTAGTCAAGGCAGCTAGACCACCAACTATAGAAGAAGCTGTAGAACTAGCAAACACCTTGACTGATGAGTTAGTACGTACACGAGAGGAGGACCAAAGGAGAAACTTAGCTCAAAGGCTTACCTAGGAATTTCGCTCTGGAAATTCCAACCGTGGAAAAAATGTAGGTTCTACCTCTGCACCTTATTGCACGTATTGCAAAAGGAAGCATTCTGGAAGATGCTCCGTATACTACAATTTCTGCAAAATATCTGGACACAAGGAAGAAAACTGCAAGAAGAAAGCTAACAACAGGATATGCTACAACTGTGGAGAACAAGGCCACATCAAGCCAAACTATCCAAAATTAGCTCCAGCTACGAACAACAAGAACACTAAAAATGCTAAGCATTTGTTCTGATGGCAGATGAAGCCAAGATGATTATAGACGTGATAGCCGGTACATTTTTAGTTAATCATGTTTTTGCTAAAGTATTATTTGACTCTGGTGCAAACCAAAGTTTTATTAATACTTCATTTTGCAAACTTCTTAATCAATCATTAACTAAACTCTCACAAGAATGTCTAGTAGAGACAGCAAATGGGAAAACCGTTAGGATTTCTAAAATCTTGCAGGGAGCAAGAATAGAATTTTTAAATCAAAAGTTTATTGTAAACCTTTACCCAATGAATCTGGCAGGATTCGGTGTCGTTTCAGGGATGGATTGGTTAATAGCCAATAAAGCCAGTATTTTATGTGATCAAAAGTCAATTCAAGTAAATTCACCAACGGGTGAAAAAATCACAATTAAAGGAGATAAGCCGCCTAGATCCACAAAATTCATCTCTGTGATGAAAACAACAAGTTATATAAGAAAAGGACCATTAGTGTATTTGATTTCTATAATCACTAACACTAAAGGAAAAGAACTAAAAGATATTCTGGTAGTATCTCAGTTCTCAGATGTGTTTCCAGAAGAATTACCAGGACTACCACCAGACAGGGAAGTTGAATTCAGAATCCACCTACTGCCAGGGACAGCACCAATTGCCAAAGCACCTTATCGTTTGGCACCCGCAGAAATGCAGGAACTGAAGAAACAATTAGACGAATTATTAAAGAAAGGATTCATACAGCCGAGTTCATCGCTGTGGGGAGCACCAATTTTATTCGTCAAAAAGAAAGACGGATCAACGCGTATGTGCATTGACTACCATGAATTGAACAAGGTCACGATTAAGAACAGGTACCCAATACCAAGAATCGATGATCTGTTCGATCAATTGCAAGGAGCTCGATTTTTCTCCAAAATCGATTTAAGGTCAGGATATCATCAATTAAAGGTACAGGAAGAGGACATTCCTAAGACCGCGTTTAGAACAAGGTACGACCATTATGAATTTACTGTCATGCCATTTGGTTTAACCAATGCCCCAGCTGCATTTATGGACATGATGAACCGAATATGTAAGCCATATTTGGATAAATTCATAATCGTTTTTATAGATGACATTCTCATTTACTCTAAGAGTAAAGAGGAACATGCACAACATTTGCAAGCACTTCTAAGTTTATTAAGAAAGGAAAAGCTTTATGCTAAGTTTTCGAAGTGTGAATTCTGGGTAGAACAGGTACAGTTTCTTGGACACTTAGTCGATCATGAAGGAATTCATGTAGATCCCACCAAGATCGATGCAATTACCAAATGGAAAACCCCTGAGTCACCAACCGAGGTTAGGAGTTTCTTAGGATTGGCCGGTTATTATAGAAGATTTATTCCAGATTTTTCTAAAATAGCCATTCCTTTGACTAAGTTAACCTGTAAATCCATTAAGTTTGAATGGGGACCAAAACAGGAAGAAGCTTTTAGAATTCTTAAGCAAAGATTAACCCACGCACCCATACTAGCGTTACCAGAAGGAACTGAAGACTTTGTAGTCTATTGTGACGCTTCTAAGTTAGATTACGGATGTGTGTTGATGCAACGCCAAAATGTTATAGCTTATGCATCCAAACAACTTAAGAATCATGAAGAGAATTATTCAACCCATGATTTAGAATTAGGAGCTATAATTGTTGCCCTGAAAATTTGGAGACATTACCTTTATGGTAGTAAGTTTACTATTTTCACTGATCATAAGAGTTTAAGGTATGTTTTCGGGCAAAAGGAATTGAATATGAGACAAAGACGCTGGATGGAAATCCTTAGTGATTAAGATTGTAATATCCAGTATCATGCAGGAAAAGCGAATGTAGTGGCTGATGCTTTAAGTCGAAAGTATCATGAAAAGCCAAAAAGGGTACGTTCTCTTAAGTTAAATCTACAAGTAGATTTAAATGAGCAGATTAGAAAAGCACAAGAATCAGTAATCAAGGATGATACTGAAAAGTTGAAAGGTGATGTGTGTAAAATGCAACATATAAATCACATCAATTAAAGCATAAAACTAACCCTTTTTGAGTACTAATGTTGGAAAAATAGTGTTTTTGTCTTCCTTTTGCATTTTCAGGATTAAATGAGCTCAAAATCACAAAAGAAGCAAAAAGACAACTAATTCTAGCATAAATACAAGAAAAGGAACAAAAGTAGACTGCCCGGACCCTCAACGGCACCTCCCAAGGCAAAGGAGAAGAAACAGAGTCTGAACACGCCCCGTGTCCAGCGAACACGGGGGCGTGCCCAGGAAGCAGCAGAAAAGACAAACCAGTAGAAGCTTCCATTGCCCACCACGGGGCCGTGTCCAGCGGGCACGGGGGCGTGGTGAAAGTACAGCAGGCGCATTAATTGTAATTCGCAATTACAATTAATGAAGAGAGAGAATGTCAGACCGGCACGGGGCCGTGTCCAGCGGACACGGGGCCGTGTCCAGCCTTCTGTTCAGCCTATAAATAGAGGAGCTTGGCTTCATTCTCTCTCATCCCTTGGCACACCACCTCTCTCACACTTCATCCACCACCCATCACCACCATCACACCATCATCCACCACCATCATCCATTGTCCATCATAGAGTGTGTGAGTCGTCTCGGGATCCAAGATTGATCGTAAGAGTTCTTGACAATCAAGGCCATGTTTGCCTAAGTCTCTTACATCACTTGGTGAAGACAAGTGTTTAGTATAATACTTTTTATTTTTAACCTTTTGCACTTTTTATTTGGTTTTGTATTAATGACTTTAATAACTAGTTACTTATGTTGAAGGTGATCTTTCCTTATCGTTTGTCCGTGGTGTCTTGGCATTATTTTACTGTCTATATAAAATAAAAGATTTTCACCATTCATATCTCCACGGTCTATATGGAGGTATGTTGGCTACCTGGTCGGGGGTTAAGGGAACGGTTTGGTAAGGGTCTTGCCCTTGTTCAGCGTATAGAGGTCCTGCTTGGGACCTGGGTCAATTTTAGTAGGATCTCCTTCAATGCCCATAGGTATTGGATGGCGGGGATCCAAACTCTTTGACCCCCTCATAAATTAACTACTATTAATACTATAACCCGGCTATTTAGGACTGTATCTGTGACAACTCGAAATTCCAAGATTTCTGTTTCGCATTTATTGCACGTTCTTGTATTGTTTAGTTGATTAGTTACACAATTAATTGCTATGGAATTATATGCGTTTTGATGCAATGAATCGTATTGTGTGATTGTGCATGGTTGTTTGTTATTATTTAGTTAGACTTATCAAATATGTAAACTTGGTGGTGAAAACTATAAAATGGTTATGAGATGGTGTACATGTGTAAAATATGATACTTAGGGGGGAGAGGGTAATTAGTGAAATCCTAGAGATACTTAACCCTAATCCCTTTTCACTAATCATGGGCACACAAATCAAAACACGTACTTGCAATTCTCTAATCATCTAGCAATCATCATCACCACCATCATTGGCACAAGGCATTCATCATTTTCGATTTCTCTATTTCTCTAGAATCATTCAAGGTAATTGTTTATTGATTATGTGTTCATGAAAATCCTAATTGATTGCTTGATTATTATCAATTCTTGATTCTTGATCATGTATTTACAAAAACCCTAGTTCCTCATATTGTGTCCTGTGATTTTGATTTGATTCTGGATAATTGTGGTTATGGTGATGATTAGTGCATACTGATAGATTATTATTGTTGTTGTTAAGCGCTTGATGATTCGTTATGTCTCTGCCGTCAATACTGGGAAATTAGGGTTCCAGAATATGAATGTAAATGTTGATGTTGAAGCGTAACTGATATAATCGTATTACTTGTGACAGAGTTTTATTAAGCAAACATTGTCTGAGTTTTATGAACATTTCATTAGGCCGAGTTATTTGCTTGTTTTGTTGTCCGATCTTTATTGAATAATAGAAGGCCCGAGTTTGATTACATCAGGACACTAGGTCCGAGTTTCACTCCCCCCACACTTGGTCCGAGTTTGCAATGCTTGATCATGTCCGAGTTTCACACTTGTAAGGTTGTCCGACTTTGATAAGGGAAATTAAGGTCCGACCTTAATGATATTATGTTATCCGAGTTTAATTCACCAAACATGGTCCGATCTTTTAAACCCCTACACCCCAAGTCCGACCTTTTTGCTTGTTTAAAGGTCCGAGTTTCTTAACAAGGGAAGAAGGTCCGAGTTTGGATCCTCATGTGGTCCGAGTTTTCTTGAGCTCCACCCTAGTCCGACCTTGTGAAAGAGTTTCCTTAGGTCCGAGTTTATAAACTTATAAGTGGTCCGACTTTTGAACAGGGGAAACCCCCCCCCCCCACACCTTTGTCTGAGTTTTGCAAAGGGCAAGGCCCTGTCTGATGTTGTGTAATGATTAATTTGAAACAACGAGCTGCATGTTAACTAATGTTAATTCTGTTAAGCTGTGACTTCCTTAAACATGTGAAATTATTAACACGGCTAACAGTGGCCACTAGATTTATATCCACGCAAGATTAAACCGTAAAATCAGAGACGCTACGCATGAATTATGTGAATAGGATTGACTGCTTACATGATGTACGATTCTATGTAAATGATTGTATGATATTGAATGCAACTGTATGATTCCACATGCGTGAACATCTTATGTAATATCATCGTGTACACAATAAACACACAAAGCACCGTTGCTTGAATATCGAGGATTGTAAACCCTAATTGAATGAATCATGTGCAATACATCCTAGGTCGTGTGTAACGGACTTAGACGATTATCAAACCCTAGAAGCAATAACGTACCGAGCAAACCAAGGTGAGTTCACACCCTTACTAAGGCATGGGATTCCCAGGGCACGGGAATTGGGATTGAAGGATTGAGATTGAATAGAACTGTACTTACACTATTACTAGACTACCATACCATCGTCCTCGGTTGTGCAGGACACATACGTGCAATTTACGTACACATATACTTACTACTATCCTCGGTTGTGAAGGATACTTATACATATTACTATCCTCGGTTGTGAAGGATACCTATACATATTACTATCCTCGGTTGTGAAGGATACTTATACATATTACTATCCTCGGTTGTGAAGGATACCTATACATATTACTATCCTCGGTTGTGAAGGATACTTTTACTTAATTACTATCCTCGGATGTGAAGGATACCCACGTAAGACCTACGTGAACTTATACTTACTACTGTTCTCGGATTGTGAAGAACACATATGGTTACGAATAGTCTAGTGGTTATACAACATGGGAAGCCCCCACCTATAGAACGTACTAACGGCCCAGTAGAGCCACTTGTTACAAACGAAACTTACTATTACACATTTACTTTCTGTGAACTCGCTCAACTAGTTTGTTGATCCTCTGTTACATGCCTTGCAGGTCGTTAGATACATGGAGCTTGCACAGGGAGGAGCGGGTCGTTGTGGAGCATGGATTATGTTTTAAAACTTATTGAACTTATGTTACACATTTGGGCTTTCGTACTTATGCTTCCGCTATACTCTGAAACTATGATTATGTTTTGAACACCTATCGTATTGAATGATTGGTTTACATTTATTACATTTGATATTAATTACATGTTCGATATGATTGGTGGCTTGATCCTGGTCAGTCATGCTCCCAAACGGTGATACTCCGCAGGTGGATTTTGGGGGTGTGACAGTATCCCTGCTGACTCAGACTACTTAGCCGAGGGTAACGTCGCCGCCAAAAGCGGGGCCTACCACAATTTGCATTAATAACTTAATTCATTATCTTTCAATAATCCAACCCTTTAGGATTATATCCTTGCTGACTCAAACTACTGGGTTGAGGGTAACGTCGCCTTCAAAAGAGGGGCCTACTACAATAACTAAGATAATCTCTTAAACAAGTGCAAAAGTGCGAAAATAATCAAAGGTTATACAAATACACGTGTCGGATCCAAGTGATTCATCTTGTCTATCTGTTTTTATTTTATTTTTATTTTCAGCATTTAGTTAGTTTTTATTTTTCTTAGTTTAAAACATTTTTCTAACCTTTTGATTTGATTAGACGTTGAGGATAAACCGGTACTAAAAGCTCTTGTGTCCTTGGACGACCTCGGTATCTTACCAACACTATACTACGTCCATGATGGGTGCACTTGCCCATATGTGTGTTTAGTGTTAGTAAATATCGTGTTTTATAAATTTAAAACTTGGCTAAAAGTGTAAAAAGGGGCTAAAATATATATCAAAAATATATTACACTACACACGCATCAAGTTTTTGGCGCCGCTGTCGGGGACACAAGGATTTTAAGAAAGCTTAAAATCGACGGCCTAATCAGTTTTTCAAAACCTTTTCAAAACGCGCGCACATTTTTCTGCATTTTAGTTTAGTTTGCATTTACAGTAGCCTGAACACGGGGCCGTGCTCACTGAACACGCCCCCGTGCTGCATATTTTTAGAGTAGATACCCAGATACAGAGTCTGAACACGGGGCCGTGCTCACTGAACACGCCCCCGTGCTCAACGTGACCAGTAACTTTAATTAAAATGCCCAGATACAGACCCTGACCACGGGGCCGTGTCCACTCAACACGGGGTCGTGTCCAGCTTCTGTTTCCGTCTTATTTTTGTTTTCTGGTCCCGAGACTCAGTTGTGGTCTGTTGAGTGATTCTTATGGATCAATACTCAAGAGGTTACAACTACACCTATGATGAGGATGATTATAGAGGTAATTATTGCACTAACTGTCGTAACGCACGCTCGGTTCAATGTAATACTTCATATCAACCATCCAATTCATACAACCATTATGAGGAGCCCAGGTACGAGCCATCAACTTCATACACATTCTATGAAGACCAAAGGTATGAACCTCCTTCCTCATACTCATATTTTGATGAACCAAGGTATGAGCCTTCATACTCATACTTTGAAGACTCAAGATATGAGCCACCGCCTTCATACTCTTATTATGAGGAACCATGGCGTGAACAACCCACCTCATATGAGTACTATGAAGAACAAAGTTTCGACCCTTATCCATCATATACTTATAATGAAGAACAATGGTGTGAACCATCTACTTCATATGAGAATTATGAGGAACCAAGGATCGAACAACCGGATTCAAGCTTTGAGGATCCAAATTCTTTTTCTCTCACCGAAGTAACTAATAGGATATTGGAAAAACTTAAAACTATTGAACGTTATATCAAAGAATCTCGCGCAAGGGAAGAGGAATCCCGCACAAGAGGAGAGTTAAATGATAATAACGTAGAGATAGTTGAAAGTATAAAAATGGAAGAACAAGAAAGTGAAAAACCGACACATGAGTTAAACAACGAAAAAGGTGAGTCCAATAATGTTAAAATTCAAGAAGAGTCTAATTTTGAGGAAATTATTCTCTTATCACCTACTTTCGAAAATCATTGTTTAGTAACCCCTCATGCCAAGTTTTTAAAAGAGTTAAACACTAGTGCTAAAATCAAAGACTTAGTAAGTGTTAAGTTAACTAATGATCAAACCTCGCTAATAAAAGAAGATCCTTTTGAAATTAACATTACACCGGTTCCATGTTTCTTTCAAAATTCCTTTATTAGTAATATCACCATTGATAAAGATCTTTGTGTTAACATAATGCCTAACTACATTTTTGAAAAATTAAGTGTTAGTGATTTTACTCCACTTCAAATACCCATTTTTCTATCCGATAGAAAAGTAATGAAATCAATCGGTGTAGTTGAAGATGTTTTGGTTCAAACAAATCAATTGGCAATCCCAACCGACTTCGTCATCCTTGATGACGCCCCCTTAGTCTTGGGAAAACCTTTTGTACAAACTCATAAAGCTTTGAAAAACCGGAAATTCAACAATCTATCTCTTCAATTAGGGGCATTCAAAAGGAGCATAGATCTTGAGCGTTCAATGAAATATCCTTTTGGCAATAATGACCCCCTAATTGAAGATGAAGCTGAACCACCCGATACGACTAACGAAGAAGACCACTTTGTCGAAGAAGAGATAGCCATAGAACAAACCTTTAAGGTTCTTAATCTAGATGAGCCACAAAATAAGGTGTCTTCTAAAGACCCACCCGTTGAGCTCAAAGAACTTCCTAAAGGTTTGGAATATGCTTTTCTAGGCAAAGAGGGTAGTTTACCTGTAATCATTTCATCTAAATTAAATAACATAGAAAAAGAAAAATTAGTTAACCTACTTAAAAAACACAAAAACGCGATCGCTTGGAAGCTTGTAGATATTAAAGGAATAAGCCCTTCCATGTGCACGCACAAAATTTTAATGAACGATGACTACAAAACGGTAATTCAACCACAACGAAGAGTAAACCCGAATGTTCAAGAAGTGGTTAAGAATGAAGTCATCAAACTACTCGACGCCGGACTAATCTACCCTATCTCCGATAGCCCGTGGGTAAGTCCCGTTCAAGTAGTCCCAAAGAAAGGAGGTATGACGGTAATAACTAACGAGAAAAATGAATTAATACCGACAAGAACCGTCACAGGATGGAGAGTTTGTATAGATTATAGGCGATTAAATGAAGCAACAAGGAAAGACCACTTCCCTTTACCCTTCATTGATCAAATGTTAGAAAGATTATCCGGTCATAAATTCTATTGTTTCTTAGATGGGTTTTCAGGTTACTTTCAGATACCGATAGCACCAGAAGACCAAGAGAAAACAACTTTCACATGTCCCTACGGAACTTTCGCATATCGACGCATGCCATTCGGTCTATGTAATGCGCCTGCAACATTCCAACGTTGTATGGTAGCCATTTTCCATGATATGATCGAAAAGACAATGGAAGTCTTCATGGATGACTTTTCCATCTTTGGAGACTCATATGACCAATGCCTCGATAATCTTGAACGAATGCTATCCCGATGTGAGGAAACTAACCTCGCCCTTAACTGGGAAAAGTGTCATTTCATGGTGACAGAGGGAATAGTACTCGGTCACAAAATCTCAAGCGAAGGAATGGAAGTTGATCGAGCAAAAATAGAGACTATTTCTCGATTACCTCCTCCATCCTCCGTGCGAGCAATCAGAAGTTTCCTAGGACATGCCGGATTTTATAGAAGGTTTATCAAAGACTTTTCGAAAATCTCAAGGCCTCTAACAAAATTACTTGAAAAAGATGCGCCCTTCATCTTTGACAAGGAATGCAATCAAGCATTTCTAACCCTCAAGGAAATGCTAGTCAATGCACCTATCATGATAGCGCCAGATTGGAAATTTCCTTTCGAAATCATGTGCGATGCAAGTGACTTTGCTGTTGGAGCAGTCTTGGGACAAAGAAAAGAAAAGCATTTCCACCCAATTTATTATGCTAGTGAAACTCTTAATGATGCACAAGAAAATTATACAACTACAGAAAAAGAATTACTAGCAGTGGTGTTTGCTTTTGATAAATTTCGTTCTTATCTTGTTCTTTCTAAAACAGTAGTCTATACAGACCATGCAGCCATCAGGTACCTCTTCAAGAAGCAAGACGCAAAACCCCGTTTGATCAGATGGATTCTACTCCTCCAAGAATTCGACATCGAAATCAAGGACAAAAGAGGAGCAGAAAACACTGCTGCAGATCATCTCTCGCGCTTAGAAGACCCAGCTTTGGAGACAACCAGAGACGAGCAAATCAACGAGAAATTTCCCACGGAATCCTTGGAAATGATGGAAAGTAGACAAGAGCCATGGTATGCCGACTACGCTAATTTCCTAGCTAGCGGTATAGTCACCAAAGGATGGCCACATCATCAAAGAAAGAAATTCTTTGCTGATGTAAAGCATTACCTTTGGGAAGACCCCTATCTTTTCAAAATGTGTGCTGACCAGCTCATCCGAAGATGCGTCCATGGTAATGAAGCACGAAGAATTCTCCGTCATTGTCATGAAGGTCCATATGGAGGACATCATGGTGCCGCAAGTACCGCACGAAAGGTATTTGATTCGGGATTTTACTGGCCAACCATTTACAAGGATGCACAAAACCTTGTAAAGACATGTGATGCCTGCCAGAGATCAGGTAATATTTCTTCCAAAAACGAAATGCCTCAAAATGGCATTCTCGTCTGTGAAATCTTTGATGTGTGGGGACTCGATTTCATGGGACCTTTCCCACCTTCAAAGGGAAACAAATATATACTTGTGGCAGTCGATTACTTGTCTAAATAGGCAGAGGTCGAGGCTCTTCCAACAAATGATGGGAGAGTAGTGGTAAAATTTCTGAAAAAAACTGTTTTCTCGCTTCGGGACACCAAAGGCTTTAATAAGTGATAGAGGTACCCATTTTTGCAATCATCAACTCGAAAAAATATTAACAAGGTATGGGGTCTATCACCGGGTCTCAACAGCATATCACCCTCAAACAAATGGGCAAGCCGAAGTGACTAATCGAGGATTAAAACGAATACTTGAAAAAACCGTAGGAATAAATAAAAAAGAATGGGCCGACAAGTTAGACGACGCTTTATGGGCTTTTCGAACTGCTTATAAAACCACTATAGGCACAACCCCATATAAACTCGTCTATGGAAAAAGTTGTCACTTGCCAGTAGAAATAGCTCACAAGGCCTACTGGGCAATAAAAAACGTAAACTTAGATTTAGAAAATGCAGGTAAAAATCGATTTTGTCAAATAAATGAATTAGACGAGCTAAGGAATTATGCATATTCTAACTCCGAAATTTATAAAGAAAGAATGAAAAATTTACATGATAAATATATTAAATCTAATGAATTTCGGGTTGGAGATCAAGTTCTATTGTTTAGTTCACGACTTCGGTTATTTCCTGGTAAGCTAAAATCTAGGTGGTCAGGACCTTTTTCCGTCACCCATGTTTTTCCACACGGTGCAGTAGAAATTAAAACTCGAAATGGGACACCATTTAATGTCAATGGCCAACGGCTAAAACTCTACCGAGGATCCATTGAGGATGAGGAAGAGGAGATCTCACTTCAAACGGTTAACGAATAAACTCATACCCGACATGTTACAGGTAAGTGTACGTTTAAAAGCCGGTAAATCTTCTAACCATTTTTCGGAACTAAGGGGCATGCACACGAGCACATATAAAAAAAATAAAAAAAAAATAATAAAATAAAATTTTAAAACTTTGCTCGGCACGGGGCCGTGTCCGCTGGACACGGGGCCGTGTCGAAGCAACTGTCGGGATAAAACCCTCTTTTCCTATCAGTTACACCATTCCACACGCCCCGTTTAGCCGAAAACACTCTGGTTTGAGGCGATTTTCTGCAGTTTTTCAACGTCACCACCGAATCTAACAACGTCAAGGTATGATTCTATCCTCTTTAGTAGTTAGATTAGTTACTTGCATGTAGTTAAAACATCAAAAATTGGGGAAAAATCTAGGGTTCTTCATGTTCATCCGGATCGAACTCAAAATTTTTGATAAAATTTGTTAGTAGTAGTTTAGACTAGTATAGTAGGAAGTAAATAGACAAGTATTGTTGATAGATTTGTTCGATTTCCAACTAAAACCCCAAACCCTTGTTCTTGAACCGAAAAACACTAAATCGAAAGGGTAAACGGTTTGTTTTGGGAAAAACGACACTTAGGGTTTCATTTTCGGGGGAAACCGCTACTATTAGGCTAAAAAAATTTCAGGTTTTCGAAACCGGGACGAAAAATGGAATTTTTGAGTTACAGACGCCTGGACACGGGGCCGTGTCCGCCGAACACGGGGCCGTGTCCAGCCCACTGTTTGCAGTTTCACTCTGATTTTCCTTGTTTCGTACTAACTTTTTATGTATTCTTTTCAGATGGCTAAATTCACAAGGTTTAACGCAAGTGAACTGGACGCTAGGGCACGATACGAGGTTCTACAAACAAGACCGGAAGAGTACCCAAGGCGGGCGTGTACCGACTTGCTAACCATGGTGAATCAACTTGACCGCTTCAATAACATTGTGAGGGGTCCACTGCATGTCGCATTGACCACCCGACTACGGTCGGTGCATCAATGCACGATGGAGTTCTACAGCACCTTCCTTTTCAACTCGAGATGTGACCCGTTTGACCATGATGCAGTCACATTCCGATGTGGAGGGACCACGTTCACAACCTCCATGGCACAGTTTGGAGCCATCATTGGGCTATATAGTGAAGAGGAAGCGGGGAATGAAGAGAATACTGGGGGATTACGAGACTTGGATGCAACTGAACGTCAAGCCGCATGGGCTCAAATAGGTGAAGGAATCTACAACCCAAGCAGCACCAAAAGCACCAAACTGAGGGACCCGCTTTACCGCTACATTCACAGGCTCCTCTCCTACTCGCTTAACCAACGCCACGATAGTAGTGGCGTTGTTGGGTTGAAAGATTTGGTTGTCCTTCACTGCATCCATAACCAGAAGCCTCTCGATGTTCCATACCTCCTACTGCGAAACATGCACCTAAACCGCCTTGCTCATGCTCCTACACCGATCTTCTTCGGAGGATGGGTGTACCGTCTTTTCAAGCACTTCACGAATATCCCAAGGTCCTTCGAAAGGAGTCCATGGTCGGGACGGGTCGATTACCACATTTGCCGATCCATGAACTTGCTTTATGAAGCGGAGGATGGGACGGTGAGCTTTCAGAGGACGCAAGGCTATGCATGGAACCCGCAAGAAGCTCTAGTTCTTCATGCACCACATCCCCATTTTCAGTACCCACCCCAAGGCGATCCGGGCCAATCCTCCTCTCAAGGAGGTGGTTTTCCTAACTTTCAAAGTTTACATGATCTTTTGCAGGAAAACCTCATGTGCACAAGGAACACCTACAATCTCGCCAACAACACACACCACCGGGTTGGAGCTATCGAGCGCAACGTTAACGATATACAAGATGATATCGGTAGCATCCGGGAGTACATGGCGAGGCATGGGGGTGGAGGTGATGGTAGTGATGAAGACATGGAGTAGGAGGCTTGAAGGAACAAGGGGCTAGTTGGTGATGAGCCCACAGGTTTAAGTGCCCTTCTATCTATCAAACAATTCATGGCCTGCGTGCCATTTGTCGAACAATTTACTTTCTCTAACTACTTTTTATCTTTGTTTTATTTTTAACTTTATGTTTGGATGATGCTTGACGATGGTAATTTAGGATGGTTTGTGCTTGTTTGGTTGGTATTGAGTGATTAAACAGGTGCAATGCAAGGGTTAGAGTGCTAAACATTAGCACTTGTAGCCCAAGGATGAAGAAACCGGGAGAAAAACCTATTTTTCAGGCTAACAGACTGTCCACACGGGGACGTGTCCAGCCGACACGCCCCCGTGTTCATCTCCCAGATCTGCTGTTTGGCTACTGACCTGCAATTTTTTGCCAGACACGAGGCCGTGTCCAGTGGACACGCCCCCGTGTTCACCTTCTGTAAGTTTTCGTTACTGGCAGTTCACCACGGGGTCGTGTCCAATGGACACGGGGCCGTGTCCAGACTGCCAGTAACATAAATCTTTGCTTTTAAACCCACTTTTACACATTCTAATCAACCAAAAACTTTATTTTTGGACACATTGAGGACAATGTGTAATTTAAGTGTGGGGGGATGTTAAAACCTTGAATTTTGCAAATCCTAAACACAAGCCTTACACAAAACTCTATTGGAACCGCTAAACACCCCAATTTTTTTTCAAAAACTTTTTCATTTTTTTTTATTTACTTGTCTTAAGTTTAAGTTGGGAATAACAAGTTCTAAAAAGGTTATATTTTTACAAGTTTACAACCGATAGCGTCGTGATAAAAAGAACCAACATAAGAAAATTATGAAACAGCATAACAAGTCTAGTTAAAAATTCGATTATATATACTTGATCACATTAAAAACCCATTCCCACAAAAGTGAGTTTTGAGCCTTTATTGAGCATAAAAATATACATATTTAGATTAAATGCTCATTTTTCGTTTCTTGTGTGAATAGCCGCTTGGTTCTTACAAATCTAGAACTTGCCACGACGATACATTCCCGGTCCTTACCAACTTAAACCCAAGTAAGTAAATGATGGAGGCATTAGGACTAACCATTTTTCTTTCAACACCATTATTTTTAATTTTTTTTATCACCTACCCAAAATCCCCCTAGATAGCCCCTTTGAGCCTAAACCTTTCATTTCATTACCCCAAAAACCCTTTTTACCCACCAAAAACCTTTTTATTTTTCACCCTTTATTTTAGTAAAAAGCTCGGTTTTTCGTAAACCCACCTTTTTATGTGACGATCAAAAAAAAAAAAGTGATGAAGTCAAAAACAAACAAAAGCTATATAAAAGCTTGTTTGGAGAAATACTTCAAAATAAAAAAAAAACAAGGTATTTCACGAAAACCGACGCTTGTTACGATTTTCGCCCTTTTTACTAACCACTAACCAACCACCCACCTTTAACCCAAGCCTAACCCTTCACCCCAAAAAGTCCTCTTGATATTTACAAAGGTAAAAAGTTAAAAAGGAGGAGGATTGATTGCTTGGCAAGCCTATGGAAGGCGTAAGTTCCATGCCGCTCTCGAGTGATTCACTAAAATATACACCTTCGGCCGAGTGTTGAGTGATCTCCCGTGAGGTATGTGAACTTGTATATAAATGGAGTTTTAATAAGGCATGCTATGCCCAAATAAGTAATTTATCTTATGAAACGTTCAAAATAAATCATAACGAATAGGATTGTAAATAAATAAAAATAAAACTTACAAAGACCTTGGATTCCCGATACTCTAGGACAAGCTAAAAACTTCTCTTCTACCTATTCCATTTGGGAGTGTAAGCCACATTTAAAGAGTTTTGCTTAAGGACAAGCAAAAGTTCAAGTGTGGGGGTATTTGATGTGTGTAAAATGCAACATATAAATCACATCAATTAAAGCATAAAACTAACCCTTTTTGAGTACTAATGTTGGAAAAATAGTGTTTTTGTCTTCCTTTTGCATTTTCAGGATTAAATGAGCTCAAAATCACAAAAGAAGCAAAAAGACAACTAATTCTAGCATAAATACAAGAAAAGGAACAAAAGTAGACTGCCCGGACCCTCAACGGCACCTCCCAAGGCAAAGGAGAAGAAACAGAGTCTGAACACGCCCCGTGTCCAGCGAACACGGGGGCGTGCCCAGGAAGCAGCAGAAAAGACAAACCAGTAGAAGCTTCCATTGCCCACCACGGGGCCGTGTCCAGCGGGCACGGGGGCGTGGTGAAAGTACAGCAGGCGCATTAATTGTAATTCGCAATTACAATTAATGAAGAGAGAGAATGTCAGACGGGCACGGGGCCGTGTCCAGCGGACACGGGGCCGTGTCCAGCCTTCTGTTCAGCCTATAAATAGAGGAGCTTGGCTTCATTCTCTCTCATCCCTTGGCACACCACCTCTCTCACACTTCATCCACCACCCATCACCACCATAACACCATCATCCACCACCATCATCCATTGCCCATCATAGAGTGTGTGAGTCGTCTCGGGATCCAAGATTGATCGTAAGAGTTCTTGACAATCAAGGCCATGTTTGCCTAAGTCTCTTACATCACTTGGTGAAGACAAGTGTTTAGTATAATACTTTTTATTTTTAATCTTTTGCACTTTTTATTTGGTTTTGTATTAATGACTTTAATAACTAGTTACTTATGTTGAAGGTGATCTTTCCTTATCGTTTGTCCGTGGTGTCTTGGCATTATTTTACTGTCTATATAAAATAAAAGATTTTCACCATTCATATCTCCACGGTCTATATGGAGGTATGTTGGCTACCTGGTCGGGGGTTAAGGGAACGGTTTGGTAAGGGTCTTGCCCTTGTTCAGCGTTTAGAGGTCCTGCTTGGGACCTGGGTCAATTTTAGTAGGATCTCCTTCAATGCCCATAGGTATTGGATGGCGGGGATCCAAACTCTTTGACCCCCTCATAAGTTAACTACTATTAATACTATAACCCGGCTATTTAGGACTGTATCCCTGCTGACTCAGACTACTTAGCCGAGGGTAACGTCGCCGCCAAAAGCGGGGCCTACCATAATTTGCATTAATAACTTAATTCATTATCTTTCAATAATCCGACCCTTTAGGATTGTATCCTTGCTGACTCAAACTACTGGGTTGAGGGTAACGTCGCCTTCAAAAGAGGGGCCTATTACAATAACTAAGATAATCTCTTAAACAAGTGCAAAAGTGCGAAAATAATCAAAGGTTATACTAATACACGTGTCGGATCCAAGTGATTCATCTTGTCTATCTGTTTTTATTTTATTTTTATTTTCAGCATTTAGTTAGTTTTTATTTTTCTTAGTTTAAAACATTTTTCTAACCTTTTGATTTGATTAGACGTTGAGGATAAACCGGTACTAAAAGCTCTTGTGTCCTTGGACGACCTCGGTATCTTACCAACACTATACTACGTCCACGATGGGTGCACTTGCCCATATGTGTGTTTAGTGTTAGTAAATATCGTGTTTTATAAATTTAAAACTTGGCTAAAAGTGTAAAAAGGGGCTAAAATATATATCAAAAATATATTACACTACACACGCATCAAAAGGTATGATTAAGGAACTAGAACAAGGAACAGATGGAATTTGGAGATTCCATAAGAAAAGAATGTGGATACCTAAATTAGGAAACCTACGCCACCATATACTAGAAGAAGCCCAGAAGTCTAAGTATACGATGCATCCTGGAAGTGATAAGATGTATCAGGACTTAAGAAAGAATTTTTAGTAGATAGGAATGAAGAAAGATATAGCAGCTTATGTCTCTAAATGTTTAACCTGTTCACAAGTCAAAGCTGAACACCAAAAACCCTTAGGTTTGTTGCGGCCATTAGAAATGCCAGTTTGGAAATGGGAATTAATAACAATGGATTTTGTTACCAAATTACCCAAAACGAGAAAAGGTAATGATACAATTTGGGTGATTGTAGACAGGCTAACTAAGTCAGCTCATTTTCTACCGATGAAGGAGACTTTCAGTATGGAACAATTAGCTAAGTTATATGTAAATGAAATAGTTTCATTACATGGAATTTCTTTATCAATTGTGTCTGATAGGGATAGCCATTTTACCTCTCATTTTTGGACAAATTTAATCTAAGCACAGTTTATCATCCTCAAACGGACGGACAAAGCGAAAGAACGATCCGAACAATGGAAGACATGCTTAGAGCTTATGTAATTGATTTCGGAGTTAATTGGGACGATCATTTACCATTAATAGAATTTTCTTATAATAATAGTTATCACACAAGTATCAATGCTGCACCATTCGAAGCACTTTATGGACGAAAGCGCCGAACCCTAGTCTGTTGGGCAGAAATTGGGGAAAAGCAACTATCTGGACCTGAGATAGTATAAGAAACGACTGATGTGCACAAAATGAAACATATAAATTACATCAATTGTGGCATAAAACTAACCCTTTTCTAGTACTAATGTTGGAAAAAGTGTGTTTTTGTCTTCCTTTTATATTTTCAGGATTAAATGAGCTCAAATGAACAAAAGAAGCAAAAAGGCAGCTAAATCTAACATAAATACAAGAAAAGGAACAAACGTGGCATGCCCGACCCCCCGACAGCATCTTCCCAAGCAAAACAATAGAACAGAAGGCTGAACACACCCCGTGCTCAGTGAGCACGGGGGCGTGCCCAAGTGTCAGCAGAAAAGAAAAAGTTGTAGAAGCTTCTATCACCCACCACGGGGGCGTGCCCAGCGGACACGGGGCCGTGGTCAACTCTAAGATTCGCAGGATCTAGGGAAATCTTGATAGTACAGATACGCTTCTGCACACGGGGACGTGCCCAGCGGACACGGGGGCGTTGTCAACTAATGCAGACAAACTGCAATTAATGAAGAAAGAGAGGAGGATGGGCACGGGGCCGTGCCCAATGGACACGGGGCCGTTCCTGAGCTTCTGTTCAGCCTATAAATAGGAGTGCTTGGATCACTTGCAACTCATCCATTGGCACACCACCTCTCTCACACTTCACCCACCACCCATCACCATCACAACACCATCATCCACCACCATCATCCATTGTCCATCATAGAGTGTGTGAGTCGTCTCGGGATCCAAGATTGATCGTAAGAGTTCTTGACAATCAAAGGCCATGTTTGCCTAAGTCTCTTACATCATTTGGTGAAAACAAGTGTTTAGTGTAATACTTTTTATTTTTAATCTTTTCGCACTTTTTATTTGGTTATGTGTTAATGACTTTAATAACTAGTTTCTTATGTTGAAGGTGATTCTTCCTTATCGTTTGTCCGTGGTGTCTTGTCATTATTTTACTGTCTATATAAAATAAAAGATTTTCACCATTCATATCTCCACGGTCTATATGGTGATATGTTGGCTACCTGGTCGGGGGTTAAGGGAACGGTTTGGTAAGAGTCTTGCCATTGTTCAGTGTATAGATCCTGCAAAGGACCTGGGTCAAATTTAGTAGGACCTCCTTCAATACCCACCGGTATTGGATGGTGGGGGTCCAAACTCTTTGATCCCCTCATAAGTTAAACTACTATTAAAACTTTAACCCGACTACTTAGGATTGTATCCCTGCTGACTCAGACTACTTAGCCGAGGGTAACGTCACCTTCAAAAGAGGGGCCTACCACAATATGCATTAATAACTTAATTAATTATCTTTCAATAATCCAACCCTTTAGGATTGTATCCATGCTGACTCAAATTACTGGGTTGAGGGTAACGTCACCTTCAAAAGAGAGGCCTACTACAATAACTAAGATAATCTCTTAAAAAGTGCAAAAGTGCAGAAATAATCAAAGGTTACACTACACACGAGTCGGATCCAAGTGATTCATCTTGTCTATCTGTTTTTACTTTTCTTTTATTTTTCAGCATTTTAGTTAGTTATATTTTTCTAGTTTAAAAACATTTCTTTTTCTAACTTTTTGATTTGATTAGACGTTGAGGATAAACCGGTACTAAAAGTTCTTGTGTCCTTGGACGACCTCGGTATCATACCTTCATGATGCCCATTGTGTGTTTAGTGTTTGTAAATATCATTTTTTAAAAATTTAAAACTTGACTAAAAAGTGTAAAAGGGCTTAAAATATATATAAAAACCTATAACACACAACACGCATCAACGACTGACAAGATTATTCAAGTCAAGGAAAGACTGAAAGCACCACGTGATCGACAAAAGAGTTATGCTGATAACAGGCGAAAGTTGTTAGAATTTCAAGTAGGTGATAAAGTGTTATTGAAAGTCTCTCCTTGGAAAAGAGTGGTAAGATTCATCAAGAGAGGAAAGTTAAGCCCCAGGTATTTTGGACCTTTTGAGATTATTAGAAGAATAGGACCTGCAGCCTATCAGCTACAACTGCTAGAGGAAATGGCAGGAATACATGATGTATTTCATGTATCTAATCTAAAGAAATGCTTAGCTGCTGAATCACTGGTAGTACCTCTTAAGGATATAGAGGTAAATGAACAACTTCAATTTGTAGAGAGGCCTCTACAGATTGAAGACAGGAAAGTTAAGAACCTCAAGCATAAGAGATTAGTTATGGTCAAAGTAAAATGGGACTCCAAAGGAGGACCAGAGTATACATGGGAACTCGAATCAGAAATACAAAGGAAATACCCACACTTATTCCAGTAGATGTCGAGGACGAGCTCTAAAACAAGGTGGGGAGGATACAACAACCCTCCTGAATTTTTCTGACACCCTAATATATATTAAAATGCCCCAATACAACCTAAAATACACCTCATACGGGAAAACGGACCCTGAATACCCTTATTTTTATAAAAATTAATTAAAAAAAAGATTTTTATGTCGCTCGCAGGCCGCGTAGACCCCTTAGGGATGTTACGCGGGACGCAACAGCTCCAAACTCAGACGAAACCCTAACGTGCCACGTGTCATGATCGTGTCAACTCTAGTGGTGATGACCAATCAGGGCTATGGTCTACACCCCTACTACGCGGGCCGCGTAGCCCGAGGTCTCACTTTACGCGGGCCGCGAGGAAACCCAAATTAGGCCCTATATAATGAGAGCTCGGGGCATCAGTTTCAATCGCTCACATCTTTCTCTCTCACTCGAATTTTCTGATAGTAGGCATTATACTCGGGTATAATATCCCCCTAAATAACGAAGTTCTGCTCCCTTGTAAGTATCATAACCCCTGGATACGTATTAGATACGCTGCCCGATTGATGTAGGGTTCCGTAACAGCTATCGTAGTTCTGCCCGACGTAGTCGTTGGAATGCCGTCTCGGGGAGGGTATTGCTAATGTTAAAATGGGTTATTATACTTACACGTGTGCATTTGTATAAATTATAGATAATCATCAAGAAAAACTTACAGAAAATCTAAGACAGCAATGTGAGTAATCTCCTTTCTATAAACTGTTTTTACAAAACCTTAAATATTTTACAATGTGATTAAGCAGTGATTGAGTCTTTGTAGTCTTCAATTACTGCCGGTATGTTGGGGTTTTGTATCAAAAATGTGGAACACGTTACCATTGGACAAAGAGTTAGCGAATGTGTAATATGACCCACCAGTCAGGATTGACAGTACTGAATGAGTAATTGTGTAGACATAAACATCGTAATCGCTCTCAATACTGTAAATGATAAAACTCTACTTGATTAAACAGGGATTCACTCACCAGTATTTTCCCACTGAAAAAATGTTTTTAAACGCGTTTCAGGTTACAAAATGTGAAAGCCAACTTGAAGCCAGCTGGACAGCACTGAAGGTTTGGAAAAAGTGGCTATAAAAGTTATCTAAATAAAAGAAGATGTTTTATTCAATAAAATAGGATTTATCCTATGAAAATATTTGTAATGAAAACTTGGGTTTTATCCCAATATGTTTAATATTATAAAAGTGTGGTATTTAATCTGATAAAACATTTCCTAACTACGGTCCTGATGAAATTTCCGCTGCCAAATTGATAAACACCGATACCACCGACACTGATGTCCGCGGTCGCCCGTTCCCGGGACAGATAAGGGGCGGAGGTTGCAACAAACACTATCACTTTCACTGTCTTCATCCTGTTGATCACTATCCTCCTAACTTCCCTCATCACTCAGGTCTACATATTCAGGTTCTTTTTCAACATCCTTTTCAGAAAACATGCTAACATGTTGAATATACACATCTAGCACTTTGTTTGTTTCAACATAGCTAAGCATTCTCAATATACCACTGTCAGTGCCTAGAGGCCTTAAACCTACCAATAAATCTTCCCCTGTAACCCTAAAATGGTAAACCACAACATCCTCTTCTGAATAACCTAATGCTAACAACATATCATTCATAACTATCAATGAAAACATATCAGAATTCACATTATCAACATAGTCTACCTTACCCTCGCCGTATTCAAAATCATCCTCATCAATGAAATCACCACCATGGTGAACTTTCAGGGTGAATAATTTAGGACGATTTGTTATAGAATAAGAAAATAAGGTTCAATCAGAAAAAATGGGAACAACAATCCAACTTATCAATCAGAAATACGAACCGTATTTTACATCAGGATCAAAATTGAAGCCTTCTTTTCGAACACAGTAGCTAAAATCCTCATAATCGTCCATTGGTGAAGATGATTGTGGCAAGATGATCGCAGTTGGTGATTTTGGGGGGAGGAGATAATTTGGGGAAGATGAAGTTATGGGGGAAGTATATTTGCTGACCATTTATTAGGGTAAATGAATTTAATATAATTAATTTAATTATTAATATGTTATAATAAATTGAGATGGACCATTTTGCCCCTAAAGAAAAAGACAAAATAACCAGATTTTAATAGCCAAAAAAGGGGTGATTTGATTTTTGGACCAAAATGGCAATAAAAGTGAAACCACGGGGACCCAGATTTAAAAAGTTTAAGTTTTTGACTAAAATGACAAAAGTGACCAAAACTCAGGGACCAAAATGACAGTTTACTCTTCTTCTTTTCTTTTTTGTCCTTTTGCTTGTTTGTTTGTTTGTTGTTTTTTTTTTTGTCCTTTTGTAAATTTTTATATTCATACCTCAAAAGTTTAGTATTGACATTTACAACCACTCAACTTTCTAAAGGCTTTATAATTGAGTTTTACATGTTTATTTTAAGAGTAAACTGTCATTTTGGTCCCTGAGGTTTGGTCACTTTTGCCATTTTAGTCCAAAACTCAAACTTGTTAAATTTGGGTCCCTGTGATTTCACTTTTATTGCCATTTTGGTCCAAAAATCAAATCACCTGTTATTTGACTAATAAAATCTTGTTATTTTGTCTTTTTCTTCAGAGGCAAAATGGTCCATCTGAATTTATTATAACATATTATTTATTAAATTAATTATATTAAATATCTCTTTACCCTGTAAAAACAAATATAAGTTATCTTCTTCATCTTCTCCCCACACCAAACCCTTAAGTCCTTCATAGACCCGCCATCGATAGAACACATCCAAGTGTATTTATACTACACATGAACACGCAACCATAGCCGATTTGGATCGATGAATAGCCCTCTTGCCACAGTTGAGATCAAATCTCATGTACTAAATTTCCCATTCTTCAGGGCTCCATACATGTCACACCCCAAATTTTCACGTGTCACCGGTGGGCCCAGTGGGGGATTATCGTGACGTAGTTGATATCATCATAGTCAAACAACACAAATTATAATGCACAGCGGAAGCAAAAATAGATTTATTTCAACTTAATAATATTGTAATATCGAAGTATCACATATTGTCGAAATAGATCCACAGGCGGATTCAAAACAAAAATGAAACTTTATTTCATCAGACTTCATGCATCCTAAGCTTGCGAGACTTCTACGGATGCTAAGGAGTGACCAGCCTATTACGCGTAGTACCTGCACTTAGCCTTTTTGGAAAATACGTCAGTTTGCACTGGTAAATACAATTTAACTGACTCATTTTGAAAAGGTTTTAAAAATTGATTTGAATGCCCGAGGCACAAAACATTTTATAACTTGGGACAATTATTTGCCTATAATCTTGTAAAAGAATTACATGTTTATTCTGCGTTCGGTAGCCCGGGTCGTGCCGGGTTAAAGATTAATAGACACACCACTTAATATAATTCCGCCGCGAGACTTCTCTCGTACCGACGATTATACATGTTGTACTGCACTACGGGTGTACGCCTACACCCGAGTGCTAAGGTCGTGGCCATTCTTTGAATGATGCCAAGGATATCCGGGACATGGTCATTAAGCCCCCAAAGGCGTTAAACAAACAAAACAGTATTTTCAAACGGGTTAATTTGACAACACTTAACCACCGACCGGTTAAGGTCAATTCCCCTACCAAGCGGTATTTTATATACCGTACCCCAAGCCCGTATAGGGAAAATAAGTTAAACGTATTTACCTGAGCAAGTACAATTCAAACACAGCAAGTACAAGTAGCTTTTACTGGGCTCCTATATCTGAAAATAAAGGTTTTAAATATCCTATTAGAATCTAACGGGCCTTTTACTTTGGCTTAAGCCTAGACCGGTTAATCCTAAATGAAGATTACGGCTTAAACGCATGATAAGGCGAAGACCGTTTTAGAGTGTGGTTTTAACCCAACAATCTTGCATACTTGTTTAATATGTGTAACTTAATCACATTCTGGATTTTGAGACTGAAATGATATGGTTTGACCCGTTTCGGCTAAAATGGGTAAACTAGTTACATAAGCCGATCCGAACGCGTAAAGTGCGTAACGAGCAACCATAAGAGTCAAATACAAGTTTCTGATGTTAATATGCCCAAAATATGTTGTGATATCAGAATGATACTTTCCATTATGCCCCAAATGGTTTTAAACCCAAACTATACCTCATAAGGGCATTTTGGTCATTTTAAAGGGTGTAAAAGGGTTTAAATGTCATTCTGAGTTACAAGTCTGAATAAATCAGTAAACCTACTCATTTTACCAAGTTATAACAGTAGGGTATTAATCCTATGTGAAATTTATCAACCTTAACCATTCTATACACCGTAAGGGCGTTTTGGTAATTTCACTTAGGCCTAAAAGGTCAAACTGGGAATCTGAGTTTAATTCATTTTCCTACTGTTCAAAATATAAAAATTTACTGATTATATCAGTAAGTTCAACCCCTTATGCTTAACAAGGTTCTAGAGCATACTTGGTGCTAAAAATGCTTAAAAAGGCGATTTGGAGCCATTTCCGGGTTTTATATAAAAAGCTGATATTTTTAAAATTCCAGAAGGCTCAAAATAATTTATTTAACATATTAGATCAGTAGAAAAAGGTTTGGGGTCATTTGGGTTCTTAAAACTCATTTTATCGCTAAAAAGGGCAAAACCGGCATTAGCCGAATTAAGCTTAGAACACTAAGTTATGCTCAGCCTAAAATTAAATAAAAATCTTTAAAAATCCCAAAATATTATTTTAATACAGTAGGTATAAAGTTTTATACAAAAATTTGGGTTTAGATAGGCTATACGCAATTTACGCTATTTAATTACTTAAGAAGCTTCTAATTACGCTAATGAGCAAAACTCCTAATCTACACCTCCAACTGACCTCAAATTTTAGGTGCAAGCATATAACTCAGTAACTAAGGTGTCTACCCTTTCACATTTTCAAAAATCATATTTTAGGGTCATTCGGGCATAATGGTCAACATATAGGCTTTTAACGGAAACATGCATGCGAAAAGGATTTCTAATGAACCAAGTTGCATAACCTCAGGGAGTTATACTAACATGAATATATGTTCAAAAGAAGCTCTAAGGCAATCCTAAACTTGACTAGAACGGGTCAGAACTGAAAGTCAAAGCGAAAGTCAAACTATGCGACTTTCGGTTCCAAACCGGGTCTAAACAGAAAATTGTCGAGTTGAACATGTTGGAACATGTTCTTACATTAATTACCAAGTTATATTAGTGATTAAATAGGTTGCATGCACCCTACATTACTAATTATGCATTAATTTGCAAATAAGCATTCTGTTGACTTTTCATAGAAAGCTTTGACTCGACAATTGACATGTTTAGAGTGGGAATCAGGAAATACCCTTTTAAGGGTTTATTACCCACCTAATTACCTACTTAAAGGTATTTTTAATTCGTGATTTGACAGAGCACATTTTAATTAATCACGAAGTCAAACCTTAATTACGACGGTTTGACTTTTAGCTAATTAACTAGGCTAAAACGGATTAGGAAGGGTTAAGGACACTTACAAGAGTCCTAATTGAGATTAGAGATCACTAGGAAGATGGCTTGAAGTCAAGAGAGCTCCAGAAGTGAACTTATGCAAAGTTGTAAATGAATGCAAGAAATGTTCACAACTTCAAGACCCTTATATACTAGTTTTGATCTCATAGGATGGTGCCAAACAAGTCTACACATGATACAAGATCATTACATGTGCCCCCTATGCATGAAATACCATTGGGGCAGCCCCTGGTATGCAAACAAGCTTTTAAAGTCGGTTAACAGGCCTGAAATGGCAGCTATCCACGTTTTCTGTAACTGGCACCCTGACGCGGCCCGCATGAGGGTATTGGGGATTCTAATGCGGGCCGCCTGGACCGGCAAAACCTGCCAAACAAGTTTCATCTTTTGCACTTTTGGTCCCTGGTCCTTTGTAACGTGGTTTTGAGCTTCCAAATTGCTATTTCAGCCCTCAAACTTGATTTTTAAGGGCCTTGGGACTTTTACTAACTTGGTTAAGTCCTTGACCAACCTTGTAACCACTCATAAGGCCATAGAATTCAATGTTGACGCTTTTAACCCCTCGAACACGAATTTGATCATAACTTTCTCATACGATAACGAAACTTTATGAAATTTTAACCACATATTCTAGTGAGTATAATTTATCGTTACAAAGCTTCGGGTCTGCCAAAAGGTCACTCAGAGGTATACTTTGCACATGTTGACACTTTTAGCCCCTGTAGTTTGTAATTCCTCACTTTCTTTCATGTTTAGCTTCGTATGATCCATGATTTATTCGTTGGAAGGTATAAACATTATGTAGGGCTATTTTAGAATATATTTATCCATTGTTGACACTTTGGACCCTTATATTCACATAGTTTCCCCGTTTGTCAACTTTAGTCCCTCCAAAGTATTCTTTCTCACGTTCAGAGCTTATGACACGTGTTTATACATTATTGGACATAAATTTTCAAGGTGTTACATCCTCACCCCCTTAAAAGAAATCTCGTCCTCGAGATTTAAGGAAACAGATGAGGGTATTTCTCTTTTATTGAGGATTCTAGCTCCCACGTGTATTCAGGACCTCTGCGGGCGTCCCACTTCACCTTGACAATAGGCACAAGCTTTCTCCGAAGCTTCTTTACCTGTCGATCCTCAATCGACACAGGTTTTTCCACAAATTTTAAGCTCTCGTCTATATGCACGTCTGTGTGTGGTATGACTAGCGATTCATCAGCCAGACATTTCTTCAGATTGCAGACGTGAAATACATTATGAATACCTTCGAGCTCTTCGGGTAAGTTTAACTTGTAAGCCGCTGATCCTACACATTCGATGATCTCGAATGGTCCTATATACCTTGGGCTTAACTTACCTTTCTTAACAAATCGCATCACCCCTTTCCAAGGTGATACTTTGAGCAAGACCTTATCACCAACCTCGAACTTGAGGGGTTTTCGCCTTTCATCCGCATAGCTCTTCTGCCTATCACGGGCAGCTCTTAGGCGGTCGCGAATCTGGACAATCTTGTCCGTTGTCTCGAAGACTAAATCAGGACCTGATAATTGAGTGTCTCCAACTTCTGCCCAAAAGATGGGCGTTCTGCACTTCCTACCATACAATGCCTCAAAAGGCGCAGCCTTAATGCTGGTATGGTAGCTATTATTGTAGGAGAACTTGACCAAAGGTAGGTGCCTATCCCAGCTACCCCCTAAATCGATCACACATGCACGCAGCATGTCTTCCAATGTTTGAATAGTACGCTCACTTTGCACATCCGTCTGAGGATGGTAAGCTGTACTAAAATTCAATTGCGTACCCAGAGACTGTTGGAAACTCTTCCAAAAATGAGACGTGTATCTAGTATCCCTATCAGAGATAATAGATACTGGTACGCCATGCAAGGATACAATCTTATCCACGTATAGTTGAGCTAGTGTATCGGAGCTGGAAGTCTCTTTAATGGGTAGGAAATGTGCTGACTTAGTCAGTCGATCAACTATCACCCAAATAGTGTCATTTCCTTTTTGCGTCTTAGGCAACTTGGTGATGAAATCCATCGTCACCATTTCCCATTTCCAGGTGGGAATTTCAGGTTGTTGCAGCAAACCTGACGGCTTTTGATGCTCAGCCTTGACTTGAGCACATGTCAGGCATTTAGCCACATGGGTAACTATAGACTTTTTCAAGCCTATCCACCAAGAATTTGCCTTCACATCCTGGTACATCTTATCCGCTCCAGGATGAACAGAATATCTGGAACTGTGGGCTTCCTTAAGGATGACGTCTCGAAGTCCTCCATAAACAGGAACCCATATCCTTCCATTTAACCTCAGGATTCCGTCCTTGCCATAAGATAACTGTTCTTCAGTTACTCCTAGCTTTTCATTAGGGTAGTTAGCTTCCAACACTGCCTCCTTCTGTGCAGCTAACAACCTTTCATTCAGACTGTTCCTGACCTCAATGCTCTTGGCATTGATCCTAATCGGCTTCACTCTTTCCTTTCTGCTCAGGGCATCTGCGACTACATTGGCCTTGCCTGGATGGTATCTTATCTCACAATCATAATCGTTCAGAGTTTCCATCCAGCGTCGCTGCCTCATGTTCAAATCCTTCTGATTGAACAAGTGCTGAAGGCTCTTGTGATCAGAATAGATCACACACTTAGTCCCATATAAATAGTGCCTCCACAGCTTTAGTGCAAATACAACGGCACCCAACTCCAAGTCGTGGGTGGTGTAGTTCTTCTCGTGCACTTTTAGTTGACGTGAAGCATAGGCAATGACTTTGCCTTTCTGCATTAACACACAACCCATCCCGGTGTGTGATGCATCACAATATACCACAAACTCATCAATCCCTTCAGGTAACGTCAATACTGGAGCGTTACTTAGCTTCTGCTTCAATATATCGAATGATTCTTGCTGCTTAGGCCCCCAATTGAACTTGCTATTCTTGTGAGTCAGCAAAGTTAGGGGTGCTGCAATTCTAGAGAAGTTTTCAATAAAACGCCTTTATCCTGCCAATCCTAGAAAACTGCGAATCTCCGTAGGCGTCTTTGGCTCTTGCCAGTTCATGGTAGCTTCTATCTTAGCGGGATCTACTTGGATACCACGCTCACTGACAACATGTCCAAGGAATTGGACTTCACGAAGCCAGCATTCGCATTTAGAAAATTTGGCATAGAGCTTTTCTTGGTGAAGCAGTTTCAGAATGCAACAGAGATGCTCCTCATGATCAGCTTGATTCTTGGAATAAATGAGAATGTCATCGATGAAGACGATGACAAATTTATCCAAATAAGGCTTGCAGACGCGATTCATGAGATCCATGAATGCGGCAGGTGCGTTAGTGAGCCCAAAAGGCATCACTAGGAACTCATAATGACCATAGCGAGTCCTAAACGCAGTCTTGTGCACATCTTCTTCCTTGACCTTTAACTGATGATAGCCTGACCTCAGATCAATCTTGGAAAAGTAGCTTGCTCCCTGCAGTTGATCGAACAGATCGTCGATCCTGAGCAAAGGGTACCTATTCTTGATGGTAACCTTGTTAAGCTCTCGGTAATCGATACATAAACGCATCAAACCATCTTTCTTCTTGACGAACAAGATTGGTGCTCCCCATGGAGACGAACTAGGCCTAATAAAACCTTTGGCTAGCAAATCGTCTAGCTGCGTTCTCAATTCCTTCATCTTCGTTGGTGCTAGTCTATAAAGCGCTCTAGCAATAGGTGCAGCTCCGGGAATAATGTCGATCCTGAATTCCACTTGCCTGTTTGGTGGTAAACCAGGCAGCTCTTCTGGGAAAACTTCAGGGTACTCCGATATAACGGGAATGTCCTCAATCTTGGGCTTCTGCTCATCAATGGTCACCTGTGCCATATAAATGACACACCCCTTCTTCAAACATTGGGATGCTTTGAGCATAGACACCTGCTCAGGAAATCCATGATGTGTATCTCCCTGGATGGTGAGTGGCTCGCCAGATGGAGTCTTGATTATCACCTGCTTCCTATTGCATACAATCTGGGCTTGGTTATGCGAAAACCAATCCATGCCCAACACTACATCGAAGCCGGCTAATTTGAACGGAAGGAGGGACAAAGGAAAAGAGTGGTTCCTAATGGACATGACACATCCATCTAATACAGTCGAAGCGGTTTCTATGGTTCCATCCGCTAATTCCACTTCATACTTCTCACTTAATGTCTTAACAGGTATTTTTAATAATTCACAAAATTTACTATCTACGAATGATTTATCTGCTCCTGAATCAAATAATACTCTTGCGTAGATATCATTTATAAGAAAGGTACCTGTTATGACATTGTCATCTTGTACAGCTTCCTTCGCGTCCATGCGGAAGACTCTTGCGTTGGTCTTCTTTCCCTCCTCGGTCTTCTTCGCAAGCTTAGGGCAATTAGTCCTCAAATGTCCCTTCTCATTACAGTTATAGCATGTGGCATCCTTGATTTTCTTACAGTCTAATGCCTTTTGATCTGGGGATTTGCAAATCCCACATGCTTTTGGCTGAAATTGGGATTTCGACTCATGCCTGCACCTCCCAAAGTGGTGCTTCTTGCAAACTTTACACTTGGGTTTATCACCCATCTGTTGATCACTCTTCTTAAAACCCGACCCTTTCCTCTGGTCGTTGCTTCCCTTGCGCTTCTTTTCCGATCGACGTGAACCATCATCTTCTCGCTTCCTTTTCTCAGATCCGCCATTCTCAGCGATCTCTGTCTAACTGCGTCTAACGTGAGGGACAGGGATATCTCGGCTACTGACCTGAAAGTAGTAGGCCGAGATGCCTTGACACTTGCTTTTACCTCCGGGGCCAAACCCCCGATAAAGCGAGCTATCCTCTTTGGTTCAGGTGTCAAAAGGTAGGGAACTAACCTTGACAGGGTGTTAAAACTGGTAAGATAAGCCTGGCAATCCAGGTTTTTCATAACCAATGATAGGAACTCAGATTCTATCCTCTCAACTTCGTGTTGCGGACAGAAGTTTTCCTTGATGAGAGCAACGAATTGATCCCAAGACATGTTATACAATGGGATCTTCCCAGTAGCCTGAACTAAAGACTTCCACCAGGCCAAAGCTTCTCCTTTAAAGGATTGAGATACAAACTTCACGATATCCTTCTCCTCACAACCACTGATGTCTACCACCGTTTCCATCTCGTCTAACCAAATCATACAGTCCACTGCCCCCTTCTCCCCAGTAAAATCCCGGGGTTTACATGATACAAAATATTTATACGTACAAGACTTGGTACATGGTGTATCATCGAACACTATTTTCTTACGTGGAACACTGCTATGGCTCGAGGAGTGTCTATCATCATCCTTCTTAGATTCATCATTCTTAGACTTAGGTTGGACAGAAGGTGTCCTGCTGTGACTCGCGGAATGAGTCTTAGACCTTGAGTGTGGTGTGGACAGAGTTCTACTTTGAGTCTTAGAAGACTCACTGTTCTGACGATCTAACGCCCGTGTAACAGCATTGTCCACCAGTGCTTGCAACTCTGCACCGGTCAGCTGGATTCTAGCATTCTCGTGATTCTCTACCGGACGACTGTTTACCTCGTCCGACCTCGCCATGTAGCTTAATTGCTACAATTTGAAGATAGAGGGCAAGGTTTTATTTAGAAGCTTTTATAGGGGTTTATAATTTTATTAACCATGGTTTTAGATAGCCATTACAGGTTAATTTATTAATTATTTATTCAGGACTCTTATTATAATCCTATATTACATTTTAACATTAGCATAAAGAGCTTAGTCACAAGGACAGTTTTATATTTATAACCAGGATTTTTTTACGGAATCGAGGTATACGGGTCTGAATCACAGTTCACTACCCTATTTCTAGACAGTGAGTTGCAGACTTCAACTGTCTCTTAGTCCCAGAGGATGTTAGTTATTACCCATAGGCACTTCATCCTCAAAGGATGGTTATACAGGGAATTAAATTATCCCAAATTTTAAAGATGGCCTGTGTGATTTATGCTGCACCACAATTTGCCCAGAATGCTAACATACTTACAGATCAGGTTCTACCACTCTGGCCATGTCTACAACGACACGTGGCTAGGTTTTACCCCCAAGATTCTCTTTTTAATTTAATACGCAGAACAATCCTAAGTTGAGATGTTTAATTTTAGATCTTAACCTAATTATGGAGATACCATCTTGGCCTTGTCTTAAAATGACACATGGCTAGGTCTTGTCCCTTTTTAGATTTTTCCATTTTAATCTAATGGTAGATCTTTTATAGGAATGTTATTTTCATTTTTACTTTGTATTTTAAGTTTTGTGCATATACTTAATAATAAACAATCATGAAAATTTAAATGCAAACATTCCATAACTTAAATTAAACAAGTACAATAACTGCCCTAAACGGGACTTCTACAAATAACATGCCCACGCAGGGGCGAAAAACAAACAACAAACAAACAAACCCACGCAGGGGTTAACTAAAAGACATGCCCACACAGGGGCGGAATACTGAAAGACAAGCTCACGCAGGAGCTGAGTACAGAAACACAAGTCCACGCAGGGACTGATTAAAACTAAAATAAATAAAGGTCTTCAATAATCCCTTCTTTTGGACTTTCCTTTGATCAGATCTGATAGTCCTTTGAAGAAACCTCTGTTGTGTCTGCGCTCAGTTTGGATTTCCCGTTCGCAACGGTCCAATCTCTCGAGGACTTCCTGCTGACGCTCTGGTGGGATTATCTGCGGCTGCGGCGCCTGATACATAGGTGGAGGAGGTGGTGGATGCTGGTACCCATAAGTCGGGTAACCAGTGGTCCATGGTCCTCCGTATGGTCCTTCAAGGTGAAGAGCGTTGTAGTCCCGAGCTACCTGATATGGGTCAACCTCCGCATAGTTGTAGTTGTAATAAGTATGCGCTGGCTGCTCAAAGGGGTTATACGCCACTGAACCGGCATATGTAGGGATTGGGTTGTCAAAACCAAATGGTGGTGCCATAGGCACTGAGTTGATCTCTGGGATGGGGCTTGATGGTCCTCCCACCTGCGGGTTTTCTTCCTCCTGGAGTGGCGGATAATGACTGCCACTCGAAGGTTGAGGAGTGCTGATGCGGACTCCTCCTCGCACGGACATCCATGCGTTCGACCT
Organism: Helianthus annuus; assembly: GCF_002127325.2. Classification (NCBI taxonomy): domain Eukaryota; kingdom Viridiplantae; phylum Streptophyta; class Magnoliopsida; order Asterales; family Asteraceae; genus Helianthus; species Helianthus annuus. The sequence continues at coordinate 141,715,377 of NC_035438.2, read as the reverse complement.
TCTCCGCCTCGGCGGCTCCGGAGGCGGTTGTTGCTCTACTGGCGGCGGTGGTGGCAGTGTGACTGCCCTGAACCGAGAACCCTCGGAAGGATCCTGTTGCGGTTGCTGCTGCTGCTGCTGATGGGGTGACGAGTGCTCGGACGGGATGAAATACCAGTCATACTGGTTAAACCTCGCCTGGTAACTATCGGGACCACGGTAGGGTGATCCGTGAAATGATGACCCGTCAGAGATCTCTATCGGGTGGTTGGGTGTTCCGGATGCGGGCTCCACGGGATCCGTGTCTTCGTCCAAGTCATCAGCGTGGTCACCTGAGAAATGATCCTCAGGTCCTAGCGGGTTATGGGCCACAAGTTCTGGACAAATATTAGCCGGGTTGAACCGGCTCTGGAAGATCGGGGTGGGGTCACCATACGCGTGGTGAGAGTTTGACCTTTGCAGCGGTATGAAGGATGGCGGTTGGTTGTCGGGCTCATTTTCAGATTGAGGCCCGAAGGAATGCAGATAAGACGGCGAAGAGCTTAAGGAGACTGAGCGCCTCCCGGGTTCAACAAACACTCGCCACGGCTCTTGTGTACTAGTGCTCATGGTAATAGAAGGGGTACGCCGGTGTGAAGGTCCGGCTTCATGATCGTGACCCGTGACTGGGCCTTTGCCTCGTCCTCGAAGAAATCTTGGTGGCATTTTAACCTGCAAACATTAATAAAATAACGACCAATATATAATAAAAAGACCCAAAATAAAAATAAAACAAAACAGAGTTTGTCCTATGTTCGATGTCTAGACTTGGAACTCGAAGAATGTGCAATTCGTGCACTGAGACTAAACACAAAAGGCTAGTGTTTAATTCACTCAGTGTTGGCTCTGATACCAACCTGTCACACCCCAAATTTCCACGTGTCACCGGTGGGCCCGGTGGGGGATTATCGTGACGTAGTTGATATCATCATAGTCAAACAACACAAATTATAATGCACAGCGGAAGCAAAAATAGATTTATTTCAACTTAATAATATTGTAATATCGAAGTATCACATATTGTCGAAATAGATCCACAGGCGGATTCAAAACAAAAAGGAAACTTTATTTCATCAGACTTCATGCATCCTAAGCTTGCGAGACTTCTACGGATGCTAAGGAGTGACCAGCCTATTACGCGTAGTACCTGCACTTAGCCTTTTTGGAAAATACGTCAGTTTGCACTGGTAAATACAATTTAACTGACTCATTTTGAAAAGGTTTTAAAAATTGATTTGAATGCCCGAGGCACAAAACATTTTATAACTTGGGACAATTATTTTCCTATCATCTTGTAAAAGAATTACATGTTTATTCTGCGTTCGGTAGCCCGGGTCGTGCCGGGTTAAATATTAATAGACACACCACTTAATATAATTCCGCCGCGAGACTTCTCTCATACCGACGATTATACATGTTGTACTGCACTACGGGTGTACGCCTACACCCGAGTGCTAAGGTCGTGGCCATTCTTTGAATGATGCCAAGGATATCCGGGACATGGTCATTAAGCCCCCAAAGGCGTTAAACAAACAAAACAGCATTTTCAAACGGGTTAATTTGACAACACTTAACCACCGACCGGTGTCAATTCCCCGACCAAGCGGTATTTTATATACCGTACCCCAAGCCCGTATAGGGAAAATAAGTTAAATGTATTTACCTGAGCAAGTACAATTCAAACACAGCAAGTACAAGTAGCTTTTACTGGGCTCCTATATCTGAAAATAAAGGTTTTAAATATCCTATTAGAATCTAACGGGCCTTTTACTTTGGCTTAAGCCTAGACCGGTTAATCCTAAATGAAGATTACGGCTTAAACGCATGATAAGGCGAAGACCGTTTTAGAGTGTGGTTTTAACCCAACAAGCTTGCATACTTGTTTAATATGGGTAACTTAATCACATTCTGGATTTTGAGACTGAAATGATATGGTTTGACCCGTTTCGGCTAAAATGGGTAAACTAGTTACATAAGCCGATCCGAACGCGTAAAGTGCGTAACGAGCAACCATAAGAGTCAAATACAAGTTTCTGATGTTAATATGCCCAAAATATGTTGTGATATCAGAATGATACTTTCCATTATGCCCCAAATGGTTTTAAACCCAAACTATGCCTCATAAGGGCATTTTGGTCATTTTAAAGGGTGTAAAAGGGTTTAAATGTCATTCTGAGTTACAGGTCTGAATAAATCAGTAAACCTACTCATTTTACCAAGTTATAACAGTAGGGTATTAATCCTATGTGAAATTTATCAACCTTAACCATTCTAGACACCGTAAGGGCGTTTTGGTAATGTCACTTAGGCCTAAAAGGTCAAACTGGGAATCTGAGTTTAATTCATTTTCCTACTATTCAAAATATAAAAATTTACTGATTATATCAGTAAGTTCAACCCCTTATGCTTAACAAGGTTCTAGAGCATACTTGGTGCTAAAAATGCTTAAAAAGGCGATTTGGAGCCATTTCCGGGTTTTATATAAAAAGCTGATATTTTTAAAATTCCAGAAGGCTCAAAAAAATTTATTTAACATATTAGATCAGTAGAAAAAGATTTGGGGTCATTTGGGTTCTTAAAACTCATTTTATCGCTAAAAAGGGCAAAACCGGCATTAGCCGAATTAAGCTTAGAACACTAAGTTATGCTCAGCCTAAAATTAAATAAAAATCCTTAAAAATCCCAAAATATTATTTTAATACAGTAGGTATAAAGTTTTATACAAAAATTTGGGTTTAGATAGGCTATACGCAATTTACGCTATTTAATTACTTAAGAAGCTTCTAATTACGCTAATGAGCATAACTCCTAATCTACACCTCCAACTGACCTCAAATTTTAGGTGCAAGCATATAACTCAGTAACTAAGGTGTCTACCCTTTCACATTTTCAAAAATCATGTTTTAGGGTCATTCGGGCATAATGGTCAACATATAGGCTTTTAACGGAAACATGCATGCGAAAAGGATTTCTAATGAACCAAGTTGCATAACCTCAGGGAGTTATACTAACATGAATATATGTTCAAAAGAAGCTCTAAGGCAATCCTAAACTTGACTAGAATGGGTCAGAACTGAAAGTCAAAGCGAAAGTCAAACTATGCGACTTTCGGTTCCAAACCGGGTCTAAACAGAAAATTGTCGAGTTGAACATGTTGGAACATGTTCTTACATTAATTACCAAGTTATATTAGTGATTAAATAGGTTGCATGCACCCTACATTACTAATTATGCATTAATTTGCAAATAAGCATTCTGTTGACTTTTCATAGAAAGCTTTGACTCGACAATTGACATGTTTAGAGTGGGAATCAGGAAATACCCTTTTAAGGGTTTATTACCCACCTAATTACCTACTTAAAGGTATTTTTAATTCGTGATTTGACAGAGCACATTTTAATTAATCACGAAGTCAAACTTTAATTACGACGGTTTGACTTTTAGCTAATTAACTAGGCTAAAACGGATTAGGAAGGGTTAAGGACACTTACAAGAGTCCTAATTGAGATTAGAGATCACTAGGAAGATGGCTTGAAGTCCAGAGAGCTCCAGAAGTGAACTTATGCAAAGTTGTAAATGAATGCAAGAAATGTTCACAACTTCAAGACCCTTATATACTAGTTTTGATCTCATAGGATGGTGCCAAACAAGTCTACACATGATACAAGATCATTACAGGTGCCCCCTATGCATGAAATACCATTGGGGCAGCTCCTGGTATGCAAAACAAGCTTTTAAAGTCGGTTAACAGGCCTGAAATGGCAGCTGTCCATGTTTTCTGTAACTGGCACCCTGACGCGGTCCGCGTGAGGGTATTGGGGATTCTAATCATATCTCTCATCAAAAGGCGCTATTCGATAATGAATTAGATTCTACTTATTGACATAGAATTTTTCAATTCTAACAGAAGGTATTTATTAGCTTGAACGGGCCGCCTGGACCGGCAAAACCTGCCAAACAAGTTTCATCTTTTGCACTTTTGGTCCCTGGTCCTTTGTAACGTGGTTTTGAGCTTCGAAATTGCTATTTCAGCCCTCAAACTTGATTTTTAAGGGCCTTGGGACTTTTACTAACTTGGTTAAGTCCTTGACCAACCTTGTAACCACTCATAAGGCCATAGAATTCAATGTTGACGCTTTTAACCCCTCGAACACGAATTTGATCATAACTTTCTCATACGATAACGAAACTTTATGAAATTTTAACCACATATTCTAGTGAGTATAATTTATCGTTACAAAGCTTCGGGTCTGCCAAAAGGTCACTCAGAGGTATACTTTGCACATGTTGACACTTTTAGCCCCTGTAGTTTGTAATTCCTCACTTTCTTTCATGTTTAGCTTCGTATGATCCATGATTTATTCGTTGGAAGGTATAAACATTATGTAGGGCTATTTTAGAATATATTTATCTATTGTTGACACTTTGGACCCTTATATTCACATAGTTTCCCCGTTTGTCAACTTTAGTCCCTCCAAAGTATTCTTTCTCACGTTCAGAGCTTATGACACGTGTTTATACATTATTGGACATAAATTTTCAAGGTGTTACAATACACAAACCATCATACTAATCATGCCATCATATTAATCATGTCTTATATAACAGATGATGCAACTGCACCCTTAAAAAAACTAGCAACATAGAGATAGCAATTGCATAACCTCAAATCAGGTAAAATTCTTGGATTTACTATCATCATCATCAAATATATAAGAAGAAGAAAAAAAATCCCCAAATCAATAAACTTGAAAAATCTTAAATTATTAAAAGCTTTTAAGTCTTCTATTCCTACCACCCCCCCCCCCAAATCAACGTGTAAATTAAGAAAACTAAATAAATCAAACCCTAAATCACAAATAAAACAATAATAGAAAGAAAGAATACCCATGAGAGAAGCTTGGAGAAGGTGACTGGCAGCAAGAATCTGATCAGTGGGAGTGAGTTCTCTATCGTCTCCGTTCTGGCGGTTATGGATCTGCATGACACTATAGACGGTGGGCAACATGAGAACGAATATCGTGGATCCAACAGCCTTCACAACAATAGGGGATTAGGGTTTGGTGTGGGAAGAAGATGAAAAAAATGAACTTATATCTGTCGGGTAAAGGGATATTTAATATAATTAATTTAATTAATAATATGTTATAATAAATTAAGATGGACTATTTTGCCCCTGAAGAAAAAGACAAAATAACCAGATTTTATTAGCCAAATAACAGATGATTTGATTTTTGGACCAAAATGACAATAAAAGTAAAACCACAGCGACCCATATTTAAAAGGTTTGAATTTTGGACTAAAATGGCAAAAGTGGCCAAACCTCAGGAACCAAACAACATATCATTCATAACTATCAATGAAAACATATCAGAATTCACATTATCAACATAGTCTACCTTACCCTCGCCGTATTCAAAATCATCCTCGTCAATGAAATCACCACCATGGTGAACTTTCAGGGTGAATAATTTAGGACGATTTGTTGTAGAATAAAAAAATAAGGTTCAATCAGAAAAAATGGGAACAACAATCCAACTTATCAATCAGAAATACGTACCGTATTTTACATCAGGATCAAAATTGAAGCCTTCTTTTCGAACACAGCAGCTAAAATCCTCATAATCGTCCATTGGTGAAGATGACTGTGGCAAGATGATCGCAGTTGGTGATTTTGGGGGGAGGAGATAATTTGGGGAAGATGAAGTTATGGGGGAAGTATATCTGCTGACCATTTATTAGGGTAAATGAATTTAATATAATTAATTTAATTATTAATATGTTATAATAAATTGAGATGGACCATTTTACCCCTAAAGAAAAAGACAAAATAACCAGATTTTAATAGCCAAATAAGAGGTGATTTGATTTTTGGACCAAAATGGCAATAAAAGTGAAACCACGGGGACCCAGATTTAAAAAGTTTAAGTTTTTGACTAAAATAACAAAAGTGACTAAAACTCAGGGACCAAAATGGCAGTTTACTTTTCTTCTTTTCATTTTTGTCCTTTTGTTTGTTTGTCTTTTTTTTTTTGTCCTTTTGTAAATTTTTATATTCATACCTCAAAAGTTTAGTATTGATATTTACAACCACTCGAGTTTCTAAAGGCTTTATAATTGAGTTTTACGTGTTTATTTTAAGAGTAAACTGTCATTTTGGTCCCCGAGGTTTGGTCACTTTTGTCATTTTAGTCCAAAACTCAAACTTGTTAAATTTGGGTCCCTGTGATTTCACTTTTATTGCCATTTTGGTCCAAAAATCAAATCATTTGTTATTTGGCTAATAAAATCTGGTTATTTTGTCTTTTTCTTCGGGGGCAAAATGGTCTATCTGAATTTATTATAACGTATTATTAATTAAATAAATTATATTAAATATCTCTTTACCCTGTAAAAACAAATATAAGTTCATCTTCTTCATCTTCTCCCCACATCAAACCCTTAAGTCCTTCTTCATCTTGCCATAGTTGAGATCAAATCTCATGTACTAAATTTCCCATTCTTCAGGGCTCCATACACAAACCATCATATTAATAATGCCATCATATTAATCATGTCTCATATAACAGATAATGCAACTGCACCCTTAAAAAAACTAGCAACATAAAGATAGCAATTGCATAACCTCAAATTAGGTAAAATTCTTGGATTTACTATCATGATCATCAAATATATAAGAAGAAGAAAAAAAAGTCCCCAAATCAATAAACTTGAAAGATCTTAAATTATTAAAAGCTTTTAAGTCTTCTATTCCTACCCCCCCCCCCCCAAATCAACGTGTAAATTAAGAAAACTAAATCAATCAAACCCTAAATCACAAATAAAACAATAATAGAAAGAAAGAATACCCATGAGAGAAGCTTGGAGAAGGTGACTGGCAGCAAGAATCTGACCAGTGGGAGTGAGTTCTCCATCGTCTCCGTTCCGGCGGTTATGGATCTGCATGACACTATAGACGGTGGGCATCATGAGAACGAATATTGTGGATCCAACAGCCTTCACAACAATAGGGGATTAGGGTTTGGTGTGGGGAGAAGATGAAAAAGATGGACTTATATCTGCTGGGTAAAGGGATATTTAATATAATTAATTTAATTAATAATATGTTATAATAAATTGAGATGGACTATTTTGCCCCTGAAGAAAAAGACAAAATAACCAGATTTTATTAGCCAAATAATAGATGATTTGATTTTTGGACCAAAATGACAATAAAAGTAAAACAACAAGGACCCAGATTTAAAAGGTTTGAGTTTTGGACTAAAATGGCAAAAGTGGCCAAACCTCAGGGACCAAAATGGCAGTTTACTCTTATTTTAATATACATGTAAGTATAATTCAAGTTGATTTACATTTCGACGTAAATTTTTCCTGAAAATTAGTCGGATCAATTATAATATGTTCTTGTGCTTATTATTATGTACGTTTTCAATTGTTCTACGTTTTGATGTAATTTTTTTTCTGAAAATGAGTGGAGTCAAATATAATACGTTTTCGTTGTTATTTTTATATAGTTTTCAGTTGACCTACGTTTTGACGTAATTTTTTCACAAATCACCGCGACAACGTACGGGGCAATTTCCTAGCTGTCATTAATATATATCAAAACTCCTAAAACTTATTCTTTTCTCGATAACTTCTTCATAACTTTGTATTCACCATAACTTTGGTGAATACAAACGAGCTCTATTTCAGGCTCGAGCTCGGGCTCGGGCTCGTTAAAGCTCGGCTCGTTCGAGCTTTTAACCGAGCCGATAACGAGTAGCTCTCGAGCCTTTGGGCTTGTTTACACCCCTACTGTTAATAAGTTCCACCAAAGGAGTATTAATGTCAATTGGGCTTTTGTGGTGAGTATCCAAAAGATTGGGATTAGGAGACCTGAACAATTGTATGACAAGATTCTTAGGATAGGAGTTCCATACATTATTTCGACAAAGAAAAGAAATAAAATTGTTTATAGTATCAAATGATTCAAATTGTGTCGACTTAATAAGGTCAGATTTCAACAAGCAAGTGTTGCAGCAAGTAACGAAAATCATTGATGGGATCAATTATATTAAAATATTTTTAAAGGGGTGGAAATTGAAAATTTTTAAAAATAATATTTTTGGAAAGAGAGGTATGAAAAGTAATAATGAGGGTGCATTTAGCCACACCCTTGTTATATTAACCATTAAACACGCTTACAAAGTACCTTACAGTTCTTGTTATAAGAACAAGAAATAAGAATTTCCCTTTTCCATCCTTATTTTCTCTTATTATTATTTGCATATTGGATGCTATTAAGATATTGATTCACAACATATACCCTATTCTGAATAATATTCTCAATGCTAAACATTTAGTATAAAAAATGTAGAAATTTATAACATATTGAAAACCAATGTTTTAAAAACCAGTTCAAACCGGCTGGTAGTACCGGTTGAACCGGTTAAACCGCCAGTACACCCGGTTGAACCACCCAACACACCCAGTTAAACTGTTTTCAAACCCAATCCGATACGGTATAAAAAGCAAATTTTAAAATGAACGATGATATTTTGTTATTAATAGTTATACTGTTAACTAATCAGCTCTTTTAAAATATAATATTAAAATTACTGACGTCCTTTTATGGTTAAATTATCAAAAATTCGTAAATGATCGATCGACACATTAAACTCGACAGAAGAAAAATAAGTAGAAAACAATACAAGTGGCAAAAAGGTAAACGTTTGTCTAAATCAATGGAAATCTACCAATTAAGTTTGTTTTCTACAAATAACAATTTTATATATACTGGTGGAATTTTCTGCGCGTTATGGCGGATATTCGATTGGTATCGGTTTGTTTCGTTTCGTTACGGTATTGGTAGGATATCGTCACTCGATATAGCAACCAATAAAGATGTCTAAGAGGATATCGACACTTGTTTTATATCGATAAAAAATAATAAAAATGGATACTGGTATCAGTATTATTCAAAAGAACTGGTTTGGATTGTCATGATAAAGAATAAAAAATAAGTTATATCAGAATTGTTCTATTTTTTAATAAAATTTTAATAAAAACATGGATGAAACTAAGCACGTTTCAACGATATATTTAAAATTTTATAAAACATTATATTTTTTATTAAAATAACGAAATGGTATACGTCGTTACTTAAATATTCACGACTCGATTTTAAGTTAAACTTATATTAAGAAGATAAAAATTAGCACGTCGTAATGATATACCCAAAATTTTATAAAACATCGTATTTTTTAAATTATAATAGAAAATAATTTATGTTGTATCGGTAGGATATCGTCCCTCGATATAGCAACCAATAAAGATATGTCTAAGAGGATATCGACACTTGTTTTATATCGATAAAAAAAACATTAAAAATGGATACTGGTATCAGTTTTATTCAAAAGAACTTATTCGGATTGTCATGATAACGAATAAAAAAAACCAGTTATATCAGACTTGTTCTATTTTTTAATAAAATTTTAATAAAAACATGGATAAAACTAACATGTTCCAACGATATATTTAAAATTTTATAAAACATTATATTATTTTATTAAAATAACGAAATGGTATACGGCGTTACTTAAACATTCACGACTCGGTTTTAAGTAAAACTTATATTAAGAAGATAAAAATTAGCACGTCGTAATGACATACCCAAAATTTTATAAAACATCGTATTTTTAAATTATAATAAAAAATAATTTATGTTAAAAAAATAAAATATATAAAGATAATAGATAAAAATGAGTTCACTATTCATGGTCTATGAAAATCAATAGGGCTTTTTATATAGATAATAGTTTTCGAATTTCTATTTACTTTTAGCTTTTAACGTATTTTTATTTTTTCCTTTTCTAAAACCATATTTGCTTTATCATTTATTTTGTTTTTATTAATATTTTTTCTTTTTTTAAATCTATTTTTACTTTATCAATTAATTTGATATTTCTTTAATAACTTACTAGTCTAAGTACCCGTGTGTTACACGGGTGGCTTACACAAAAAAATATCTCCTTTAACAATGTTGAAACAAATATTTTAATTATATAAATGTTAAACTACTAACGTAAATATTAGAGTACACTGAATAATTGAAATACATGAATGAGAAAAAATCACAATTCGTTAAAGATTTCTTCAACCGACCTGGACTAACTCTTTTCAACACGACCATCTTGCCACCTCCATATTCTATCTTCTTCAACCTATATTGAGCGTGGAAATAAAGCTTTTTGGACTAAATGAACTTACCCACCAACACCTTGGTCACTGAATCAACAGAGTTGACACTTTTGATGACGAAAAAGGTTATATATCGAAATGTCATTGCAGGTAGTTGAAAAGTTTATAATGATGTCGGAATAGGAGTAAAAATGACGATTTCAACCCCAAACCCTAATGGACCCATTATCCTAACCTACTCTTGTTGCCATAAATTGTTAAACAGACGTCAACATACTAATTCTTGTTCCTCAATTATTCGTCTAGTGCTCTTTGTTATTCCTTGAAGGTGACATTTTGCTTCATTGCCTCTCAAACGCAAGAGCTAAAAACAATCCCTTCTCTAGCATGTAGGAGACCACTTTACCGTTATACCCTTCAGAACAAATAAGTAAAAAAGATGAAGTTGACAGTAAAACATATAGTAAGCGAAACAAATTGAGAAGCATATACAGTAAGCATTGGGGGTAGAACAGGTTGGGTACCAGGTCAGAATGGGCACGGGTTTAAACAAACCATTTTAAATGCGGATCAAAATGGATATGGGTTGAAAGCAATCATTTTGAATGCGAGTCAAAATGGGTTGTGCTAAGTTGACCAACAAATTTTGTCCATCAGTTTTTTATAAATATTAGGATTATAGAGATATACTTTTACAATGATGATCTAACTTAGGAAGTTAATGAATAAAAACAGACTTTCTATGTCTTTCAACACGTTCGATGTGTTCCCCTCTTATTTAAAACCTTATAAAATTGACAATTTGAAGAAAACAGAAATTTTATGTAGGATCGAATTCGCGACCTAAACGAGTCGTTCGGAAGAGCTCAACTCCGTTTCAGAGGCGGAAACAAGGAAACGGATGCGTACACAGCTTGTATCACACTTAAATCCTCTTGTATATTGATTTTACAACGTTTCGATTACAAGGAAAAACCGGCAATACCTCGGTATCAGATCTGAAAGTTGTTACAAATGAAATGACAATGAAACCTATTTATAGTAGTCTAGGATCGCTCGTAATGATATAATGACATAAAAGCGACCCACAAGTTTTCCGTATAGGCGATCCCACATGTTCATAAAAGCGATTCAAACCAAGCACCTTATAAGCGATCCATCAACTTGTCAAATAAGCGATCCTCACAATGTCTTCATAAATGTTTGTCTTTTTGTGAACTTTATCATTGAGCCTTCAAGAATAACTTTCTATTGGACCTTCTATTGAAGACTTCCCATTGGACCATCCAAGGGTCCAATCACAACAAATGACCACCTCACATTTTCTTTTGTAAAATGACTTTGTCGATTGTTGTTGTTTTGTTAATTTCCATATTATGATAATGTCACATGATGTCATCATTAAACATGATGACATCATGCTTGACCAGATCCGCATCGCAACCTGGACTCGACATTAGACGAAGGCGACAGATGACTGCACCAACAGACTCTCCCTCAAATGTTGACAAGTCTAAAGTGTCGAGTCTTCAACGACTTCAGTCTTTATCAGTGAAAGCATCCTCAAATCTATCTCTTCTCTTCTCATCATCATCAACAGACTCTCCACGCAGAATCTCTACTCAGATGTCTTTAGACTCCCCCTTTCGATATGCTGGGATCACAGTCTGGCATGTTGAAATCACCAAGGCTTCAGGCATCGGAACCTGGTCTTCAAAACCTGCACATCCTCTACCCAAATATAAATTTTCTGATGATAACATGTAAAAATCTAATGAATCATTCGCAGACAATATATAATCACAGAATGATTTTACAATTTGAAGAACCACTTTGAGATATATATCATTTTTGTTTTCAAAAATCAACACACTCTCCCAAACCATCTGTTCATCACGTTTAACACTCGGAATTTTGAACATCAACATTTCAATACCAGTTGTCGAAAATCTTTTTGACTTTTTTTTTTTTAAAATTATGCTAAAACACACTGAAAATCTTTTTGGATTTTTGACACAAGAGAAATAAAATGTTGTAAAGAAATATTTACAAACATTATTTTTGTGAGTTTGTGTAAGAGGATCATATCAGCTAATGAGACAAATCACCAACACCGTTAAGCTTGATTTCATTTTAAGTTCTAAACAATTTACCTAGATTGTCAGTATACTGGTCCACTTAAATTTTCACACAAAGTTCAACTGATCCGAGATACGATATTAATGTTTTAAGCACTTAAACTTATCCGTGTGTCCCACTACTTGAATATACTCCCGTATCCAGATCCCAATATTCAGTCTTACAGGTGAGTATACCACAGATGATATCTGTAAGGGGTTAGGTGCGAAACCGTGAGAGCTCAGGTCAGAACTTCCGTTCAGCAGAGAGATGACGGCTCGACTTTTGGTGGGTCCCCTTTAGAGGATCTTTTTTACAACAGCAATGACTATCAATTTTATTGTTTCATCGATTTGCTGAGGGCGGCGCTTTTTCAAGCATTTGCAGAAAGTATTATCCGGGGACTAGGTCAGTACTTCTATACAGCAGAAGTCCCGGGATAATACCCCAGATATCACTGAGCATAAAGACCTAGTATCTCAGAATAAGGGATCTTTCAAACAAGATTTCAGGGGTTGCCTATATATCCAAGTTTGTGTTAACCCACAGAACAAGCAAGTTTGAAATTTATGTTTATATCTCGTCACAGTTTATTAAATGTGCAAAAACCTACTGACACATCCGCAGTAAGATTGTTTAACACTTTTAAACTTTCCAATTCTTTAGCATGTTGTGATAGTCCACTGATGTACTATCATTTCCTCTTTTTCACAACAAACTCATTTTTGATTTTATCATGTTTTTGTCTTTCTCAAATTTTCTAATGTTTTTGGATTTTCTGAAATTTTCTACTCCCCCTAAAATGCAAACACATTAACGAAAATTGAAAACAAACTGTACAGAATCCTGACAACCGATATCAAATTGCATCAATTCGCCATTCACTTGGCATAAAACAATCAGAACTTCCCCTATCACAAACCATTTTCTCATTTGGATTTCAAAACACTTAAGTTTGTTTCAATCGAAATGATTTTTCCGGAAAATGAGTTTGTGTTGATAAAAAACCACTTGTAGGTTTATCATTTTTAAGTACGGGGATGTGGTTCATCATCTTGTCTATCTCTTACTCATATGTAGTAAATCAAGTACAACTTAATGTCCCTGATTTACCATTTGCAATCAAGCAATCTCTAAACCAATTGTAAAAATAACCACTTGTAAAAGCACACAAAACCACTTGTAGGAATGTTACGTCTACATCACCATTTTACCAATCAGGATGCCGATTCCTGCTTCGCACTTACCAACCTGGAAGCTCCGGCGTAGTCCTCTCACCTGTAAACATTCAAACACTATTCAAAGTCTTTCAAACAAACTTTTCAAACACTAGAAAGATGCCGATTCCTGATCCACGATTACCAACTTGGGATCTCCGGCAAGTCCCACAAAAACCTCACAAACAGATTTAGAAAGATGCCGATTCATGATCCGCAATACCATCTTGGGATCTCCGGCATGTCAGGTTTTTCATTTAAACAGATTCACCCAAGCCTGACGGTCCTTGGGTGATTTCGAATTCTTGTTTAACAATGGTGGAAAATTTGCATCATCCATTGTTAAACCTGAATTCTCCTTTTTTTACCTCAACCAATGGCTCCTCTGGTTTTAACGAACCAGAATCATTGCCTGCAGGTGGCTTGTCTGACTTTGACCTGTCAGATTCATCGCCGACCATTTTCTTCTTTTTCTTTTCCTCTTTCGTCCTCAGATTTGTATCTGATGAATCTGTCTTGCTAGACTTTGCAATTGAAGGAGTTGATTCATCAGAACTTTTATTCTTTCTGTCCGGTGAACCCGAGGACAATATCTTCTCGAGATATTCTCTTGCTTTCTTTTTTTTCTTCCTCAGTCTGTCTTTCTGCCCCTGTGAAAGCTTGACTTTCTTTTCTTGAATTTTCTGTTTTTGAACTTTAGGTTTTAGAACCTTCTGTTCCTGGGGCTTGACTTTGACTGGAATCTTTGCCAATTTCTGAGAATTAACCCTCAATCTGTCATTCGATTTCCTTGGGCATTCTCTGGCAATGTGACCTTTGATGTTGCAATTAAAGCACCATCTGGTCTCATAACTCCAATTCCAGCAGTTAACAGCAATGTGTCCTTGATAACCGCATCGGTAACACACTCTGTTATCGTACCGTATACCACTTTCACACCAAATGCTCAGATCATAGCATTGTCTGGCTTGGTGATATTCTTTCCTCAAGTTTGCTGATTTTGTCTTTTGAGCACTGTGGTCCGACCTGCACCACTTATTACCACCAATTTTTGAATTTTCATTTTTTACTTTTTGTAATTTTTTCTTTTGATTGGATGATCGATCTGATGAACTTTTATTATCTTTTTGTTTCTGTTCCACTTTCTTCTTCAAAGGTTTCTGTTTAGAACATTCACCTTTTTCAGTTGATTGTAGAAAAGTTTTCTGAAATTTTTCTTTTAAATTTAAAAACAATATTTGTTTTTCAATTTTAACATGTTCATCATCAGATTTTACATCACAATCTTCAACTTTGACAGAGTCAAAGTTTGTGACATCGTCACTTATTGGAACAGAATTGATTAGTTTTGGACAGGGAAAATTCAAACTGTCTGATTTAGTCACAAAACCTATCAATTTCTTCTCAAGTTCATCAATTTTGTTCCTCGAATTCTCAGCTTCACTTTCAAGCTGAGATATTCTCCCAAAATGAGACTTGATTGTTTTCTCATTATCATTCTTCAAATTTTCAAGAACAGATTTTTCATTCATCAAAACTTTTATCTGTTCCTGAAATTTTGATTCATTCGCTTTCAGATTCTTGTTTTCCAGCTTAATCCAGAAATCCTCATCTTCTGAAGATTTCTTTTTGCTTTCAAACTCTTTTTCCAACACTTCAATTTTCTTTCTAGCACATTCACATTCTTTCTCCAAATTTATAATTTTCTGAAGATGTGAATTGATCAATTTTTGCTTTTCAATGTTGTTTTGGCTAAAAACCTTTCTCCCATGTTCAAGAATTTTCAGTTGATTTTGAAATTCTTTTTCACTTTTTGATTTTTCAATTTCAAAATCCTTAATTTTCTCTTCAAAAACCTTTTCTTTTTCTTTCAACTTCTTGTTTTCAAATGTCAAACTGTTCAAATTACTTAACAGATTGTCATTTTCAGCTTTCAACTTCTCACAATTTTCCTTCAAAATAAGAATCTGCTTATCATCAGCATGCTTCACATCTTCTAACTTCTTGACTTTCGATGTCAAACTTTCCGCATCCATCAAGAGTTTGTCATTTTCAGTCTTGAAGCTGTCACATTTTGAGCACACTGATGCAGAATTTGAAGAGTCATTCTTCACAGATTCTTTTTCAGTTTTCTGTCCTTCAGCTTCCTTTGTTGAACTTTCTTCAACTTTTGCTTTTTTCTGGATATCCAACTCATGCTCTTCAATTTTCTGAATAAACTGTGCCAGATTCATAACTTGAGACTTCCTCATGTGTTTTACAATCAACAGATAAGTTCCCCACTTCTGTTGGGGTAAAGCCTCAGCTAGCTTATCGATCCACTCATCATCCTCTTTCTTAATGTCCAATCTACCCATTTCCAATACCAGATGACAATATCTATCAATTGTCTGCTTTGTTGTTTCATCTTCAAAAGCCACAAACATATCAAATGATTTCTTCAATAACGCAGCTGAAACTGTATCAACCGATGTAGCAAGAGCATTGTAAAAGTTCTCTTCCATGTTTCAAAAATCAGATGATACTTCGAGAAATACCTGACAACGCACAAATAAAACACAATCAGTTTAAAGGTTTATCAATTAATGGAAACGAAAACTGGTACTCGAACTCGTGAAAATTCTGTGCGAACTGAATGTTGACAAACTGAGCGAACTGAACGTTGACCAACTGTGCGGACTGAATGACCCAAATCGTTTACAGACAACTTGAACCTTTGAAACTTTTGAACTTCAGACTGTGCGAACTGACAGAAACCACAACTCAAATCACGAGACCTGAGTACACAACCTGTAGATTCTGTTGACACTTTGAACTAAAATCACACATGACTTGATCAACTTAACACATGGCTCCTATTTTTTTAAAAAATCTGATTGGGCTAATGGACGGTGCTACAATTTTTAACAAATCCAATTGATCTTTGAAAGTTAATGGGGCGGTGGATTGCCTGCCATTGGGCCGTTTGACATGTGATTTTAGTGGGGTGGGCGGTGATGTAAGAATTTGACTTAGACGGTTTTAGATGTCAGCTTTGGGCTTCAAAACTCACAACAACAGCATATGGGGCGGTTTAATAGAGCAGATAATCAACAAGCCTAATGACATCATATTGATAGGCGGTTAACATAAATGCTTATCAAAAGCAATGACACAAAAGCGAGCCAGATGGTGTATCAAAAGCGGTTCACGACTGTCTCAAAAAGCGGTCCACATTATTGCCTTAAGAGCGAACCAATGTTGTCTCAAAGAGCGATCCTCAAAGGCGGTCCAAAGTTATACCAAATAAGCGACCCACAAGTTAATTTTTGGAGCGGTCCTGACGTGACGTCAGCAACGGACGAACATCTTTCGAGCAAAAGTTCAATTTTAATCAATTTTAAGCCGAATTTAGTTCAGAAAAATCTCAAAGTTTTACCTATCATCCGGTCGGGTAAGCTGACATGCTAAGGTGCTACAACTTCATGAATAGTTTCAGTAGACTTCCTCCTGCAGCAAGTAGCTCCTTATGATAAATTTTGAAAACATTGTTGGAAAATATGTGAAAATAGCATTTTTCACAAATATAGGAAAATGATTTTTTCCTACTTTGGACTAGAAATAAATATAATAAAATGAGCGGTTTTTATATATTTATATGTGGGTTTGTGTTCTATGTTGGAAGAGCTTCGCAACGAACTAAACCACGTCCAAAACCGAGCTAAGATGAATGAGATATCGATGCTCAAAGTTGGGTGTTTGAAACATTGAATGCTGAAACAAAAGGGAAAGTAGCACCTTGTCCCACATAGGAGGAGAGATGGAACTTAAATGGGTATTTAAGGTGGAACTCTCCATCCTTATTGTTTCATGGAAGCACACACTAGTGTCCTCGCAAAGGGTGCGGAGCACTCTAACTCGCACTCGCACTCGCACACGCTCGCGCGCGCGCGCGTGGCGTGGGCGATGAGGCGGTTTGCACTTCGCACGCTCGCATCGCCGCGAGCCGCTTGAGAGCCGCCTTTGTATTTTTGACCGCGCGCGCGTGGTGGAGCACAAGGGTTGCAAGGACCAAGTGGTAGGTGATGCGGTGCATGACGTGGCAGTCATGCACATGCGAGGCGCGCGGTTGCGCGCGTGGTGCTTGGGTCCTGCTGTGTCATGCGCGGTGCACCAGAGTGAGCCACAGAGTGAGCCAATACGGCGCGACTGTGTGGCGCGCTCGTATAGGCTCACAGGTGACGTGGCGCACGCGCGCATGGACTTGAGCCAAGTGGACGCACCGCGCATGCGGGTGCATACCTGCGCGCGCATGCGCGCATGGACCTGGGTGAGTATGGCGCACGCGCGCATGGCAGTGAGCCAAGTGGACGCACCGCGCGTGAGGTTGCAGACTTGCGCGCGCGGCAGTGTGTCTTGCGCGCGCCGCGCGCGCAGAAGCTTCCAGCATTGAATGGCAGTGCAGTTTCAGTCCAGCTTTGTAACTGACGAGTTAATAGGCTTTGACTGAGAATTAAATGACGTAATAAATTGCATTGAAGACGTTTAATGCAATTTAAACCTCTCATTTAATTCATTTTTTGTCTGTTTCAAACCGGGAGCTGTATAAATACAATTCCATACCTTGTAGAAGGAGACCAACGAATACCAGCTACAACAGCTATATGCAAACTATTCTCTACACTCTTCTCATCATCTTCTTCATACAAGTTTCAAGGTAACCTTCGGGTTGTAGGCGAACTCCGGCAGTACTACTGCTCTGGCTGTTGTACCCTGGGAAACAAAACGAGTACTCTTGGGAGACTTGGAATTTGTTTTAAGGGAAGCGTGTTGAACACGTGACTCAGCCACTCTGTTTCTACTCCTTTCTTGTTTTTTTGGTTTATTTCAGTTGTATTCGTACTAGTTTTTTAGCTTTCCAATTTCTGTATTGTAATCTTATTAATAAAAATTGTTTTATTTTATTTAATTACGCGAACGATTCCTACAAACATAATCAAATTGAAAAGTTTCTAAATTTAAAATCTTATAAAACTGACAGTTTCTTCAGAAAGGTTTTATCTTTAATAGAGAAAAACGATTTTTACCATATAAAGTTACAATCCACAGAGCTATGATCCCACGGATTAGATGAATCGGCAGGTTTAGAGATAAGGCATGCATCCAAAGAACTATGAAATAAGTCAATATAAGTCAACACCTCCTATTTCTAGGAATCATTTTTGGATAAACCAGCTAAATCATTAATACAAAATAAAACAGCAAAGGTTAACTCTACCGAAACGAACCTACACAGACCGAAAATGAAAACATAACCCACGACCAAACCGACATGAACCAATAAGTGTCAAACCAAATTATGAGCTGATAAGTACCTAAGCGCCATGATCTGTACGCTTCTTAACATTCAAAGCAACACACATGGATATTTTATCCTCATCCACTTGTGGCACCCGCCACATGTTCATATATGTCTAAAAAAAGATGATTATGATAGAATAAAATACCAAATATAAAGAACTGAAACAAATAACATTTATCAATGTTTTGAAAACTATACTGGAAATCGAACCGGCCACACTGTTGATTCATTAGTCAAATTGTACTTGAAAACAAATGACACTATAATTAAGTTACAAAAAATATTTATATATAAAAAATATTCTAAATACTACTATATTACGGTCTGGCCGGATCCTGTTGTCACACCCCAACCGATGGCGGAATCATCGGGGCGCGGCACTGAGCGAAACAGATTGTCCGGAAGTTTCCACAAGAACTATAATATAAATTCAGTTCTAATGACACGTCCCATACCGTGTCCCAAATAAATAACAGGTTATCATAGAAAACAACAAGACAAGTAATTCCGTTCCGACAACTCAGATTTAATTATTACAGACAAGTGTTTATTATTTCTAGACTCCCTAGCCTCGATTTCATCACCATGCGCCTAAGCATCCTAGCAACTTAAGCACCTGTCACATACGTTAAAATAAAGTCAATATATAAAAATGTAAAGGTGAGCACACAAGTTTGATAATAGCATATAGTGTTAGAATAGTTTACGCATAACCAGGCACATACACAAAGGAAAACGATGCATGTTAATTATCGACATGGGACCATCGATACCAACGACTGCGGGTTGACCGTCCGAGACGGTTCGCAATACATGATTACCACCGTAATCCATGCAAGTAATTGTCCTTAACAACCCCCGTGTGAACGGGTGCTGAGTCCAAACTATAGTACTATGTTGCTAAGGCAGGTAGATAGCATTCCACGTGTAAACATAATAAACAGCATTCATTTAGTCAAATAGCACATGCATTCGGTTAGCGTTCAAATAGTTTGTGTTTGATTGTGATTTGATAAATAACGTATGTAACACCCAAAAGTGCAAAAAGCAAAAAGGGGATCGAGTATACTCACAGTGATTGATTATGGATTGAAGGGAGCGCTGAGAGTAAGATTAGCCTGAATAGTTCAATAGCATAACGGTAAGTAACGCGGAAAAGTAAACAAGTATGGATGGAGAATGGGTTGGTCGATCGAACAGCAGGTTCGATCGGACGGCCCGTTCGATCGGGTGGTATATACGATTGGACAGTCCTGTTCGATCGGCCGGTTGGCTCGATCGGCTGGACTATTCGAGTGGATTGTTTCTTCCTCTGGTGTGTTTGTGTTAGAGGATTTGAACTTTTGAAGTTTTCGTTGCAGCATTTGAGAACACTGAAGTGTTCCTACCTTTCAAGTCGATCGATCGAACGGTTCGTTTGATCGGCTAGGAGCTTCAAGGTTAGTCCCCAACTGAATGTCACTCGATCGAACGGTCTATTCGATCGACTGGCATTCCCTACTACAAACGAGTTGTGAAAACGATTAAGTGTTGAAGCATAGTATCTCATGATCCGAACAGTAATGTTCACCAATCGAGTGCCATACTCGATCGAACACTACTTCGTCAATACTATACCTATAAAGGTTGAAACAGTAGGACGCCATGTGCTAGCCGATCGGCTGGCCCGGTCGATCGGCTGGTGTGTCCGATCGGCTGGGCTGTTCGAACAGCCTAGCCGTTCGGCCAGCATTTCTGACCTGGTCGGCCTTTCGTCTAACACTTGGTTGTTTGTTTACTTGTCATCCTTTCAAGGTAACTTGACTACGTGTTGAACTATGATAACCTCCGTTCCTACTTGTTTCCTTGGCTCGAACAGGAATCACCCAAGTCCGGCCGGTGAACGGTTCGGAATGTCGGTTTAAAGTTTAACCCGAAATCGGTGAACCTTGCTCATAGAATCTGAATCTTGAACCCTTTAACTGTTTGAATGATTAGTTAGCCGGTTCAAGCTTCGTTTCTATTGATTTGAAGGCATTGAGTGTAAAAAGGGTTGAGAGAAAGTTGGAATTCCTTCTTTTAATCCTTCACAACTTGTAAATGTTTAGATCTTTGTTATATCTTAGCTTGTTTATGTGGAAATCGGTTAGGTCTAGGCTAATCATTCTTGAATGAGGCCAAAACATGATGTTCTTCAAGAACGCCATGATGACATCACCCAAGAATACTTAGATCTTGGTGATTTCACGGTTAAAATCCAAGTTTTGAAAGATAGAAAGGTGTAGAATCAAGTAATGATCAAAAACGTAAGAATTAGAGTGAAAAGTTACCGGTATTGAGAGAAATCTGAGAAAAGGTGAAGAAGATAGCTGGTTCGGTCAGAGCTTTCCAAAAATGGAAAGTATGACAATGACAGCCCTATTTATAGGCTTCCAAAAGAGGGAAGTGTCAGCCGATCGGCCAGGGGCTCCGATCGAGTGGGCTGCTCGATCGGTGTAACACCTCGAAAAATTCCGTCCAATAATGTCTTGACACGTGTCATAAGGTTCCGTTATGTGAAAACATACTTTAGAGGGACTAAAAGTGACAAACAGTGAAAACTATGGAACGTAAGGGTCCAAAGTGTCAACAATGGATAAATAGGCTCTATGATAACCCTACATAATGTTTATAACCTTAAACGGATGGTTCATGGATCATACGACGCGGAAATTGCACAAAAGTGAAGTATTGCAAACTATAGGGGCCAAAAGTGTCAACATGTTTAATTTATACCTCTGAGTGAACTTTTGGCAGACCCGAAGCTTTGTATAGCTAAAATATACTCACTAGAATATGTGGTAAAAATTTCAGGAAGTTTCGTCAAC